>NC_081408.1:306593949-307193949 GCF_030272615.1 Cryptomeria japonica
TTGATTCATTATAGATTTCCCTAACTAGATCAAATTAGGGATACTCTTATGTCCCCTAAGTAAAATTACATAGGTAGCCTAAACCCCATTTCAAAGAAACACTCTCATAGTTGGGATTTTTAGAAAATGATGGTTATTACTTAGTGTGTGCGAAACATTTCAAAATGAATGCCCAAAACCTTTTATTTGAAGATAATCTAGATAATTAGTTCTAGTAATTATTGATTAAATCCATGAAATATCATAAAACTAATCTATAATAGGAATTACTAACTATTAAAATTAAACTTGCATGATCCTTGATAGAAATTGTGCCATCTAGAGGGATTTCATAGAATATTTCCTTTATGTTTTTAATCTTGTAAAATTAATAATGGGGTTTGAATTGGAGTGAAGGAAGTTTCGTAATTTAATCCTGTCATAGAAAAACCTCCCTCTAATGCACTTTAAATGTCACATATTATGTATAAAGAAGGGTCACTTTCCAGATAACTAGAGTTTAGAGGTCCATAGTGTTAGAGGATGAGATAGTGCCTATATGATACAACCTTGTTGGTGGGATAAAATTATAAACATGATTTCATTGTAGGCATTAGAAGTTTGTTGATTGTTTCATATATCTAGACTATACAACATTAAAATTGAACATTAGATTAGAATCTTATTGCATCTATAAGTTTATAACAACTCTTTAGTGATTTCAAATATCAAAATCATCAAATTATATTTGAAATAACTAAGCAATATCTTCTTCTTTCATTTCAATTTACAATTTATACACTCTAATCTTAATCATTTGACTAATATAAGATTTAATCGATTAATTTATCATAATATTAAGTTAGTATTTAATTGTAAGATCGAAATGATTAATTTATAATACTATTATATCAATAAACTAATCATAATTTATTTTATTTTCCTAAAATTGTATCCTAATTTAAAAATAAATTTAATATTATTTTTTATAATAATATTTAATATCCCAACCAAAAAAATGAGTTTAGAGCAAAACATTCAACATTACATCAAACTTATAAAAAAGAAAAGAAAGAAAAGAGAAAGCTCATATGAGAGAGACTACAAATTATTGAAAAATGAAAGCTCATATGAGAGAGACTACACATTATTGAAAAATGAGAATACAAGTTGATAAATGGAGTGAACTATACAAAAGATATATTGTCAACCAAATTGCTAATAGGTTCAACTCTTTTATGCCGCCAATTTCAAGATTGACTTACATGTACAGATAAAGGCAGCCGTAGATCAGCATTCATTTAAAGTTTCACCTTTTTAAAAGATCTTTTGACATACCTTGGGTGATCTCTCATGACAATGCTGGAATCCAATTTACCAACTGCTGACTCGCTCCTTAATCATTCGAGGATGGAAAAGTACTAAGCTAAGAACTTTGTTATGATTTGCCGTATCTGAGTTGAGAGAAAAACTTATGGGGTAAGTGACAGCATATTATTTTTGTTTGCCATAACCTAAAAGAGTCACTCCTTAACATCAAATGAATAGAAGAGCAAGAAAGTTTAAGAAAGCACAGTATCTTTAAAAATTTCTGCAACAAAGTATAGTTGATAGCTGAAAGCATAATCTTAGCATAGATCAAAGAGAAGAATGAGGAGCGAGCCTTAGTAAAAGAAACATTCATCTTATAGAAGAGATAAAAGTACAATGGACACTGTTCAAAAGTAAGCAACCGACATATTGTTTGTTATTTGGGGTTCTGGAGAATATTGATTTAAATCTTAGAAGTGGTGTGGGCTTTTTTTTTTTTGAGAATATTGATTTAAAGCTTCCTATGGACACCACTTCCAAGCTTTAATGTTATAGTGCATCTGGCAGTAATCTGTTTGATTTGAAAATTGGGGTCAATAATATCAATTTGGCTTAAACAGTGCATTTTAAGCTTTGATTTGTAAAGTAGTTCATCCGAAATCATATAAATAGATGGGTTCTATCAGAAAAATTAGTATAATTTCAAATGAAATACCCAAACAAATCAAAGCTTAGAATGCATCATTTAAGCCTAGCCGACAGCAACAACTGTCACCATAATCTAAGAACTAATAACTATAATTACAATCTTTAAATTGAACGTACCACTATCTCTTCCAATCTAGATCCTTGTCTATTCCACTTTTGTTGCATTAATCCTGCATTACAGCATCCATTTATAGTAATATACTTCATTAATCCTGCATTACAGGATCAATTTATAATACGAATTGAAATGTAGTTCACTTAAAGAGCATGAAACCTGACTAGCCAAGAGAGTAACAGTAAATCTAAAGTAGCCTGAATATGGCCGTATGTGACGGTGAGAATCCTCGTTGCTTTGGAAACCTGTTTCTACAAAGTGGAAAAAGGAAAACAGTGAGAAAATGTGCAAAATGGGACCAACTTCGCAAAAGGTAGTTTGACAATGCTTTTGTGAGAGTAATGCTGCAATGCAATTCAGCCGTTAATTATGCCATTGAGAAAAAAGTAGATGGAATAAAAATCCATCGAGGACCAACTTCAAATTTCACTTATAACTTAAAAGAAAGTTCTAATCGCATCATATCCATCGTACCGCTGAACTCATCAACTGTTGAGTTCCAGTTAAAACAAGCAATAGAAATGGTTTCCCTTTACCAGCTGCTGAATTGCAATCCAAATAAGCAATAGCAATTGTTACCCTGATTGGCAAGTAGGAAATGTAACCCTAATTTAGATTTGAACAATACAGTATACGTGCAAACTATTGGTGATAGATCATTGAATCGCTTTTAAGTGAAAGTTTAAAGTGTGCTGTTTATCATTTTTGTGTTGCAGAAAGATACTGGTGTATGAAAAAAAAGAGTTTTTCTCATCTATCCAGATATTTGGATCCAAATTTCTCAAATAAACAGTCGATATATTGATCACAATGCACTGACTGTTTAGGGCAGCATACTCATATTCTAAAACCCAACTCCTATGTTGTCTTAACTGTACTATAATGGATATCACAAAAACCAGTTTACTTTCCATACATGGTGGGAGAAGATGCATTCTGAATTCTAAGAACCTTGTAATTAGAAAAGAAAGAAAGATGATGAATTAAAATCAAGCATTTATCAAATTTAATGTTTCAGCATAGTAATAGAGTATAATCTACCAGCAAATTAAATGGCAATGTCTAGGAAAATATGTCTACACAACTGATTCAACAACGGTTCTACTTATCACCCAAAATATGTACCTGATTGCTGTGATGATATACAAGTGATATTGGCGCGGCTCAATCAGAGATCACATTACAATCGTTTTGTAATCATGTTTTCAGATTGAACCGTCCCAATATCCCTTTCACCAATCACCGTATGTAATAAAACCTTAGTTGATCTTCTTGCAGGCGACAATATCTCCAATGTCATCTACTTGATCAGGCCATCCTTTAATACGAAAAAAACATTACCACCGCAACCCCAATATATTCAGTTTGAAGACCTAACTGGCACTCAAGCAGCCCAAATTTTTATTTACAAGATTGCCCAAGTAAGCCAATCAATCAAAGGAGAAGGTTTACTAAAACTGAGGTCATACAAACTTAAATGACCTAAAATTCTGTTTAGGACAATATGCAAGTGAATCCCATCAATCGAAGCAAGGAAGGAAATGGCTCTAAATTTCCTAGAAATGAAGTGATACAATAGACTTGAATGACCTAAAATTCTATTTAAGACAATACCGAAGTGAATCCATTAATCCAAGCAATATAATACACACTTACATGACCTAAAATTCTATTTAGGACAATACCCAAGTGAATCCATCAATCAAAGGAAGGGAATGGTGATAGGCTTTCTAATACCCAAAATCTTATTTATAACAATACCCAAGTGATCTAATCCATCAATCAAGGAAGGCGGCTAAATCACACTTATAGAACCCAAATTTCTGTTTACACATTGCCCAATTGAATCAATCAATCAAAGAGGGCGGCAAGAAGTGATTATACATTTACAAGAAATGAAATGATCCGAGCTGCTCCACTCTCAAAATAACGAACTTTAACATCTGGATTTGGGAAACCACAAGAGATGAAGAGAAGGACGAAGCATAACGACATTTTAAAGCGGAGATTGGGGAATCAAAATGATGTTGGAGGAGGTGGTCGATATGATGAGGAGGGTCGATAGATTATAATGAATGATGTAATTAAGAGAGATTGTTTATTGTATACGCATGGAAAGGAGGCCTTGGGATCCTGCTTTGAATTGCTTGAAAAGGATGAAAAATATGTCCTTTCTGGTGAAAGAGGAGGAAAAAATTAATGGGTGTGAGAGTAACTGTCTCATTTGTCTTGTCGGAGAGCTTCATCATTCTACCAACCCCACGCGTGAACATTTCCATTCTCACTTAATCTCCTTATTAAAAAGGTGGCCGACCGTCTTCCACGCCAACACCCAATTCCATTTCACCCTGAAAGCCCACCACTTCTGATAGTCTCTCACTTTTTTTTGTCATTGTTTCTCACTTTTTTTCTCATTCTTTCTCACTTTTTTCTCTCAGAGATGCATGCCAAAGCTATGGAACTTTTAGAAAACAGTGTATCATAACTGTTTGCCCCCTCCTTCCAAATATGTTTCCATTTCAGTGCTTTGGAAGCCCCAATCCATTCTGTAATCTAATTCAAGTGGGTCCCTAATTATCTCTCCCTTTTTATGCTTTTCATGCTCTTTCCATCAGCTTATAAAATACAAAACTTCAGAGGGATTCTTTATAAAGTATGGTAGAAGTAGAAAAGCATGCTGTTGTCTTGCCCGAGCCAGATTCCAAACAGTGACTGACTTGGGTAATTATTAAAAGAAGAAAGACAAGTAAAAGAAATCTTAAGCAATGTTTAACACTTTTCAGAGCTGCCTTGGTGATGCACAAGATCCCAAGACGTTAAAGCTCTCTTTATATCCATTCTGCACTTTAAGACTTATTGCAAACTGCCATGGAAAAGGTTTTCTATTTAACGACAAACTTTTGAGCTTTTTATCCTCTTTTTACATCAACAATTTGAATGTTGTCATGTATTCATGCACAGCATGCTTTTACTTTAAGCTTTCTTAATTTACTAGATAATTTATAAATTTCATTAGGTATGAAAATTTATTTTTAGTAGATAAGAACTATGAATTGAAAGAAGGTTTTGAATGTTTTTATTAAATATCAGAATGTTAATGAATGAAAAAAAATAAAAATTAGTATGTTGTTTTTAGTTGAAACAAAATTTAATAAAATTTTTAAATAATTTATATTTAGTAATAAAGAAAGAAATTTAAAATTATTTAATTTTTTTTTAATCGGTAATAGTATATATTTGTATTAATATTTTAGAAAAGATTACATATAGCAAATATCAAAATTGGGATTTAACCCCAATAACTATCCATGAGATTCGAAAAACTATCTACCTCCTATCTAGACTCTAGAAACTACTATTCCATCCCAAAAATAGCATGGAGTCACCCCACCGCTATGCCTAAAATATTAACATTTAGCATTAAACTTTACAAAAACACAAACAAACATTCAAAACATTAAAGTTTCATTTTTTTTCTTGCCTTGACCGTTGATCCAATAGTCCTCGTGGGTATATTTCGTCTTCTTGGCCTTGTCCTTCTTCTTCGCTTCCCTTGCTTCCCGCAGCTCCCCCTCTTTCTCCTAAAAGTAATCTCTTAAATTGTCCCAGCCCAAACAAGCTTCCTTGATCCTTGCCTCGGTCTGCTCCATCTTGCCACAACACGAATGACCTGAACTCCACGTCACTCTTATCCGACATTATCCCCTCTCCAAAAGGGCATTGTAAACCACAACCCACAACTACTCTTGCCATCAAAGAGGTTAATCCACATAGAGAATGATCTGGGACACAAGCCTTGGCTACCCAGAACACCTCCTCCTTCATTCCAAACATCAAGCCCCATGCCACCATCATTGAGATGATGTCTGCATTGGTGCGATACTGAAATTTAGAGACCAAATATTCTTCACCTAGCAGAGTTTCAATAATCTGTAGAAAAAAATCATCATTAAACTTGAATATTCCTCCAAGTCACTTCTTAGAGACCTTCCTAAAAAATGCCAACTGCTATTTTATTGAGTGAAGCGAGAAGTTCACTTATGTGAATCTCTCCTATAATTATATTTTCTTATGTCACTCTCAAGATTGTTCTTCTCCAAAATTTGTTAATGAATGTCAGTTCGCCCTCCTACTTGATTTAAAAGCCATGTCTTTCATCATCCCATCAAGGGTTACTAATTATTGTGTCCTCATTTCAAGGACATCCTCCTTCGGCCTTCTCAAAATCATGAATGTATTTCTTGTGTCACCTGCCCCTCATCCCATGTCCAAGTGCCACGTCAATGAAAATGTAGAAGTTGGTAGCATACCAAAGCCTTGCGCATTAAACATGCATATAAAAAATAGCTCAACATCATTCCAAAGGAAATTCAAAAACATGTCATCTCACGTGCCATCATATTAAAAATGGCCTTCAACATCAAACGGTACCATCCACGTGTGCCCCTCCTCCCTCCCACCACTTCACAGCATGGATATCCAACTCATAGCCCACGTTGGACAACACATCAGCCTCTGAGTTTCCCTCTCTACGCACATGTGAAATTTTAAGTCTAAAAAAATTAATTTTTTCACCAATGATGTGGATGATTTTATTAATTTTCCAACATTGTGAGGCTCCTTTCGCAATAGCATCAATGGCAATTTTTGAGTCTCCTTCCTTGTCACCGAAAGTTTAATTGCTAGAGAAATATCCAATAAGATCACTCTTGCCTCTGCGTCTTTGGTTTTTCCATCTAGAAGTCGTTGTGCTCCCCTAGCCAAAACCATACCTTCATCATTCCTCGTGATACAGCCTACTCCTGAAACCCTTGGGTTCCCTCTTAAAGCCCCATCAAAGTTAATCTTTATCCACCCCTTCTCTGGTTTACTCCACACTTCCCTTTGCTTCGGGTCAACTATAGGATTTATCCTACCAAGCCCATTATCAGGCCTTAAAATTATTCAAATTTAATAATGAAGAAATAATCTTTTTTTCTAGCTTATTTTATAATTAATTTGTTTAAATTCAAATAAAAAGTATCAAGGAAACATAATTATTTGAATTTAGTAATGAAAATGTAATATTTTCTTTTGATGTTATTTATAATTAATTTTTTTTGTATTAAGTATCATAGAATCACAAAGCTCATTTTTTTTCCATTTGAGCATCCACATTACAAACTTATTACAAATACTAGCTCCTTTCGAGCACCAAACTAGAAACAACAATTGGAAGACCAAGGGTCACAACTTAGAAATCCACTTTAAACAATATGACAAATACAACCAATGGAAGACCAAGAGTCACAACTTAGAATTCCACAAATGTGTCCCTCATGGGAGTTGAACTTGGGTCTCCACATTGAGACTCAATGCTTTAACCAACTAAGCTCAACCCCTTGGACATAATTAATTTTCTTAAACTTCAAATAAAAAATTTTAAATTACATGTGATAGCTTCACTATTTAAATTATTACTAAAGAAGCAATCTTTTATTTTGATATTCTTTATAGTTAATTTTCAGTTCTCTAATAGAATTATAGCAATCATGTTGCTTTAAGTCGTTATTAAAAATCATATTTTTAACTAATCACATATGAAGATTCTTTTTCATTTTTTTTTTACTTCAACAAAATTGGCGATATGACAAAGAATACGAAAAAGTAGATTATGAACTATATAAAAAAAAATTATAACATTGAAAATTGTAACTTTTTTCAATAATTCTTAGTGTGGCAAAAATTCCTCTATGTGCAAAAAAGCGATGCAATGCATCGACATCCTTTTTTGAGCGTTCTTATCCACCGCAGGGAAATTTCAGAGGCTCTGCAAATTGTTTTGTTGTTTTGGCTAATAACTCTGGGACTGAGGATCTTGGAAGGGTCATATCATGGACCCGCAATCAAGAGGCCTTCTTTGCAAAAACAAAATACTCTTTGGTTAATGTGGTTAGGGCTCCCCCCCCTCTTTACAAGGGCTGGGATTGGGATTGGCATTTGGTGAGCCGCAGAAATAATAGGGCTTTAGGGCAACCAAATGGCCCCAAATGGAATTCCAATCATTATCGGGAGGAGGGTTTTGTAAAACCTAACCAATCAAAGAGTTCCTCTGCTTGCCATATTTTTCCTTTACGAAAATCTTTGTGTAAATTTTCAGAGGATATGGAAACCCCTGGATGTCACAATTCTAAGGAAGTTGAGCACCCATTGTCAGATCTACCTTCAAATTCCCCAGCTTCTCCTAACGGGTTGGTCATTGAAATTGATAATCATACCCAGGCTAGGTATCAAATGCATTGCAGCGACAGAATGATCTTTGCTTGATGGAAAGGTTGGGGGATCCTGTCTGAACAAATTGCTAATGAGGTGTCATCTTCCTTCAATAACCAGGTAAAAATTGACATCCTTCCTGATAATGTCTTAGCTATTGAATGTGGTAATCAAAGTTTGAGAAATTCATTGTTAAACGGGGATATATTATTTAAGGGTCTAGGGTTTGATTGCTAGGAATACCAACCTCTCTTTCCCTCATCTCAATTCAATTCCTGCATGGTTAATAGAGCAATTTCACTGGATAAATTTCTTGTAGAATTGCAAAATAATGACTTTTTAAGAATAATAGGCAACAAAATAGGTAAATTTGTAGAAGTCAAAAAATCAGCCCTAAGCTTCTTTAACCAGCTCCTAATTGTTGAAATGAATATTAACATTAAATCTTTAGAGCCTATAACTTTGAAATGTGATAAATCTTGTTTAACCCTAGAATTACCCTTTTATAATGGTTCTTTTGAAGATTCTATGCCATGGAAGATCCCCTTCGAGAAACCTTTCCCTAAATCATTGCTCATGTCTAATGGCACACCATTCAGTTTCGTGGAAGGAGGGGGTTTCACCCTAGAGGGCTATAAGATTGATAATAACCCTAATCTTACCTCAGACCTATGCCCTCATAGCTCCCCTGTTAAGCCCTCTCGCTCCCCTCTTCCTCCACTGATAACTATAAATTCACCTATAGATGACTCTCTTCTCAGGGATCGAGATCTGGAAGATGGTGAAATCAATGAGGTTATCCCTTAGAAAGAGCAGCTCAGTCTGACAAATATGTCATCATCTAGCTCTCTCATTCCACCAAAAAAGATGAATCCCTTGGGGTCTCCCCCTTTAATTGAACTAATTACCTCTGAGCAATTAGCAATGATGGATAGGCTTTCCCCAGATCTAGGATTGGCATCCTTGCAGGATCATCCAATCACTCTAGCCTCAAGATTGGAGGGCTTTGAGGAGGCAAAGGCTCGCTCTCCACCTTTCAAAGCTATTTCTGATACAATTTTAGAATCTGAGAGTGATCATGTGGCTAGGGAAGTTAACATCATTGCCAATTTTGTAGGGGAAGAAGTAGTAAACGACCTCATGGATCAATTGGTTGCTGAAATTTGTGATGATGAGGAGTTGGAAAGACAAAGGTATTTCTTAGTCAAAAATCTAGTGGATGTTTCTAGAGTCAACTTAGAAACAGATGATCTATTTATAGCATTAGATAACTTAGAAAACGATAACCCAAATACTCTAGGCATTCTTAGCTCTGACAGAAGCAAAGACTCTCCTAACTATGCTAAACACAGTAAGAGAAGAGGTAGGAGATCCCTTGCTAAACTAAGATCAAAGGATGGAGATGCCAAGGGTTGGGCTAAAATATCTACTCTTTTTAATGCAGGGGAGGGGAAGTTCCTCCCCAGAGAGCCATGAAAATCATAACATGGAATGTTAGGGGTTTGAGTGCCCCTAACAAATAGTGCATCTTAAAGCACTGCATCTCTGATTCTAAACCAGATATAATGTTAATCCAAGAAACCAAAATGAACTCCTCTAAGATAGTCCTTTTTGAGAAAAAACTAGGCATTAGATAGCTAAATCACTCCCCTGCTACAGGGGCCTCGGGGGGCTTAGCCATCATTTGGGACTCTATATTCATCTTGTTTACACCTTTAGAGATTAAGAAAAATTGGATGGCAGGAGAAGTAGTAAGTTATAAAAATAACCTAAGATTCAAATTGATTAACATTTACGGTCCTATCCAAAATAGGGATAAGGCTAGGGTGTGGGTGGAACTAGAGTCTTTCCTCGAAAGTTTCCCAAATGATGTATGCATCATTGGGGGAGATTTCAATGCTATCACTAAGGTAGCAGACAAAAGAGGAGGTAGCAACAAACTTCCTCTAGCGGCTATAGATTTCAATCATTGGATCAATAGGAACTCCCTGTTGGAAATCCAAACGGCAAAAAATGCCTTCACGTGGAACAACAGAAGGCTTGGTTTCTGTAACATTGTTGAGAAACTAGATAGGTTCTTTATCCATGGGGGGCTCTCGGAGCTTAACTTTACCCTAAATGCAGAACCCCTCCCTTTAGAAGGATCTGCCCATTTCCCACTCCAACTAATCTTATTATCTGACCACTCCCCTAAAAAATGTCCCTTCAAATTTGAGAGCATGTGGTTCAGAGATGATAACTTTTTAAACTTAATTGAGAACTGGTGGAGAAGCTCTATTTTCTCTGGTTCGAAGATGTTTATTATCACAAGCAAGTTAAATCTTATCAAAAGGAAGCTCTTAGAATGGAACGGGACTAATTTTGGAAATATTTTTGATAAAAAAATCCTAATAGAAAATGATCTTAAGATTGTTAACATTGAGGTTCTTGAGAAGGGGATGGATGAACATCTCTTCCTCAAAGAAAAGGCTCTACTCTCTGAGTATGAAAAGACATTCTCAAATGAAGAGATCTTTTGGAAACAAAAATCAAGGGAGACTTGGTTGAGTGATGGGGACCGAAATACTACGTTTTTCCACAATAGTACTAAGTAGAGGTGATGGGTCAATCGAATTTCTAAAATTAAGAATTTCCAGGGTTCCATCCTGTCTGAACCAGATGATGTTGCCTCTGAGGCAGCAAGGTTTTTATGATAAAATCTTAAACAATATTGAAGGCTCCAACCTCAAAAGCCAACTCAATATTATCAAGAATCTTCTAAAACTCATTAACGATGACCACAATAAAATCATGTCAAAGAAATTCTCCGAGGAGGAGGTTAAATCTGTCCTTATGAAGATGAATCCCTACAAGGCCCCGGGCCCGAATGGCTTCCCCAGTAGCTTTTTCCAAAAATGTTGGGGTTTAATGGGGACAGAGATCATAGATGCCTTAGAAGGTATTAGGAACTCTGGTAAGATTCTCAAAGAAATCAACAATACCTTCTTAGCTCTCATCCCCAAAAAAGAGAATCCTAAAAGCTTTAATGGCTTCAGACCAATAGCCCTTTGCAACACTCTGTACAAACTCTTAACCAAAACCCTAGCAGCTAGACTCCAGAATATTCTCCCCATTATCATTAGTGAAGAACAAACCGGCTTCATAGCAGATAGATCAATCTATGATGGGGTTATTATAGCCCAAGAGGCCATTCATTCGGTCCAGCTCAACAAGGCCCCAAGTATGCTAGTCAAATTAGACATAAGCAAAGCTTATGACAAAGTTGATTGGCACTTCCTATGTAAATGTTTGGAGGCCTTTGGATTTTCCAAATCCTGGATCAACCTAATCTTTGAATGTATATCCACCCCCAAATTCTTGGTCTTTGTTAATGGTTCCCCAGAAGGTTTCTTCAGCAGCTCAAGAGGGCTCAGGCAAGGAGATCCTATGTCCCTCTTCCTCTTCATCATCATGGCTAAAGCCCTAGGTAGATCCATCTCTAAGGCCAATGGGATCCAAGGAATCCCCATTACCAGTGGCCTCCCTCCCTTTACCCACCAGCAATTTGTTGACGACACGATGCTTTTTGGGCAGGGAAGTGTAAGGGAAGCGAGTGCCTTCAAAGGCATCCTTAATTCCTATATGCTAGCCTCGATTCAAGAGGTGAATCTGGCCAAGTTTGTATTTTTTATGTTCAACATGGACCCCTCCTTAGGAAAAGTGATCAGCAATGTCCTGGAGATTAGTGAAGGAACTCTTCCTTGCAAATACCTAGGCATTCCCCTTGACAAGGGTAGAAGACCCTCAAAATTTTGGGACAACTTGGTGGATAAAATCAAGTCTAGGATTAACACTTGGAAAGGAAAATGGCTCTCATCTGTAGGTAGAGCAACCTTGGTTAGATTGGTCTTGTCAGCTATGCCCATTTACCAGCTCTCCTATCAACATTTATCTTCTTCTAAACTTGCAGAGCTCAACAAGCATCTTAGGACTTTCTTTTGGCAAGGTGCTAATGACAACCGTAAAATATCACTCATATCCTAGGACAAGATATGCAAACCTAAACAAGGAGGAGGAGTTGGCATTAAAAACCTTCATGACCAGGGCAAAGCCTTGGGTGCCAAGTTGGTCTGGAGGATGTTCAAAACCCCCACCTCAAATAAGCTCGCTTACTGCACCACAAATACCTTAATGGAGGGAATCCTATCCAAATATTCAGAGAAACCAACCCTCCCAGAGGGTCCTGCCTATGGAATTTTATGTTAGACTGCAGGAGGATTATCTCTGACAGACTTACTTGGAAGCTAGGGTCCAGTTGGATAAAGCTCTTTTTTGGTCTGATTCATGGGGTGGATATAAGGATATTGATAATATCCATGACTTTGGTGCTACTCATATCCTTCTTGAATCTCATAAAGGACCCCTATTAAACAACTATATCTCCCCTTCAAAGGATGGGGCTGGTTGGCAGTGTATCCAGAAGAAAGATGAGCATATCCCAGTAAGGGATAAACAAAAACTTATGGCAATTCTTAAATCAAGGAACAATGCCTTAGGTCAAAATGAGGACAAGCTCATCTGGGATGGCTCCCTAAGAGGAGAATACAACTCCAAGGATGGGTACTCTCTCATCTCCAAATTGTTTATAAGACCTATGACTGAGCTTCCCTTGAAACTTTGTTGGGATAAATATTGTCTGTCTAAGGTAGGTATCTTCTCTTGGCTTGCGGTTTAAAACAAGCTCCTAACTGTGGACAAATTTAGAAGAATGGGGTATGAGGGCCCTAGTAGATGTCCTCTTTGTGAGGTAGATGAGGAAGACACCAAACATATCTTCCTTAATTGTCCCTTTGCTCACAAATGTTGGATATGGTTCACCAACAAACTTGAATGGTCTACAGCCTTCCCCCACACCATCTTTGGAATGCTCAAGGCATGGCCTCTCCTCAAGTGTGGTTGTCTCTTTAAAGGTTTATGGATAGCTCTTCCTTCTTCCATTATGTGGGAACTATGGAAGGAGAGAAATAGACGTCTCTTTAAGAATGAAAAACTAGAGGTGCCCAGAATCATTAACAGAATAGAGTCAGCTATCACTGAGCTCATGAACAATTGACTTTCATCAAGCACATTGAAGAATGCCTCTATCACTTACTGGGATGAAAAGATGAAAAAATGTTGGGAAGGCTTATCCTTTCCTCCCTTTGTAGGTGATGGTCCTATTGCAAGTCTTCGATCAAGGGATGCATGCAGATGGTAGCCCCCAGGCAAAGGTTGGATGAAGCTAAACTTTGATGGGGCATCCCATGGTAACCCAGGGAAAGCAGGGATAGGATGTGTTGTTCATAATTGGGAAGGCAAGGAACTAGCAACCCTTGCCTCTCCGGTTGGCATCAACACCAACAATTGGGCAGAACTTATGGCCCTGGTGGAGGGTCTGCATTTATGCAGGAAACTAGGAGTTAAGAACTTAGAAATTGAAGGAGATTTGGCTATAATTGTCAATGCTCTAAGGAAAGGTAGTATGCCTAATTGGAGACTAAATACTTTTCTATCAAAATTTCTTAACTTGTGCAGAGATTTTGATAGGTTCATAGTCAATCATATTTATAGGGAGGGCAATAAAAGAGTGGATGAGTTGGCCAACTTGGGAGCCGATGGCATCAATCTTCTGTCTATGCCACCTTAAGGCAACCCCCTCTTTTGTTTTCATGTCCTAAGTGGTCGTTAACATGTTTCTCCTTTCATCCCCTTAGGTTTCTCTTGCCCAGACTCTATTTTAACCCCCTTATTTATTCCTCTTCCTGCCCCCTGTATTTACATATAGATACTCAGACAAACATTCAGCTTAAATATACCCATATATATGTTCTCCCAGACTTTAACTCAGGTAGTTAGGCTCAATACATGGTCGGATATAATCATTAAAAAACAAATCTCAATCATATATTTTTATTCCTCTCCTTCATACCCATTTAGTCTTCCATCCTTTAGCCCAAGGAGAGGCCCCTCATCTAATATTTATATATGTGGGAACTTTCATATATATGTATACATATATATATATGTACATATATATGTATACATATATATATATATGTACATATATATGTATACATATATATATATATGTATACATATATATATATATATGTATACATATATATATATATGTATACATATATATATATATATGTATACATATATATATATATGTATACATATATATATATATATAGAATAATTAGTCTCTTGAAGTTTACTGATCTTTCATCCTTGAATATCGGCTTAAATCCTTTTTTATCCATCTCTTCATTTATCTGAAGGTATATATGCCCTTTCTCATTTTCATAATTTCTTAGAGCCATACACTTTGGTGGCATCAATTTATCTTCCTTTAAAATGTCATGTTTCATCGATGTTACCTTTGTTTCGATGAAACCATTGTTATCGTCAATGAGCCTTGTGGTTTCATCGATCTCCTCATTTTCATCGAAATCTTTACCTTATGTGTTCTTGTTGATGTAATGCTCCTTCGGTTCATTAAAACCCTATTTTTGATAGGAATCCTTTTGTCGCTGCCGTTCACAACCGTCTTATCAATCTTTAAGTTTATCGATAATGGTTCCTCATTATTCGTCTTTTGCATTGGCATCAATGAAATTCCTTATGTTGGTGAAAGAAGAATATCTTCCTTCGACCTTTTTTTTTTACCGATGGCATGTTATCGATGAAAATCTCTTATGTTTTATCAACCTTTTGTCTTTCGATGAAATTGTCACTATCGGCCAATAACTTTAGTATCTCTTCGACAACCTTCTTTTCTCAAAAATTCCTATCGATGAAACCTTCCTTAGTTTCTTCGATCTCATCATTTCTGTAGAACTATCTTCTTCGGTGAATTATTTACATGTCCTACCGATACCGTAGTTTCTTCAGCAACCTTGCTTCATTGATGAAATCTCCTTTGGTTTCTTCGATATACCTTCTATTGATGAAAAATAATGCTTTTGATAAGTCCCTTTTGAAGTTCATCGAGGCCCAAGTCTGAATCTTATCAATGAAACATCGATAGGTTTCTTTGATACAACAGGTGTACCATTTCGGTCAAACTAGACATTTCGGTGAGAGGTTAGTGTGTATATCCCATGGCTTTGGTTTGGGCGATAACTTTTAGGATTTTGATGTCGGTGGAAGTTTCAAGGGTTCTATCAAAATTCTTAAGGGCATGCTTGATTTATTTTTTTTTTAGAAAACTTTCGTAGCTTTAATTAAAACCATGGAATTCTATTGATTTAAATTCGATGCTCAACACCACCCCTAACCATAATCCTAACCCTAACTCTAACCAATATTTAAACCTTGGCCCTGATATTATACACTTAATAACTATAAAATAATATTACAATTTCAAAATAAGAATATAATAGTATTATACTTATCATATGGCACTCTATTAATATTATATTACTAATAATACTACAAAAATAATATTATAACTAAACATAATTTAAAATAATAATACAATACATTTCAAATATTTCAAATTTATATTAAGAATATTATTTTCAATAAATTATAAAATAATATCATAATAATCACAACAATATAAATTAATAATAATAGGTTTCAGTTTTATAACTAGATATCTAGTTATATTTATTTATGTATATATATATATATATATATATATATATATATATATATATATATATATATATATATATATATATATATATATATATATATATATATATATATATATATATATATATATATATATATATATATATAGTTTTTCTTCTTCTTTTATTTATACTTATTTATATTTACATTTATATACTTATATATATTTATATAACCATTTTCATTCTCTTATTTAGATTTATCCATCTCAGACTCAGATGTTTAAGTATTTCCTCCTTATATTTGATCACTCCTAAATCTAGCTTTTTTAGTCTTGCAGCTCTGCTAGGATAAGCTTTAAGACTAGAAGGAGGCAATACCATACATTAATGAGCATAGGTATATAAACGTCCTGGCATATCTCACTCCCGGATATATGTGATCATGGATATATAAGTATTATTATTTATGTAGATATTGCCTTCTTTTAGGACTAACACTTACCTAGCTATCCTCATCTCTATGATCGGCCCCAGCCACCTTCAGGCTTTCTAGGCCTTCCATGGTCACTATATATATATATATATATATATATATATATATATATATATATATATATATATATATATATATATATATATATATATATGTATGTATGTATGTATGTATGTATGTATGTATGTATGTATGTATGTATGTATGTATGTATGTATGTATATTCTCATATATATATATATATATTTATTTATTTATATATGTATTTATTTATATATGTATTTATTTTTTTTTATATATTTATCATCATTCACAATATATTAGGATTTTGTTCAGACTCGCATCTATATAATCATATTCATATATAGTTTCCTATTTTCCTGCCTGTTCTCTCAGTTTTAAGTTAAATCAGTCTCAAATGCATATGTCAATTTTCCTCTTTCTTCCCAGTAATCTCCAACATCATATTATTAGATTAAGGGTCGACCTGATAAAATTTTATCTCACTTAAATCTTTCCCATGACACTCAATTAGGGCCTGGAAGGCTCTCGAACCATATTCTTTAAGATGGTAGCCTAGGTATTTTCTCCCTTCATTGAAATGCTATATTCGGTCACTATGGTTGTCTCTTCACCGATACCTATCTGATATCCATCAGGTTTTTATGTCGAAGAAACCTTGGGCTTCGATGACCTCCTTTATTTTTCTACCAAAATACCTCTTCCATCGATATCACTATGCCCCGTCGATGAATGGATCTATTGTCTCACCGAAGCCTTTCTTTATCCTCTCTTGTGATCTTCCACCAATAAAGTTATATTGGCAAAACAACGCATATCAGAGACATGCCTTTTATCCTCCTCGAAACCTATTTCCTCATCAATATATATCTGATATCCATCGGGTTTCATGTCGAAGAAACCTTAGGCTTCGGTAACTTCCTTTATCCTTCCATCAAAACACTTTTTCTATCGACATCACTACACTCCTTCAATGAATTGGGTCTATTGTTTCATCGAGGACATCTTTCTTTTGATGATTTGCTTCCACTATCATCTTTCATCAATGAGCTCATTAGTAATCTTCCTCGATAAAGTTTCATCAGTAAAACCACACATATCGGTAACATGTCTTTTAGCCTCCTCGAAACTCATATCCTTATCAATATCTTTTATCGATGTAGCTTCCTTCAGTTTGATCGATAGCATTCCTTCAATAAGAACGCTTCTTTCGATAAGTTTCCTTCATGTTGCGCCGATGGTATTATTTCCTCGAAAGCCTTTTCCCGTCGATGAAAACCGTCTCTACTTTCTTCGATATCCTCTTTTGGTGGAATCATTACTTTCGATGAGTCCCTTTTAGAGTTCATCGGTGTTCCCTTTCCTTAGATACCCTTTTTATATCGATGAGACATCATTGGGTCTCAACGATACTATTTGAATTTTGGGTATTTCGATAGATTGCTATTAGACCTGTTCGATAACTTATGGGTTATTACGGTATCGATGAAAATGATGATTTCTTCCAAAGATAGATGGCTTCTATGATTTAATTTCTCAAATCAAGATATTTTACTTAATTCAGATTTGATGCTCAGCAGTGGCTCTGACTCGGGATGGGGGTATGCTACGGATATGGCCTGGAATATTTATGGAATTTGCCTCGTTAATATTTATTGAGTTTATGCTCTTCGATGGATAATCACTCTTGCATTATGTTTTTGGAGATTTTTTGAGACTAATATTTTGAGTTGTGTATCCTAACAGGGTGACCATCCAGGCAGGTATGATATATTGTATAAGTTGCCCTGTTCGCTTTTCCTTTTCCTAACATTCTGGTGAGAGATTTTCTCAAGATTTTGTGCAGCATAAGGAGCAAAGCATGCTTAACCCTGTGTTTCAGGAATAGCAAGAACTTTCACCCACAAATGGTAGCATCACCCCAAGAGATGGGCAATCTGTTGCTCAAATTTACACAGAGGATTTCTACATACAATCTTCATTATTTTGGACAAGTTCCCTTTGTGATCTTGTATCTCCATTTTGTATCGCATTCTTAATTTTTTCTGATCCTTGAGGGATCTAGGCTACACCGGAGGTTTTCTTCCCTCCATTCTTTCCTACCGGTGCCCACACCGAATGGAGGTGTAAATGTAAATCTATCTATTTTTTAAATTAATGAAATTCTTTGGCCTCGGCCTTTTATCGATCCAAAAAAAAAAATTGTAACTTTTGATTTGGAAAAATATAATATGAATTAAAAGTGCACCGTAAGTAAAATATTATACAATAATTATATTATATATTAATATTATAATATTATTATTGGTGCATATATTATATTAGTATATTAAATTATTTTAAATAGAGTATATTATTTTATTATAACATTATATATTTTATTAATATAATATATTGCTATATTATATTTTAGCATTATTTTTATTTTTAGTTTAATTATACATTAAACATATTTAGGTGAAAAAAATATTAAAAACACTAATACTATAATAATAATATATTACTATTGCATGTTGTTAATTATTATTATATTAAATAATATTACAATTTTACTAGCATATTATAGTATATTGGTTTTTATATTAAATATAAGAAAAACACATTATGAAAGGATGAAGATATCAATTATATGTAGCTCATATCCCTGAGTGACCACATAGTATATCCATCGAGTATCTATAAATAGTCAGTAGTAGACAACAAGTGTCCAACGAACATATACATCAAAAAATTACAGTACAAGATAATAGATGCCTATTTATATATGATTTCTCCATCTAGAGAACCATCATCTCCCATAGGCTCAATCCACGATGTCCATCCCTATGTGCCCGCATTCCACATCAGCACCTTGCCCCATAAAATTGGGTCCACATATGGATGTATGACCTACTCAACAGCTAGAATGTTCTAGTTATGGGGTGGTTCATTCATCTTTTTTTGGTGATTAAGACCTCTGATGAAGTCATTTAAACCAAATTCAAATGGAGATCTTTCTTTAGAGATTTTGGTCCAAGTAAACCCATGTGAGATTTATCAGCAAAAAACTATAACGCAACCATCCTGAATCAGTCTCTCAAATTTCCTTCTAGCAAGCCAAAAGGCTATTGTAACTTGCAAATCAACATCATAAAAAATGAGTCTCCTGAGAGACTCAGTAAGGAATCTATCTCTACCACTGAACACACTATCATTCCTAAATTTCCAAATATACCATAGAAATTCGACCAAAAAATATTAATATCTTTCCTAATGCCATGAATATAACCAAAAATGATCTCTTGAATAAAGATGTTATCACAAATGCATAACCCAAACATGTTCCATACTTCCTTAGCAAAGAGGCATTCCAGGAAAATGTTCTTAGCAAACTCTGGAAGTTTACAGAGGGTGCAAATGGAAGGTCCACCATTAGGATTTCTTGTAGGGGGTTTATGCAAATCTAGACCAGAAAATATTAAAGAGTTTACCCCAAAAGGAATCACACTGGTTCAAGTTCCAATAGGAAGTGGCGTGCTCTAAAATAGATCCATTATCTGCAAGCAATCTATACATGGTTTTGGCTTTAGTATCTGTCAAAATAGTCCCATTAGGCCACTTAAAAGAAAGAAACCTTGACATATCCACAACACATGGTTTGGGGAAAGAAAGGGAGGAACAAGCATTATATAGGATAGTGAAATTTTTCCATTGTGAAATGGGAATATCAAATTTCAACATCACATCAACCCAACTAGTTGGGAAACCATCCTTGATTATATCTGCAAAGTTCACCAATCCTTTGGAGGCCCATGCCTTGGCAAAACACCCCTAGAGAAGTGCTAGTGGCTTATTATTATGTTTAAGGTTCCACCAAATTGACCTCTCTCCTCACACCTCCTTATCATCCCAAATGATGTCATTATTCAGTACAAACTTCCTAACAATATCCCATCCTTTCTAAATGGATTTCAAGATCGTCGAACCTGCAGGCTTAATATCAAATTTCCCTACAATGATATCATTAAGTGATAGGCCCTTCCATTTAGTGCTTTTCTTAGGCACAAATTTAGCAATATTGTGTCTGATTAAAACCTTCCATGGTTCATTCCCTTGTAAGGCCTTACAAATCCATTTAGCCACAAGTGAGATTCGATGCAGTCTTAAATCCTTCAAACCAAGACCTCCCTTTTCTTTACTCACTATGCACCATTTCCATTTCATGGCATGCCATTTCTTTCCTCCTTTTCCATCAGACCAAAAGAAACCCCTAATTAATCTCAAGATATAATCAAACTGATAGTTATTGAAGAGCCATGCATATGAGTAGTAGATATTATAGGAAGATAGAACTTTCTGACGCACCTGTACTCTTCCTGCCATAGATAGGAAATGCCTATTCCATTTTCTTAGTTTATTATCAATTTTGCCCTTTATCCATTCCCACATACCTTTCAAATCTAGCAAAATAACAAAGGGAATTCCAAGATATCAAACCTGCAAACTACCCCCCCCCCCCCCACTAAAGAGAATACTTGTTGAACCATAAGAGAGGCTTAGGTTCCTAGCTCAACATGATATATTTAGAAAGAGAGATTCTGCTACCCGAAGCTTCACAAAATACATTTAATTTTTCCATCAAGGTATCTATATTTCCTTCAGAGCATTCTGCCGGGATGGTTGTATCGTCTGCAAATTGAACATAAGATATGTCATCCCCATTAGGCAGAGTAAGTCCCTTCACCCCAGGGGAAATACTACAGTCTCTCAGCAAATAATACAATGCATCTACAACAATGACAAAGATAGCAAGTGTTATTGGGAAACCCTGCTTGATAGACCTAGAGAGATTAAAGTCTTTGGATCTACATCCATTTCCATCAACACAAAGCCCTCGCATCCTTCAATAAGGTCTTTACCATCTGACAATAGAATTTAGGGAATCCCATACCCTCTAGATCATCATGTGCACAAAACTCCATTCTATCCTATCATATGCCTTTTCAAAATCCAATAGGAGCATATAGGTCTCCTACTTAGACTCCTTCACCCAATTCATGACTTCTTCGCAGGTAAGCAAATTGTCAAGAATATAACTACCTTTCACAAACCCAGTTTGGGTGGAATTGATCACCTTCAGTAGTATTCCTTCCACTATCTTAGCCAATACCTTCACCAAAATCTTGTAGGACACACTAAGCAACGTGATAGGCCTCCAATTCTTAATCAGGGTTTTGTTACCTTATTTGGGGATTAACTTTATGAGACCTCTGTTAATTTCACCCCCTAGTGAGCCTTTGTCAAAAGCTTCTTTATATACCAAAAATAGGTCTTGGTCAATCTAATCAATTCACTCTTTATAGAATTTGGCAGGGATACCGTTTGGGCTAGGTGCTTTGTCATTACTTAGTTCTAAGATAGCCTTGTTGATTTCTGCAATTGAGATCTCTTTCTCCAGCATTCAACATCTTCTTTGTTGACTTTCTTTGGGATAATCCCTTGAATTTTGTCTCTTGCTCTCAATTTTTGCTTATTATTGTCTTCAGAGGTGAAAAGTTGTTGGTAGAAGCATTCAAAGGCCTTTAATATCTCTGATTGATCAGATATTGAAACCTCATCCTCCCATATACTATCAATACTGACCTTTGATTCTTTATTTTTGAGAAGTTGGAAGAAATACTTGGACCCTCTATCACCCAGCTCCAACCAATTAATTTGGGCTCTAGTTTTGGCTCCCTAGATTATCACATTATGTATCATTCTCAAAGCTCCCTTAGCAAGCCACAAGGCCTACATTGTATCAATGTTAGTGGGATTGTTTTGTATATCTTCTTCCACTTTCAACAACGTCAAATGGGCTTCAGATTCCATCCTTCTAAAGTCTTTGGCTCTATTTTTACCCATAGCCTAAAAGAGGTTCAAGTCCAACTATGAATAAACTCATTCTAGATGTCAATGTAGCTATCTTGTTTCACAATTTGCATATTAAAGTGTCTAATAATGCAAATTGCCTGCATGATATCTTCATCCTATTGCAGAGGGGTATTGAGAGCAAATGCATTCTTCAGAGAACTTGGTCTCAGGGGAAGATCCTTATATAAGATACCAATAGATATGGGGTGGTGATCCAAGAGATTATAGGGAGTAACTCTCATCAAGGCCCCATCAGAGTCCTTTTTGGCCCTGAAAAACTCCACATTGTGATAGAATCTATCTAATCTACAATAGATCCTTTTGATTCCTTGCTAGGAGTTACACCACGTGTACCAGACCCCTTTAAAGTCTTTCTTACCTTCTGCCAAGGGATCCATGAGTCTAATCTTGTTCAATATTCTATTCCAAAAAAACCTCTCATCTCCTTTCCACTCAAATTTCTTACCTCCATATTTGTCTTGCTAGCTATCTATCATATTGAAATCGCCCCCCATGATCCATAGAATATCATCAATTTGATAAATCCATTTCCAAAGTTCTGTTCTTTCCTTGTACTTATTTGGAGCATATATGGAACCAACCCCAAACTCAAGATCTTCATGCTTTAGAATTACTCAGACCATCCTATTGCATGGTGAGCACCCCCATCGAACAACACATTTGTTCCACATGTTGCTTAGCAGGATGTTCGCACCTCCTTTTCCTTTCTCATGTTTAGTTAAAAAGTAATTAGTGTCCCTCCAAATGCATTTCAAGTTTATATCGAAACAAAATCCCACAACTTTCAATTCCTATAGAAGCAGAATGTCCACATCCTTCCTATATTTCAAAAACCTTTTCACAACATATTTCCTGTCTGGAGATTCCAAATTCCTAATATTCTAAGAACAAAGATTTAATTTCATTGGAACCTATGGGACTATTTCCATTGGGGCCCTAAAGTTGTTATAGCATTTGGGAAACCTTCTTTTTGGGACTTTCTTCTCTCAATTAGAAATGGAAGATCCAATGTGTCTTCCTCTCTTCCTTTTAAATTCAAATATTTGGTCTTCTTTCAAACAGGGAGAGGATTGTTTTTTGTCTTTTTGGCTTTCTTTTTCCTCTTAGTCCTTCTAATCCCAATCTCTTTCATGGCTTTATCAACTAGGTCTTTATTAGGGTCTCCTTGGAAGGGGACTATAACCCATTTAATAGCCTTATCATTATCAACATCATCTTCACAATACTTCTCAATCTCCATATTCTCTAGAGTCCCAATAGTTGTGCTAGAATCAGTCACCTTGCCAAATTATCCATAATCGTTGTTGGGAACCAGGCCAAATCTGAAGGGAGGAGTGCTATTTGGAGGGGAATCCTTCTCCTCAAGATAATTACCACCTATAACTTCCTCCATCTTCTCTACAATTTTGGAGGCATCATCTAGGTATACATCAATTTGACAACCATCATCTGAGGACTTATCATCCCCCTGAAACCCTTTAAACCTCATCTGATCACCAACAATGTCTGGAGATTGTCTCTCAATGATATTGCTTTATCACCTTTAGGGGTCCTCAACAGAGCCTTTATAGAGCTAGAGTCCTTACTCTGATCACAATTGCTCATCTCCTGATTATCAGCCTTAATCAACTTATAGATTCTATTTCTAGTATTTTTCAAGTTCTTTAGTTTCGCCAGGATAAGCTGTTGGGCATTCAAATTTTTGTGTACAAGCAAGGGATTTCAATCACCAATGGTTGGGGGTGAAGGAGCCAAATGCACGCAGGGGGTTGTATCTGTAGACACTTAAAATTAATATTTAATTAATTTAAGCCTATCAACATAATTAATTAATTTAATTGTGTTATCCTTATTCTTCTCATTTTTAATTAAATTAAATTTAATTAATACTATCATTATTGTCTAATAATTAATTTATCAAATAAATTAATTATTCCCCTATTCTTCTAATGTCCCCTCCAATAATTATTTCCTCTAAACCCCACTCAATTAATTAATTTTAATTCATTAACCTAGTCATGTGATTCCTACAAATCACTTTTCCTAATCCCACTCAACCTAATTAATCCTTCTAGAATCTCTCATAATCATGCTTATCATTATCCCTCAATTTTTAATTCCCACTCATGTCACCTCAACTTTGAATCTCTCAAAGAAATTCAAATTTCTTTGAATCCCTCAATGCATCCTTATTTTGGAATTTTTAATTCCTCATATTTGAAATTCAAATTTCTCCCCCTTTTTCCCAAGGAATTTTATATTCCTGTTTATTTTCCCAAGGCACCCTTGATCCATGACTTCTATCTAAAATCAATCTCAACCCTTCATGATCAAATCAATCTTGGCCCTCCATTGACTTTCTCCAATCTATAAATTGGAGCCTATTCTCCTCACAAATCATCCACTTCTCATGCATTGTCATGGTGCTCTTTTCTCCTCTTCTTTCTCTAATCTTTCAATTCAAATCCATCCATCTTTAATCCATCACTCAAATCCAATCCTATCAAATCCATCAATCTATCTTGTTGAGCACAAAGGAGAGCATTCCACATCCAAATCAATCAAAGGAGCACATCAAGTGGAGCATCATCAAGGGGCGCCTTCACTTCATCAAGCTCAATTTGAGGGAGATGATAACTTGCAAGGTATAAAATGGTTTTGTTTGCATTTTGAATGTTTCTTTGGATTTCTAACCATATAATCCCGCCTTGCACAATTTTATCCTCTTCAGTATCATCAACAGAACCACAATTTGCAGATCTAATATTGGCACTGAGAGAGTCAAGCTTATCAATAACAAATGCATCCGCTTTGGGAGGAGCATGACTTATACTAGAATTTGAGACACAACAAGGTTTATCATTGGCAATTGACAAAATAGGGTTAGGACATGGAGAGACAATGTTGGGCTGAGTGGAATGAGGAGGTGGTGACGAGGAGGGGGTGAAACATAATGAACCCCAGAACTAATGATATCAACAAGGTTTGAGGCCCATGTTTTGGGAGTCGCTTCAACCTGAACCCTAGTTTTAGGTTCAGAATTAACTGTATCACTAGAAGAAACCCCTTTTGTTTTATGGTTGTCATCTTTAACTTTCTTATTAATAATTGTGCAGCTTTTCTTGACATGCCTCTCTCTCCTACATAAGAAACAAGCATTTATTCCCCCAGGAATTCAATGGGGCAAATAACAGTTTCCTTCTCCAATTCCACTTTCAAGTCACTTGGCAAAATCCTTTCTAGGATTGATGGAGACCAATAAAGGAGCATCCATGTGGGGTAAGAGAGAGATCATCTCATCCATATGTAAAACATTCCCTATAGGCTCTAGAGCAAGGGATAAAGTTTTCCATGAGAATGAGGGAACTTTATGCACAGTAATCCATCTCGGGCTCGACAGAGCCAAAATTTCATTCAAGTTAACATCTGGTTCCCATTAACCACTCGAAAACAACCAAACCCAATGCTCCAATATTATTTGTTAATAACTTCTTTCTATCTATTAGGGTCTTTAAAAAAAAAATTAAAAAGCCCTTTCTGAATCATGCGACAAAATGAAAATGCAAACCCTAGTTTCTTTCCCCATGTATTATGTAACCAAAGATTCATATAATTTTTGGATGGAACCTTACTAATATCCATGGCAGCAAGAAAAACCACAATACTTCTTAACCTAGTTTTTTCATTGTTAATCACTACAAACATCTGTTCATTAGGAATGAAAATGAGTGCACCTTCAGAGATATCCTTACCTCCTCGCACGTCATTTGGTTGAGGGCCATCCTATGGGCACTTTGCTAGGAACTTCACTCCTTCTGGCAACCTCTGCATTTCTACCACCGCCTGCTTGAAGGTTTTTTCTGCTTGTTCTCTAGCCACCGAACTTGGACTTGCATTATGGCCCAGAGACTTGCTATCCATACAATTTTATCGGCTAAGAGAGACTGTATGTATGTATGTATGCATGCATGCATGTATGTATGTATGTATGTATGTATGTGTGTATGTATGTATGTATGTATGTATGTATGTATGTATGTATGTATGTATGTATGTATGTATGCATGCATGCATGCATGTATGTATATGTGTATGTGTGTATGTATGTATGTATGTATGTATGTATGTATGTATGTATGTATGTATGTATGTATGTGCATATGTATATGTATATGTATATGTATATGTATATGTATATGTATATGTATATGTATATGTATATGTATATGTATATGTATATGTATATATTAAACTATTAACTAAAGTGAATAATAAAGTAGCACCAAAAAAATAGCTCCTCATTCTAAACTTAAAAATTAAAAATAATTAAATTAATTAAATTCATAACCATGACATCATATGTAAATTCAATCAACACAATATTTTAACTATTTTTAATATATTTTTTTTAAATTATCAAATTAAATTATTTTCAAATAAATACATTAACTAAATAAATATTATTTAAATAAAATTTATCATTGAGACATTAGATTTCTTAGCCAATCAGTACTATTATTATATTAACAAAAAAATATATATTGTTTACTATAAAATAGAAAAACTATTTTAAAAGTAAATAAATTATTTACTATCAAATAACAAAATTGTCTTACCACAATTTGATAAAACAAATGACTTTATTTAAAAATTTAAATAATGAATAAAAATATTGAAAATTAATAATAATAAAATAATCTTTTATTTGAACATTCTTTATAATTAATTAATTTAAACTTCAAATGAAGAATAACAAATTACATATTAGAACTTCACTTTTAAAAGTAAAGAAGAAATATAACCTAACTATTTAAATTTGCTAATGAGAAGTTATCTTTCCTTTTGACATTATTTATAAATAATTAGTTTAAATTTCAAATAAAGAATAGCATATTCTATGCTATGAATTCACTATTTAAATTTGGTAATGAAAGAGCAATGTTTCCTTTTAATGTTCCTTAAAAGTAATTAACTTAAATCTCAAATAAAGGATAGAAAAAAACATGTTATAAATTCATTTTTAAATGCAAAGAAATAATCGATCTTTTTATGATGATTTAGAATAAATTGATTATTATTTTCGAGTATTTTTCTTAACAAAATTTAATATTAAATTATATAATTTATTCATTTTATTTCAAATTTGTTTCATAATATTTATATATATTTAAATTTGTACTATTTATAAAACTAAATAAAATATTTTTTGAAATTATATTTTTATTAGATAAGTATTTTTTATCAAAGCTATGAATCAAAAGAAGATTTTGAAAGTGTCCTAAAACTTTGTACAACAAAAACAAACAACAATCACATGAGACTAAAACACAAAAACAAGAACAATAGAACTAGCAAAAGAATCAAAGAGGCCCCAATAAATTAATAGAGCCACAACAAAGGATCAACCTTAACTTGATGATGGGAGTTCAAAATCAACCCTTGCCAAATAATTCTTAATAGAAATTGAAGCCTAGTCCTCAAGAACCAACCTCTATTTTTTGAAGAGGAGTCAAGTTCAACCAACCGAGACTTAATCACTATGTTAGGACTTCTCTTATCCTTAAGGACAAATTCCATCACTCCCCCAAGAGGGATATCCATTGAAATATTTTAAACCTTTCTTTTATTCCCTTATATTAGGTTGTTCTTTAACAAAATCTTGACTCTCTTCCCAACCATGGGAAGAATCGTGGTACCATTTTTCTAAAATTTATTAATGCTCTTTGAAACCTTGGCAAGTATAAGAGAAGTACCTAGCGTTATGGAAATGCATGCAAAATTGTGAGGATTCATAGTTTTTTTTGCTTCAAACACCATATTCAGTATTGTTTTGTAAAATTTAGTAGCTCCACATCAGTATCAAAATATACATAAAATTTAGCAAAAACAAAGTGTTTGTAGATTTGTGAAATTTTCAATAAATAAAAACTAACTAAAATAAATTGTCATACCACAAAAAATCTATTTGTGTTAGTACTCCAAAGGGAGCCTTGAGAGTCTAACCCATATAGACACCAAACCAAGGTTTTTCTTGGTAGCACAAAACTATTATACCATTTTGTAAGAAAAAGGATAGATTTACCAAGGACCTCCCTATATAATTCACATGCTTTCCACCGAAGATTGGAAGGAAAATACAAAGAATATATTTTTATTACAACCACCTAAATTTGACTAGCCACACGCCCTCTTTTTAGAACCCATCTTTGAACAAAATTAATATTCATATGGAATTTTGAAAACCACCCAATTATCTAGAGGATTCCCAATATAGATATAAGCATGGTCAATAGTCTCATAAAAAATACTTTAAATTAATGTAAGAATTGATTTAAATGAAATGAAATACTCCCCAACAATGGTGGGAAACATACAAGAAGAAATGAACTAAAATCTATCCTTCACTAGAACAATAGTATTATCCCTAGTCTAGACCTCAACCCCATCTTAGAGCCTTAAGATCTAAGTCTAACCAAAAGCTTGGGAAGATGAAAGAGTTGATTCCCCAAAGGGATAAAACTATAAAATAGAATTTCCAACCCTTAAATAATACTCCATCGTAGCCCTAACAACGTGCACACAAATTCCCTCATCAATAGTATGGTTCAAATTAATACCAGCAAATAATTTAATAAACCCCATCACTTCTTGAATAAAATCCATGATCACTATCTAGTTAGTATTATTAGAGACCCAAGTAAGAACCATCACCTTGGGAGCACTGCATAATGAGCAACCAAATGATACCCTTGAACAACCTTTGTTGGAATAAGAAAACCTTTTTACAAACTCTAAACAAGAGTGCCATTTTAGGCCACCACAAAATCCTTCCACACAATCTTAGGATAATTCCTATATCCCTTCAAGAAAGTCTCTAACTGTAAATTGAAGATAAATTCATCTTCCTCCTTATGCCCATTATCATCCAAATGCATGCATTTTAAAACACCTTGTATAAAAATTCATCATCCAGCTATCTTCATTTGAGTCTCCATCACTAGAGGCTAGTGATTTTGCAAATGCCACTAAGGTCTCACAAAAACCACAATGGTTTTCAATTTATTTTTTTTTGTTGTTGTTTATATCACTAGAGTTTTTAATTTATGTTGAGTTTTATATTTATATAACTTTTGGATGTAGTCAATTAATTATTAAAGTTTAAAAGATAAAAAATTTGATTAAAAAAATTAATATTTATAGCTTAAAATATGTAGAAGAAATTGAAGTAACAAGGAAAAATATTAAAATAATGTATAATTCTATCTTTCATTAATTTAATTAGAAAACTTCTAATTGTAAGGGAAAAATGACCTTGGCATAAATAAATTTAGGGTAATTGAATAGTTAATGTGATATTATAAAAACTAATTTAGACATATGAATTTTGATTGAAATAATTAAATATTAAAATTAAATGTTAGCTTCAATTTAATATTTTAAGGTGAGAACATGATAATGAAAATATTAGGAATTAGTTT
The DNA here is from genome assembly GCF_030272615.1 of Cryptomeria japonica. Lineage (NCBI taxonomy): Eukaryota > Viridiplantae > Streptophyta > Pinopsida > Cupressales > Cupressaceae > Cryptomeria > Cryptomeria japonica. The sequence continues at coordinate 306,623,824 of NC_081408.1, forward strand.
ATTAGCTAAATCTTGTTGGGAAATATACAAGTTCAATAACAAAGATTGTGAAGAGCGATGTCTATCCAATAAATCAATCAAAGGATGAGATACAAGGCTTAGATAACTACAATGTTATGAAAATATGAAACTTATTCAATTTTGAAAATTAAGTTTCCTTAATTTGAAAAACAATGCTTTGATCCTTCTCCTTAATGATGTCAAAAATTAATCTAAATATCATGCTTAATAATCCTATCTTATGTGATCTTATAAGAACAATTAATTAAGAATAATGTAACCATAAGATAGCATCAATAAAGAATAAATCAGCAACATAAGAACACCACATAACATAGGATTTGTTGCAATCCAAGAACACTGAGAGGAGGGGATGAATCAATGTTCTACCAGAATATTCAATTTTAACCTTATTATAACATGCATTCATCAATCGATAAATCGGTATATATATAATTGAAAGAAGTAAAGCAATCAATAAGCCAATCACACAAATGAATACCATAACATAGAGAATTATATGTGGAAAAACTCAAAGAGGAAAAACCATGGTGGGATTTGTGACCCACAATATCAAATCCACTGGCCATATGAAAAGAAATTACATAATATGGGGGCCTGCACTTGCAAGAAGGCTTACAGCCTAGAGCACACTGCTCATCATAAAGTAGTCTCACTGACTATAGTTACATTGAATAAGAAAACATAAAATTGAACTCATTTAATGCATCTTCTATGCCTGATTGAGTTTCGGTTCAAGCTCTGACTATTCCGGTTTTGAAACTCCAAACCCTTACCAGAATAACCTCTTACATAATCTTAACATTACAGCATTCCTCTCATTACAATCATTACAATCATTACAATCATATCCTATCATATCATAAAATGATCTAATCAACTGATCTATATACCCTTACAATCCTTCATGACTATTGTCGGCTTACATAGATAATTACAAAATGATTATGCATGTCGGCTCAATTACATATATACATAAATATCAAAATAAATTGTCGATTGTCGGATCTCCCAATGATGTCGGCCTCCTATACCGGTACCTTGAATGTAAGTCATGTTGGCCATAAATGCCGATACCCATAGAATCCTTCCTATCAATGATGATACCTGTCGATGTCGATGTCGATGAAGTGTCTGTCGGTGAACAACCAAACCAAAGAATGAAGTTGAAACATGTTGCCATCAATGAAAACATATGAAACCAATTAGATGAGTGTAAATTTCCAAAAATCTCCCCCTTTGGCATTGATGGCAAAACTCATGTGAAAAATGATAATGGTTTCCATTTGTCGGTTTCACCCTGAAATTGCTCCCCCTAAGCTGAATATCCATCTGTGATCATGATTTGTACAAATACTCCATATATACTCCATATCTCCTGATGTCAAGAATATATTTTTCACCTATACCTCCCCCTTTGACATTAACGCCAAAAAAATACCAAAAACCGGGATGAAGAATGAAATATTGTACAAAGAGTGTGTCCCAAAACACCTTACCGGAGCTGAATATACTTGAAAATTTTCAGATGGGGTTTCTCCAAAAGCTCTAGATAGGTATCCCAACCAGATTTGAATGTGTTGGAGATAGATACAAGTCCATTAAGCATGTGAGCATAAGACTCTTTCTCTTTAAGCTCTATTAGTGTGGGCTTACCAACCATATCAATGCATTCCTTCTTAGGTACACTCAAAGAGTCCAACCAGGGACTCACCAATCCTCTAAGCCCCTTATCTCTCCTTATGATTTTGTCTTTATCCCTTTTAAGAGCTGAAACTTGAGCTTCTAATACCAAAATATATCCATCAATCGAAGTAGTCAAAGAATTGGAACCATCAAAAGAATTGACTATACCTACAATTTTATCCTAAGAATCCTTAATCCCTTTATCTATATCTCTAGTAAGTAATCTTGTGTTACAACATATTCTATATATATTAGTACATTTCCTTAAAACACTATCAATTAACTTTAGTTTGTCAAAAATATTTCTTCTCTGATTCAATCATCTGATCAAAAGTAGCTCTCTTAGCTTGTGTGAATCTCTCCAATGCCTTTCGGTTAGATATCTATTGTAAAGATTAAAAATCCTTAGAAATGTGCTTAGTAATTATTTTGAGCTTGTCGGATGGGCTTGCTCCTTTGTCAAAATGGCACTCCAAGACAAGTCTATGCAATATTAGGATTGACTGATCAATAATTCCTTTGTCCACAAATCCTTCCTTCATCATCTTTTGAGCAGTTATCATCATGAGCTCAGTAGAACTCATCTCAATTATGCTCTTCTGCTCTACCAGGGAGGTGTCAATATACAATAATGATGTGCTCACTATCGATTCCCTATTGGATTCCTCTTTCTTCTTCTTTGATGGTTGATTAACTTTAATAACTTCCTCTATTGCATTGGTGGCTTCACCACTTGGTACAGTATTAGTTACTGTCAGTTCCACATGAACTATATCCTTGACCTATACATTCTGATCTGGAGGACTACTGTCCTCAACATTTGCAACCTGTACACTCTGTGAATCTGTCGGCATATCTACATTTTCCGTTATCACCTATGTGTCCTATACATTAGATTCTATCGGGGGCTCTTCATCCAATGCCTTATTATCTTTCAAAATTGTAGGTGGGGTACCTACTATACCTTTGCCTTTCCCTTCAACTGGGATGTCAGTAGTGTTTGTTTTAGCTTTCGGTGAAGTGTAGAAACCAGGGTTTTCAGCAAAGAATTGAACCCATGCCTTGTGGGTCTCACTGATTATTTTATTAACCCTACCTGACATAAGACTAACTATCATGTGCTTGCTTTGAAAGATTGTATTGTCTACAACTTCAAGTGTCATATCCAACTCATTTGGAGTAATGGATCCACAAGTAGTTAATAACTCTTGAATTTTATGCACTTATCCTCCTCCATAGCTGATAATCTCCTAGCATCTAGATTGTCATATAGTTGTCCTAGTATTTACTTCTCAATTTCAAACAAAGCTTTCTTAAATATATCCAGATATAACAAAACTGCTTCTTCAATTTCTCTCTGCTCATCATCATCTAAGTGCTCATAATAAAATTCTACATTTTTTAACATACCATCCTTAGTTATTTCATCTACCAATTCTGCACAAGTCTTGGGTGGGATAATAGTTACATTACCATATACAATAGCAAGGTCTGTGTCATCCATCTTCTTTCTTCTACCAGTATCGGATGGTGCAGAAGGTGTTTCCTTTGGAGCTCTTTTCTTTGTCGATGCCTTGATTGTTTCCTTTGGAGTTCTTTTCTTTGTCGGTACCTTGATTGTGACCTTCCTTATCGGTTACTTCCTTGTTTCATCCTTAGTCTCCTCACCTTTTTTCCTCAATACCCTCTTGAATGCTAAAGGTGTGTCATCTCCAGTTCTAGAGTCTGATGGAATAGGCTCAATGAATATTTGAAGCTCTTCCCTCTTCCTTCCTTTTTCCAGAACAACATCCATTAAGGCCTTGATGTCCTAGGATACTTGTTCAAAAAAATTGTTGGTCTTGCCTTGCTGTTTCTCCCTCTTCTTCTTGTTGAATTCAATTTGAACCTCTTGCTTCTTTTGTTTTGTAGTACCAAAGGATTTTTTAGTCTCATCAATAGGAGCATGAATTAACATATTTGCATAAGCATCCAAAATCTAATCATCAACCTCATATCCCATCTCATCTATCCATATCTTCTGAGGTTTAACTTCTTCCATTAAGGTTTCATCCTTTTTAACCATAAAGCAGATCTCAGTTGAGTATTTCTCAACAATTTGTTTAGGAACCCTCTCTCTAGATTTCATAGCATTCTAGAATGCCTTAAAATAATCCCAAACCTTATCATCTCGTTGACTACCCAGAGTAGCAATAGATTGTTTCATTTGTCTTCCTACCGGGATATCAAATGCCCATTGTCTCTTCCCAAAACCAAGAGTTTCATTAAGGAAAAATAGCATCAAGCAGACAATAAGATTCCCATAACTGAATACCCCCTTTTTCTCTCCTTTGATCTTCTCAAGGTTAATTAACAACTCATCTAACATCCATCCACAGAGATCTATCTTTTCATTTTCTCTCATAATCTTATGTGTGGCATATATGCAGAAGCTAGAAACATAATTGAGATGATTCGATTGAGTTACCTTGTATCCAATGATCATGCTGCCAAATCTGATATCTCTATCAGTAATGGTGCTAACCCTCATCGATTTTTGGTCTGAATTTGTGTTGGTGAGTTTGTTAACCTAAGAATTTGAAATATTTTTCTCTGGATGCTAACCAATCAGCAGCAAACCGGTGATGGCCCTAATGTCCTCCTTCATGATCTTATAAGGTCTGTCCAACCAAATGAACTCTCCTTGAACTCTTCACAATACATATCTGATGATCTCATCTTTGAATTTAGGTTATCCAAAATGTCAGTTGTGTGCAGGAAATGTGGGTGACATAAACATGAAAGTTAGTTTCAAAGTGTCCACACACCAATGAGACTCTTGGTGCAAGTTATGGGAGCTATATTGAATAGCTCAACTTCCCAAGGGACGTCTCATTGTTCTCTATCTCACAGGATCCCTGAATTCAATGCCTTTTCTCTCAGATCACTGAGAAAAGTGACTTAGGAATAACAACTCTAAGAACAGGTGATGTTTGATTATAAGCATGAATGCATTTCTAACATGTATGCTATTAAATCTATGATGATTAATCTAGCATAAAGATGATGATAAGATTAGCTAATTATCCCAGCATGATATACTAGTCTAACATGGATATGCTATGATATTGAAAATACTTTTAAATGCTTAATGTGATTTAACAAAGAGAGGCTAGATGCTTATGTTGGCATATGTGCAGAGTATGTTGACATGATGATATTGTGTTGTCATTGATGTCAATATGCTAAAGAGTGAACCGGTACAAGCAACTGGCAAAGTAAACCGGTATGTGCAACTGGCAAAGTAAACTGGTATGTACAAATGGCAAAATGAATCGATATGTTGTTGAGAACAGGTATGCTGAAGAGTGAACCGCTAATATGCTGAAAAGTGAATTGGTATGTTGTTGAAGAACTGGTATATGGAATGTTTTCTATCAAGGTTTATTATGGTACGACTACTGGTTGGTAGTCTCAGCCTCAGGGTTTCCAGCTGAAGTGTTTCGAGCCTGTGTGATTCAACCAATGGCATTGTATGATGAGTTAGCATTGTAATGGAGATCATATCATGTTTCCATGTTAGCCTTGTGCACGTGAAGGATCTTGCATGAAGGAAATTGATCCTATCTACCTTGGGAATGTGCGAAGTCTCTGTAAATGGTGGAGAAAGCATGATGGGTTATCGCCTCCAAGAAGCGGTGAAGAATGAACAATGGAGAATGTCTTGAGATCTGTTCAAGACCATTGTATTCAAATGCAAAGTGTTCAATGGTCAGGATTGAACTGATTGAATTTCTCAGCCTAAATGTTTAGGGTTTAGGGTTTATGATACCGACCTATCTATTTCCTATAAGGTCAAGGTTGTGTTTCATGTTGAGGTTGTTGGCAAATGTTGTGTGTGTATCTAAGTGCAGAGATACATGATTATTGCCAAACCAAATAAGAGAATTGATACCTGCAGAGTGTGTGTGCAGAAGGAAGAAGCTAAAGTGGATCTGCATTGGCATTGTGTGCTATTACCAGATCATTGTAATACCTGTTGGTCTCTAACCATTTCAATAGTTGGAAAATCCCTTAACAGGGTAGCTTTAACCAGCTTGCTACAAATCCTTTAACAGGGTGACTCAAAGCCATTGAGTTCATAAAATCCTCTGACAAGGTAACCTTTAACAGGGTTTAACTCTTAGCTAGGTATTCTAGCCATCCCTTAATCGGGTGATCCCTAATAGGATCTGTTCCTAACAGAACCTGTTTTAATAGTCTTTAACTGGACTAGGCTCCTAGCAGAGCAGACTTCTAAAGAGTTCAAGAACATCTTGTGGGTATTCATCCCCACCGTGGTTTTTCCCAGTTGGGTTTCCACTTGAAAAATATGTGTGTCATGTGTGATACCTCTTTCATGTGATGCTTTGTTATTTCCTATTTTGTGGTGAATCATGTTGATCTAGCAAGTTTGTATGTTTTAGATGGTAGATTACCTGTTTATGCACAAGGATAAAAGTGGAAATGAAGGTGTAGGTTGTGTGAAAAGATAAGTGTTTCTAGTTTATGTCTTTTATAGTCACATTGTGTTTAACCGGTAGTAATCTGGTTCAGACCGGTGTTAGTGATTGCCAGTCAAGTTCACTATTTGTGGTTAAACTGATTCAGGAAAATTTTTGTTGCCTATACTGATTCACCTCCCCCCTCTCAGTACCGGTTTGGTACTCACTATTCATCATTGAGTTATCAATTGGTATCAAAGCACCCTCTAGGTCCTCTGTGTTGTAAGCTTAACCGCTTGAGGGAAAGATCATATTGTAATGATGAAGAGGGAAGGTCCAAAGTTCAACAGAGATAATTTCAAAATATGAAAGGACAGAATGAAGATATACATTAGAAGCATGGGTGCTCAATATTGGAGCTATGTTGAGAATTCCTATGTTATTCCTACTGGTACTCTCACCGATGATCAAAAGAGAGAGATCCAGGAGAATGGGCAAGTCATGGAATCCCTAATCAGTAGCTTATCTTACATTGAGTTTATTGATGTCCAGGATAAAGAAAATCCCAAAGAAGTATGGGATACTCTTGAGAATATCTATGGTGGTGATGGGCATGTGAAACAAGCTAAGGAAAAAAGCCTTAGGGATAAGTTTGAAGACATGTGAATGGTTGAAGGAGAGACCATTCAGCAATATAGAATAAGAATCAAAACTATTGTTGGAGATATCAAGAGTTCTGGAGGCAAAATTGATGATTCTACTATTGTTAGCAAAGTCTTGAGGTCCTTATTACTGGTCTATACAATAAGGGTTTCTGCTATTCAGGAGTTGAGATCAATTTACAAGACTAAGGTATCCCTAGACTCCATCATTGTAAAATTGATAGCCCACGAGCTAAATAGTTTTGATGGTAGTATTCAGAAGACTGAATCGGCGTTTAGAGCATCTATTGCACCATCCAGAAAAGGAAAAGAAGCAAACACCAGTGGTGAACCAAGACAGATCAGAGAAATGGATGATGAGGAGATTCTGATGGAATTTGAAGCTCTTCTTGCCAAGAGACTTCCTAAGGGAACCGGTAAATACAGAGGTAAGCTCCCTTTGAAATGCTTTTCTTGTAATCGGATAGGACACATTATTGTAAATTGTCCTAATGGTGATAACAAGGACAAACTAGAAAGGTTCAAGAAATTCAAAGGAGGAAATCAGAGAAACTGTTTTGTAGCTATTAATGAAGGTGTCACAGATGAGGAATCAGAAGATGAAGAAAATGAAGATATTGTGTTTGTTGCAGTCAAGGAAGATGTGTCAGACAAGAAGGCTCTTGTCTCCCTCTTTGATAATTCCAATGAGTGGATTATTGGCAGTGGTTGTTCTCACCATATGACTGGTGACCGGAGCAAGTTTCTATCTCTGGAAGAGTATGATGGTGGTGTGTTTCATTTTGGTAATGATGCACCATGTATGGTCAAAGGCAGAGGGCCCATCTCTCTGAATGAAAAGAGTAGTGCTGACAATGTGTATTGGGTGGAAGGTCTCAAACACAACCTATTGAGTGTTGCCTGGCTGAATAATAGTGGACTCACTCTAGAATTCAAAAATGGAGTGTGTAAAATCAAAGGAAAGAATGGTGAACTGATGGCCACCGGTATGCAGACCAAAGCTAATTTATTTCAGTTGAATGCAAATATAAGCACATGTCTTATGGCTAATTTTGATGATAGCAGGATATGGTATAGGAGACTCTGCCATGTAAACTTTGATAACATAGTGAAGGCTAGTAAGATCAAGGCAGTTAGAGGACTCTTGATGCTGAGCAAATTGGAAAATCCTCTGTGCAGAGAGTATCAACTGGGGAAAATGTCTTCCTCAACCTTCAAAGGTAAATCTTTCACTGCCGATAATTTACTTGATCTTGTGCATACTGATTTGTGTGGTCCTATGAAAACCAGGAGTGTGCAGGGAGATAGGTATTTTATGATTCTTACATATGATTGCTCAAGAATGATGTGGGTCACATTCTTGAAGGATAAGTCTAAAGCTTTTGGAAAGTTCAAATCTTTCAGAGCACTGGTAGAAAAGGAAAGTGGTAGAAGAATCAAATGCCTTAGAACTGGTTAAGGAGAGGAATTCACTTTCGGTGAATTCAACAAATATTGTGAAGAGAATGGCATCAAGAGGCAACTGTCTGCCCCCGGGACCCCACAGCAGAATGGCTTAGCAAAAAGAAACAACCAGACTGTGGTTGAAGCCGCTAGAACTATGTTGATCCAAGGAAAGGTCACTCACACCTTTTGGAGAGAAGTAGTGAGCACTGCAGTCTATACAATGAATCGGGTACTCATTAAGAAAGGAAAGGATAAGACTCCTTATGAGTACTGGACTGGTAAGACACTAGTGGTAAGCTACTTTAGAGTATTTGGTAGTAAATGTTATATCAAGAGGAGTGAACATCACAGCAAGTTCGATGCAAAATGTGATGAGGGAATATTCCTAGGATATTCCACCAAGAGAAAAGCTCTCAAATGTTTCAATAGTAGGACTTAGAGAATCATTGAAAGCATCAATGTTAGGGTTGATAAAAACTCTAAGAAACTTGAGGAAATCGGCAGTAAGCATGTAGGAGATGAACCGGTAGTAACCTTCTGGGAACCGGTTGCAAATCTACCCAGTACCAGTAATTGTGCTCCTACACTAGTAGATGTTGATGCTGATGAAGATGAGGATGAAGAAGAAAAGAAAGAGGAATCTATTAAGAATATACCTAGGTATGTCAAACTCATTCATGATCCAAAGCAGATCATAGGAGACAATGATGCGGGAATTCTTACAAGAAGAAAGGTTAGAGAAAACTCATGTATGATCTTTGAATTTGAGCCTAAATCATTCAAAGAAGCACACAAACATGAAGACTGGATCAAGGCAATGGAAGAGGAACTTGACCAGATAGAGAAGAATTGTACATGGTCTTTGGTACCCAGACCAGAGCATAAAAATGTCATTGGAACCAAATGGGTTTTCAGAAATAAGTTGAATGAGGATGGCACAGTGGTAAGGAACAAAGCTAGACTGGTATGTAAAGGATATGCCCAAGAAGAAGGGGAAGACTATGGAGAAACCTTTGCTCCAGTAGCAAGATTGAAAGGAGTTTGTATGCTTCTTGCATATGCAGCTTTTAAAGGATTCAAGGTATACCAAATGGATGTAAAATTTGCATTCCTAAATGGAATACTTGAAGAGGAGGTGTATATAGAGCAAGCAGATGGGTTTTCCCTATCAGAAGACAGTGACATGGTGTGTAGGCTACATAAAGCCTTGTATGGACTGAAGCAGGCACCTAGAGCATGGTATGAATGCTTGCATTCCCATCTTGTGAAGATTGGATTTGAAAGAACAAGTGAAGATAGCAATATCTACTTGAAATCAGAAGGAGATCAGATTCTGATCTGTGAAGTATTTGTTGTTGACATAATCTTTGGTGGAGATGACAAGATGAGTCATGACTTTGTAGATAAGATGAAAAAGGAGTTTGAGATGTGACTCATAGGGGAGATCAAGTTCTTCATTGGACTGCAGATTCAGCAAATGAAAGATGGAATCTTTATTACTCAGTCCAAGTATGTCAAACAGGTGTTGAAGATCTTTGGCATGGAAGACAACAAACCGGTTGGTACACCAATGGTGACCAGTTGTAAACTATCAAAAGAGGATGATTCAACATTGGTAAATGAGAAGGATTATCGATCAATGATTGGTAAGTTGCATTATGTAGTGCATAGCAGACTGGACATTGCACATGCAGTGGGGATTACCGCTAGGTTCCAGAAAAGCCCAAGAGAATCCCATTTGGTAGCAATCAAGCAGATCCTTAGATATCTAAAGGGAACTATTGACTATGGATTATAGTATCCATACAATGATGATTTCAACCTAAGAGTATTCACAGATGTTGATTGGGCTGGTAATGTGGATGATCAAAAGACAACAAACGGTGGTGTATTCTTACTCGGTAGTAGACTAGTCTCATGGATGAGTAAGAAGCAGAGTTGTATCTCTTAGTCTACAGAAGAAGTGGAGTATGTTGCAGCTTTTATGAACTACACCTAGACTATTTGGATGAAGCATGTGTTGAATGGTTTCAAAGTTCCTGTATCTAAGTCGGTAAGTATATTTTGTGACAAGACAAGTGCAATTAACATCTCCAAGAATCTGGTTTTACATGCTGGAACTAAGAACTTTGAACTCAAGTATCATTTCTTGAGGGAAAAGGTTCAGAACAAAGAGGTGGTATTGGAACATGTTTCCAGTAAGGAGCAGTTAGCAGATATATTCACTAGGCCTCTACCGAAGGCTACATTTACCTATTTGAGAGGTGAATTAGTGGTACTGCCCCTTCAAGAGGTAACCTAAAAGTCTTGTGCTCCAAATCAGTCAGATCTTCCTTTGCTCTATCTTTTTAGGATTGTTGTGTTGAAGGATGCTACTCCTCAGGGGGAGTAGCATAGTGGAACAGGGAAACTTGTGCCTCCACTTTGGCATTGTTCTCAAGGGGGGAGAAGGTATGAAGCAAAGAGAGATATCTTTGTATATTGCCATCAATGCCAAAGGGGGAGATTGTTGGCATATGTGTAGAGTATGTTGACATGATGATATTGTGTTTTCATTGATGTCAATATGTTGAAGAGTGAACTGGTACAAGCAACTGGAAAAGTAAACCGGTATGCGCAACTGGCAAAGTAAACCGATATGTGCAAATGGAAAAATGAACCGGTATGTTGTTGAGAACAGGTATGCTGAAGAGTGAACCGCTAATATGCTGAAAAGTGAACTGGTATGTTGTTGAAGAACTGGTATATGGAATTCTTTCTATCAAGGTTTAAGAACTGGTATATGGAATTCTTTCTATCAAGGTTGGTAGTCTCAACCTCAAGGTTTCCAGTTGAAGTGTTTCGAGCCTGTGTGATTCAACTGATGGCATTGTATGATGAGTTAGCATTGTAATGGAGATCAGGTCATGTTGCCACGTTAGCCTTGTACACATGAAGGATCTTGCATGAAGGAAATTGATCCTATCTACCTCGGGAATGTGTGAAGTCTCTACAAACGGTGGAGAATGCGTGATGGGTTATCACCTCCAAGAAGTGGTGAAGAATGAACGATGGAGAATGTCTTGAGATATGTTCAAGACCATTGTATTCAAATGCAAAGTGTTCAATGGTCAGGATTGAACTGGCTGAATTGATCAACCTAAATGTTTAGGGTTTAGGGTTTAGGGTTTATGATACCGACCTATATGTTTCCTATAAGGTCAAGGTTGTGTTTCATGTTGAGGTTGTTGGCAAATGTTGTGTGTGTATCTAAGTGCAGAGATACGTGATTCTTGCCAGACCAAATAAGAGAATTGATACCTACAGAGTCTGTGTTCAGAAGGAAGGAGCTAAAGCGGATCTGCATTGGCATTGTGTGCTATTACCAGATCGTTGTAATACCTGTTGGTCTCTAACCATTTCAACAGTTGGAAAATCCCTTAACAGGGTAGCTTTAACCAGCTTGCTACAAATCCTTTAACAAGGTGACTCAAAGCCATTGAGTTCATAAAATCCTCTGACAAGGTAACCTTTAACAGGGTTTAACTCTTAACCAGGTATTCTAGCCATCCCTTAATCGGGTGATCCCTAACAGGATTGGTTCCTAACGGAACCTATTTTAATAGTCTTTATCCGGACTAGGCTCCTAACCGAGCGGAATTCTAAAGAGTTCAAGAATAGCTTGTGGGTATTCATCCCCACTGTGGTTTTTCCTAGTTGGGTTTCCACGTGAAAAATATATGTGTCATGTGTGATACCTCTTTCATATGATGCTTTGTTATTTCCTATTTTGTAGTGAATCATGTTGATCTAGCAAGTTTGTATGTTTCATATGGTAGATTCCCAGTTTATGCACAAGGATAAAAGTGGAAATGAAGGTGTAGGTTGTGTGAAAAGATAAGTGTTTCCAATTTATGTCTTTTACATTCACATTGTGTTTAACTGGTAGTAATCTAGTTTAGATCGATGTTAGTGATTGCCAGTCAAGTTCACTGTTTGTAGTTAAACCGGTTCAGGAAAAGTTTTGTTGCCTGTACCGATTCACCCCCCCCTCTCAGTACCGGTTTGGTATTCATTGTTCATCGTTGAGTTATTAGCTTAGTCAAATGACTATAAGTTAGATGCATAAAACTTGGAGATATCAAAATGAGAGAGTGAGAGCTCTATTTATAGGAAAAATAGGGCAATGGATGGTCAAGATTGGATAATCTTAACAAGGGCCAGGATTGAAAGTTAATCAATCCATGTTTACAATTCTCACCAATGAAATGGTGACAATTGTCAACAAGAGATTGCTTGAGAGAAGATAAAAGAAGCATTAAATGCTTGAGAAGACAAGAAGGTTACCCTAGGAGGTAAGGGTTAAGGTAGAGTAGGGTTATCCATTGGATGAAGCTTTTACCCAAGAGGTAAACTCTTGTGAAAGGGTTAAAGGGATAACCAAGGTTAAAGCCATGAATGCTTGATGAGACCCTTGGTTTAGATGAGGGTTGACTTAGAGAGAAAGTGTCTAATCATGGAAGAAGGTTGAGTTAACCATTAATGGTTATGTAAGAGCCTTAAATGGTTATGTAAGAGGGTTAACTTGTTGAGGACATAAAGACTTTAATGGTTTTCAAAGACTTTGGAGACTTTGAGAAGTCACTTCTCTTTGCTTAGGATTGTGACAATAATAAGGAGATGGATTAGGCTGAATTGGAAGATATTAGAAGAATCTAGAAGGGGGTTAAGGAGGGAAGTGGGAGATGTAGGAAAATGCAAGTGGAGGGAAAAGGATTTTAATAAAATTACTTTATATCAATCAAATAGATGCAACTTGCATAAATACAAGTGGGGGATTTAATAAATAAATAAGATTTATTTATTTACAATGATCGATTTAATTAAATGTAAATTTAATTAAAAAGGGAGAAAGGGGAATTAATTAAATAAAGTGATTTATTTAATTAAAAGGCTAAAAAAAGGCTTAGGTGAACTTAATCAAATAAATTGAGTAATTTATTTAATCAAATAGATGAATATGAAGAAATTAATTGAATAGAATTTAATTAATAAGGGGAATGGAATTAAAATGAATATTAAATATTCACTTAGGAAAGTGGTAGGATTTATACGTCTACATTTTGCCCCTCTTTGAAGTGACGTGTGTGCACATGTTGATTCAAAGAAAAATTGTTGGATATGCTGTCAAAATTTGATCGATATGATGTTGTGTTTCGAGATGTCGATATGATGCCCCAAATTTTATGAGTGATATTGATGATGCCCCCTCGGGAAATGAATCAAATATTTTGAAAAATTTGTCAATTTTGATGAGCATTTTTAGATTAATTGCATTTTGAAAATTTTGACTGTGTTGAATCATTTTATTGATTCATCTCCCAAAAATGATGTTGATAAGATTAAAAAAGAAATAGTGAGGAAAATACATGCCCCACTTATTAACCTTGTTGACTTTTACCCTATAAAAAGGTAAAAATTGATTTGATTCTTATCATTTGCACATTTGTCTACTTGTGATTGTGACATTTGAGCTCTAACGAAGATGCCAATTTCATATGCTTCGCAACGATTTGAGCGCATCCGTCGATATCGAAGGCCCATTGTGTATGGCCCACCTATAAGTGATCCAAATATTTTTACATTTTTTATTGATTTTGCCTATTTTGATCATGTTTTTTATTTTTTGGTTTAAAATTTGTTGTTTTAGCATGTAGATTGCTTTCCATAGCGTATACAATAGACAAGTTAGAGCGTAGGGTAAATCTGGGTAGGTTAGCATCTAATTAGCCTTTTGTAGTGCGTAAGTAGGTTATGTTATCGCATCACGTGTTTCCAGAGAGCGCATAGGGTAGATAGAGTACTGCGTCGAGTAGATAAAGTAGCGCATCGAGTAGATAGAGTAGCACGTAGGATTGACAAGTTAGCATAGAGGAGTTTCCAGTTAGCACGTCGAGGATTTTAGCGCGTATGGTAAAGTATCTAGTGCATTGGTGAAGAAGGATAGGTAGGAGCCCTGTTTTAGCATGATGGTCTTGATTTTCGATATGGTTCTTTGATTTTTGATATGGGTCCTTTGATTTTTGATATGGGTTAGAGTGATTTCTCTTTCGATATGATTCTTTGATGTTCTTGTCGATATGGGTTCTGATTTGATTCTTGCATTTTGAGTCTTGATTTGATGCTTGCAATGTGGGTCTTGATTTTCAATATGGTTCTTTGATTCTTGATATGGGTCTTTGATTTGATGCTTGTGATATGGATCTTGATTTGATGCTTCGTTGTTTCAAGTTGATTTTTCTTTGAATGGATATATTGGCTAGATTTGGAAACTGATGATGGGCATTTATTGTTTTGCAGGCATAGCTTGGTGTGCTTCAGTCACGAGAGTGATTTCTGAGACCATGGTCATCGATTCATCACTTATCACAGGCTAATAGAGATGTGATTGAGAGATACGGTTTATCTTCTTTACTAGACATGCCTTGGAATATCATTAACCAGTGTTTTTTGACAGCTTTGGCTGAGAGGTGGCATAGTGACACAAACACCTTCCACTTGGCTACAGGTGAGATAACAGTCACAGCAAAGGACTGTTATCAAATTTTGTGGATTCCTATAGTTGGGGTCTTTTTGTCATATGAGCAGACTAAGGAGGGTGGGACAGAGGCTCTCCATCACATCTTCCAAGATGATCACACTAGTGAGTATGAGATCCTATGGAAGGAGTTTCTGGATCTTGGTTATGCTCCGCTGCTATCTGTATTAGTAGGGTTTATTAGTGGATTTCTATGTCCTGATTGTAAGTCGAAGGGACTAGCCGGGGGATGGGGATTGGTGTTAGAGGATATGGTGACATAGGGGCGCAGGTTTGCATGGGGGTGTTGTATGTTAGCCCACCTTTAGAGAGAGATTCATCAGGTGGTGTATCGAGGATACAATAGTTTATCAGCTGGGGTGACATTACTACAAGTGTGGTCCTAGGAGAACATTCTTGTGTTGAGACCACTTGTAGATAGGAATATTCCAATTGGTCGAGCATACATGCTTATGGGTATACAGGTATAGTTGTCCAGTGTAAGTTGGGAAAACTAGAGCACTAGTGGAGAGCATTGGATGATATCGATACGGTCATTTGGAGACCATATATGGATTATGAGGTGTGGGCTGAGGATGGGCTAGAGATGCCCTATGTGTATATGTTAAGATATATGATTCGGCAGACGTTCTTTATTATTGAGTGATTCTTGCATAGGCGTGTTCAGCGATAAAATGGTAGACAGCAAGGGATGCCACAAGAAGTCTGTTTGTATGCTCACCGGAGACAGGATGTGATAGAGTGGGGACCCACTTTAGATAGCATAGCAACAGTGGAGGAGTACATGATACTTGTTGGACAAATCTGGGATTATGGGGCTGGGGTTGTGGATGCAGGGATGATAGAGGAGTTTTCAGCATACTTTGTGGCACGTATATCTGATCCAGCAGAGATGCTACTTGGCTTTGATGATGATGAGGATGGGAAGCCACAGAGGTGAGGGGGAGTTAGATAGAGAGATGAGGAGGGAGAGGAGATAGGAGATGAAGGTGGAGATGATGGAAGAGATGGTGGAGGAGGTGGTGGAGGAGGTGATAAAGGTGGATTAGATAGAGGGAGAGGAAATAGAGGGAGAGGAGGAGATAGAGGAGGTGGTGGATTAGATAGAGGATGAGGGGGAGATGGAAGGAGAGGAGGAGGGATCGTTCTTGGTGCTAGTGGGGTTGGTAGGGTAGGTGCAGTGCTAGCAGCGGTGGTTGGTATAGAGAATGATAGGCGACCCACCCAGAGGAGGAGATTTGATCTTCTACCTCCAGCAGTGCCTCAAACAGGGACAGGTATGGTTGGGACCATGACATAGGTACCCATTCAGATTAGGGTACCCACCCATTGATAGGATTCATAGATTAGATCCCTACAGGTCACAGTACAGGAGCTGCAGGCACAGGTGTTAGCACAATAGCACCAAATTATGCAAATTATGGCAGAGCAAGATACAGAGAGAGAGCGTCAGGGTCGGGCAGAGGATCTTGCTGAGAGATCAGAGAGATTGAAAATTGGTGCCCCGATACGGGACATGTTGAGCGAGATATGGTACACGGCCAAGGAGGCCGAGTACTATAGGCATTTATACGAGGAGTTGGTCCCTAGAGATCACAAACCTCCTAGCTATACAACTAGTCGATCTATTCACAGTCATATGAGGACAGAGAGAAGAGGTATTATAGGGCCTGACTGATGTGATCCACTTGGTGGAGATCCAGGGGCTAGGACATCTACTGCAAGATCGTCAACCTTAGGAGATAGTCATACCTAAGAGGCTTTTCTTTTTTATATTTTGATCATTTTGTTGTATGTTGATAGACATGATATCCCTTGTACATTCTGACCATTTTTTAGATATATATGGCACTGATTTGCCCTGATCCACATGTGTTATTGATGATGATTGATGAGATGCATTGATATGATGATGATATGATGATGATGTGATGCTTAGATAATAATGCTCTTGATTTTAATAATGATATATGATTTATGATGAGATGAGAATGTGATGATGTATTGATTACTTTGATTTATGAGATGTATCTTGAAAATGAGATGTATGATAATGATAATGATAATGATAATGATAATGATAATGATAATGATAATGATAATGATAATGATAATGATAATGATAATGATGTGCATCTAAATGTAAGTTTAAAATGATATGCAACTAAATGATCACTTTAATTATGTCGTTGTCATTCCTATTTAGTCACTTTTTTGTGCTTTTTTATGTTTGTCATCATTTAGCTTTTGATATGTTGGAATTTTATAGAAGAATAATGGTATAATTGAACTATAATGACCTAAGTAAAACTTACATGGATGTTTGATATTGCAAGATGACACAAGCATCAAGGTATAATTGAACCAAGATGACCCGAGTGTTGCCTACGTAAAATAGACAAGAGTTAACCATTTGTATGTGCAAAGTGGAAAATGTCTTCAATGATATGTTTCCAATCATGTCTCAAGACAATTTTTGCACCGTACGAATGATCGCCTCATAGATAGAAAACCAAAAATATACCAGATTCCCTTGTTGCTTTCTCTAGCTCGATGCATCCTCGAGTAGCTCAGGAGATCTAATGATTCAAAAACTTAAGATACAAAATAGTCAAAACTTCATGCCAGATGTAAACAAAGCATAACTCAAAAAATCATCCATCATGTGTATGTTAAAGTTGTAGTTGGATAATGGTCTTGTTTTCTAGCCTGATGAGCAGTTGTTGACATGGTTTCCTTAGCATGTTGTGATCCTTGTTATTTATTGTCGAAATGCTTGAAGTGAGAGGAATGTTACCCCTATTCATAGATATCTATCTATGTAGAAATAGATGGTGATCACCAAGCCATGGTGGGATATGAGGTGAAGAACTGTTTCTCAAATAATCAAAGACATTGACTATGCTAAGTATGTTTGGGATAATGTTGTGTGAATAAGTATTGGGCGATGGCCATTAACTGAGACTTAGATAGAGGATTTGTTCTCTCACAAATAGCTCTCATTGCCAGGTTTTCAATACTTGTTTTTATTGCACTTTTTTGTTTTTTGTTTTTTTTTTTTTGTATTTTTCTGATCTCTTCATTTTTTTGTATTTTGTTCTTTTATGTGCATTGGATGACTCAAGTGTAGAATTTTGTCAGATGGATGTTGTTGGTTGGTTCGTCAAACGCGTCCCCTTTTGAGGTTGTTAACTGATAGGTGCATGATCCATAGGCTGATAGTATGACAAAAGGACCCAACCAGTTAGGTTCAAACTTCCCCTTCTTTTCTCGATCCTGTTGATTTTTGGGATTTTCTTTTAGTACAAGATCACCGACTTTGAAATCCCTACGGATGACTCTGTGATTGTAACTTCTACACATTCATTGTTGGTATGCTTAGAGATGGTCATAGGCATGTTGGTATTTTTCATCAAGAAGCTCTAGTTCATGCAACATGTTTACCCGATATTCCTCATCTGGTATGAGGCCTTTCAAAGATACTCTGAGAGATGGAATTTCTACCTCAAGCAGCATATTTTCTTCTAATCCATACACCAATGAATATGGCATAGCTCTTATAGGTGTCTAGATCTAGTCCTATATGCCTAGAGTGTCGAATTGAGTTGTACATGCTAATCCTTACCTACATCATTTATTGTTTTCTTGAGGATTTTCATAATTGTTTGATTTGATGCTTCTGCTTGACCATTCCCCTGTGGGTAGTAAGGTGTAGAGAAGTGATGTTGGATTTTGAATCTTTCACATAGCTCTCGTATGTCTTGATTTTTGAAAGGATGCCTATTGTTTGTGATGATGGAACTTGGAATGTCATATCTGCAAATGAGATAATTGAGAATAAATGAGGCGATCTGTTTTCCAGTTACAGTGGTCATCGGGACTGCTTCAAGACACTTTATGAAATACTCTGTTGCAGTGATAATGAACTTATGTCCATTTGAAGAAGAAGGATGAATTTTCCCTACTAAATCAAGTCCCCACTAATAGAAAGGCCAAGATCTGGTAAACGGTTGTAGCTCCTGTGCTGGTGCATGGATAAGATTGCCATGAATTTGGCACTTAGGATATTTCTTTGCAAATTGATACGACTCTTTCTCCATTGTTGGCCAGTAATATCCCATTCTCAGAAGTTTCTTAGCGAGAGTAGGACCACTTGAATGCATGCCACAGATACCCGCATGAAGCTCATGTAAGGTTGAATTAGATTCATTATGATCAAGGCAATGAAGAAGAGTACCATCTAGACCTTGATGGTAAAGGGTGTCAGCAGTTAAGGTATAACAAGCGGCTTGCTGGATGAAGCTGCATTTTTGGTTATCGGAGAGATCAAGTGAAAGGGTATTGTTCTTGAGATAATCATAGATTGTCCTATATAGAGGGGAGTCTGAACTGATTAAGGCATAGATGACTTGGGATGTAGAATTGTCATAGGCTCGGGAAAACAATTTCTCTACCAGGAACTCATAATGACTCTGTTTCTCTAGAATTTGTAGCAATGAAGCGATATTGGCCATTACATCAGTAGCTTTGTTGTCCAACCTTGGTATTTTCTCGAAGGTGATGTGTACAAAGTATTGTTTGAAAACATCCACTATTCTCTTATAGGGAATTAGTTTATCATCCTTTGTCTGATATTCATCATTGATTTGATTGATAACCAGTTGAGAATTTCTATTGACTTGTAATTCTGTGATTCTCCATTCCACGGCCATTTTGATTCCTGTTATCGAGGCTTCATATTCAATGATGTTGTTGGTGCATGGAAACATCAATCTATAAGATTATGGAATTATGTGCCCTTCTGGAGTGACGAACAAGATGTTGGCACCCAATCCATGTTGGGTATAGGATCCATTAAAGTATAGGGTCCATTACTTGGGTGTGACAGTGAGAACAACCATGTCTAGAAATTCCACCTACATTGGTTGTTTATCTGGTAGTGGTGCTTCAGCTAGTTGATCTACAATTACCTGTCCTTTGATAGCCCGACATTCTACGTACTGGATATCAAACTCACTAAGAATAATAACCCACTTCGCCAATCAGCCTGTAAGGGTTGCTTTGCTGAGTAAATACTTAAGAGGATCAATTTTTACTACTATCTTGATTGTGTGAGCTAGCATGTAGTGGCACAACTTTTGAGAGGTGAATACCATAGCTAAGAAAGATTTCTCAATAAATGCTCATATCTATTTAATGTTCTATTGATGTAATATATAGCTCATTCCTTTCCTTTTGGATCTTCTTGTGCTAGCAATGCCCCCAATGATACTTCAGTTGTTGAGATGTAGAGAATGAGTGGCTTGCCTACTATTGGTGGTACTAAAACTAGTGGATTCATTAGATATTGCTTGAGTTGGAAAAATAATTTAGCGCACTTGTCTTCCCATTTGAAAGGTATGTTCTTGTGGAGAAGATGATTAAATGGGAGATATTTATCAGCTTGTTGGGATATGAATTGCCTGATAGACTCCAACCATCCTTGTAGAGATCTGAGTTGGCTAATGTTCTTGGGAGGAGGCATCTCCATGATGGCATGTACCTTCGTTGGATCTACTTCAATGCCCTTTTCCGACACAATGTAGCCTAATAGTTTGCCTGATGTGACCCAGAAGGCACACTTCTTAGGGTTTAGTCTGACCTTGAACTATTCTAATCTTTGAAATATTTTATCTAATATGCCCAAATGTTTTGCCCGGGTGAATGATTTAGCCAATAAATCATCCACATAGTCCTCCATGAAGGTATGCATCATATCATGGAAGATTGTCATCATGGCTCTTTGATAAGTTGCCCCAGCATTCTTCAAGCCAAAAGGCATGACATTCCAACAATACGTTCCCCATGGATAGGTGAACACAGTTTTATCTTGATCCTCTGGGGTAATCTTGATTTGATTATAACCAGAGAAACTGTCCATTAATGATAACATCGCATGGCCTATTGTTAGATCTACAATTATGTTGATGCTTGGTAAAGGAAAGTTGTCCTTTGGATAGGCTTTTTTGACATCTCTTAAATATGTGCATATTCTAGTGCTTTCGTCAGGTTTTGAAACTGGTACAATGTTTGAGATCCATTCAGCATAGTCTATAGGTCAGATAAATCTAACGTCTAATAACTTCTTTAGTTCAGCTTTAACCAATAATGCTACATGCGGATTCATCTTTCTTAATGTCTATTTGACTGGCTTAGCTCCTGGAGTGATGGATAAATGATGCATGATCAGGTTCAGATCTATTCTAGGCATATCAGCATAGGACCAAGAAAAATTGATTTGCTTTTCCTTGAAGAATTTGATAAAATCTGGTTGCTCTTCTTCTGTCATTAATTCTGCTAGGTGTATGGCTTTGACTGTTTTTTCTGTACCAATGTTTACTGATTAAGTTGGCTCAATCAATATGGGTGACCTCCCTTGATAGTGTTCAGGAAGAGTGTCAAGTCTCCCATCCTTAGGTGCCTCAAAAAGGTTTTCACCTGCAGATGCATCCTTTATTTTTACTTTTTTGTGATCTAATACTGCCATTGACTGGTTTTCAGTATTAGATCCTTTGTTTCTTTTATTTTTGTGACTGAGAGACTTGGCACTCCCCTGATTGTAGATATCGTTATTTTTTTCATTGGTAGAGCATGTTTCCGGGTTGACTAAACATAGATATTGGATAATGGATTCATTATCTGGGAAAATTGGTATATTATGGTGTTCAAGTTCTTCCCATTCTATCAAATCAAGAAAGATGAATAGTAGAGAGTCATTTGGTGGGTTGAGATTGGCTGCGGTAAGTGTCATGATAGAGGCATTGTTATAGTTGTTTGGGATACTGGTTAGGTTTATGATATTGTCAATGTCTTTGATGGTATCATCTTTTATGTATATTTGATTGTATTGTTGTTGCTCGTTCTCCTTAGCCTCGTAGATATGTCATGGTCCGAATTCAAGTGATCGAAACTTTACGCCTTGTCCCTCCTGAGAAGAGAGTGTGTGTGAATGGATGGTACCTTCCTCAATATCTTCAGTAATATCTGAACAACTACCCCATTCATATTCATTAGAATCAGTTTCAGAAGTACTGTCCTAGAGTCTCTCACTGCTTCTAACAGGTATGTTGTAGGGTGAGAAAAGATCTCTGATAATTGATACCAGTTTTGTAGCTTTGTCTGATTCAGAATCGGAGCCTGTTTGTACCCTTTGCATTTATTTATACATTGTTTCTCCTTGGGGAGTAGGAATTTCTTCAGGTGGTGGCTCTGCTTTGTTTTAAATAGGTTCTTCCACATGATTCACTTTCTTATAAGAGGCTTGTTCCCTTTGAATGGCTAGTTCCTCTTGTTGTTTGTCTTGTTCCTAATGTTCTTGCTCTTTTCTTTTTGTTTTTGTTGCTTGGTGTAGTGCCTCTTGCCATGAGTTGTCATTATATTTCTTCTTGGCTCTCCACTAAGGTTTCTGATACTTATTTTGTTTTTTCCTAGGTGGTATATTGCGTCCATATCCTAGTCCTATTTGGTCTCGTGAAAATTGTGAAGGAGGTTGTAGAGGTTTTGTAATGCCTTCTTGATGCTTGCCTATAGGTCCTTTGTCATTGTATCCCATCTATTGCATCATCAAGAATCCATTTCCATATTGTTGTGTCGGTATGGCCACCTCTAGGGTAGCAGCTCTAACTTCTTCATCATCCTTGTATAGCCAACTAAGGATGTCTTTCTCTTCTGATTCATTTGCTAGTGTGCCTAATTGGATAAATTTGCCATTAAATTTGGTGATGGGATGTGCCACTTGATGTGTTGATGTAGAAGGTTGTCCACAAGATTTTGGTGATGTTGGCAATTTTGATAGACACATGGGTTCAAAAAATTATTCTTCCATCCCTTGATCTTTGATTTCCATCTTTTGTTTAAAGTCTATGGACAAAGACTTGAGTTTTTCTTGATGATGATCGAATGTTGAGGAAGCTTGGGCCTCCCTGTTGTGTGGAACCAAGTTGTCTTGAGCTGCCCCCATAGCATTGTAATGTTGAAAAGGGTTATTATTAGCAGATATGGAAATTTCATGTCCATTGTACAGGAACTTGATACACTAATGGTATGTTGAAGGTACTACTTGCATTTCATGTATCCAAGGATGACCCAATAGAATATTGTATGTTAAGTCTATGTCTAAGACTTGGCACATAGTGTCCTTTTGTATCAGTCCTACCTGAATAAGTAGTATCACTATTCCTTTGGATGGCCTTTCTTCATCATCGTAGGCCTTGATGGTGATCTTCTTGTTTGGATCAATAGACTGCTCAGAGAATCCCAATGCACAGATAAGATTTAAAGTATAGATATTAAGACCAGCTCCTCCATTTATTAGCACTCTTTTAACTTGATGTTTATAGACTAAGACTTTGATATGGAGAAAAGTGTTATGCGGATGATTCAAGGAGACATCATCATGTTTGGAAAAGGTAAGGTTTTGAGGCCTTGTCATATGAGATGCCATGGCTTGGAATCTATCAATGTCCAGATCTTTAGGAACATTTGTTTCGACAAGTGCTTGCTCTAAGATGTCCCTATGTTTTGGCAAAAGTTTGAGTAACTCAAGTATGGATATTTGAGTAGGATTTCTCCGCAGTTGATCAACCAAATTATATTGAGTCTTGGGGATAGTTGTGGATGTTCATGTATTCCCTTTCAAGACGTATTGTTGTGCTTTGGTGGTCACATTGATCGACACATGTTTTTGCTTGTCCTTGATTTTTATGATATTTACTTGGTTGTCATCTGTCGATATGTGATTGATGGTGTTATTGTAAAGGTGGTTTGTACAAGCTCCTCCAGTATCATTTGATGTTGAAGCTCCTCCCTTGTTGTAACTTGGAAGAGGATTTTTAAAGGCATCATGGTCACCATTTGTTTTGAGACCATCAACTATTAAATCGCCTCTATCGATCATGTCCTAAATGATGTTCTTAAGCCTTGTGCAATCATTTGTGTGATGTCCTTTGTTTCAATGAAAATCACATAAATGTGAGTCATTCCACCAAGGTGGTTTGACTTGGGGTTCAAAGTTGTTCATGGCTAGCAATGTGATGATCTTATTCGCCAAGAGTTCTCAAAAAACTGATTCTAAGGTTTGCCCTAAGGGTGTGTAGATACGTTGATACGGGAAAGTGTTGGTGTTGCCTCTCTGGTTTGCATTATTCCCTTGGTTAGTGTTTTTTCCTTGGTTATTGGTGTTGCCTTGGTTATTATTATCAGTGGTGTTGCCTTGGTTATTATTATCAGTGGTGTTGCCTTGGTTATTATTGTTGGTGTTTGAAATTGAAGGTCCTTGATTGGTATTTTGCAGATAAGTGTTAGTGCCTTGATTAACACTTTTTTTATTTGTATTAGATGGTGGGTTACCTGATAAAGCCAACACTGGTTGTTTGGATTTCACATTATTAGCATCGACTACCCCATCATTAACAACATTTTTGTTCCTTGTCCAAAATCTAGATTTGTCTAAGGTGTTGTTGTTGTTTGGATTGTTAAAGGGGTTAGAGTTTGACGAGTTAACTCCTTAAAGAACTTCAATGTTCCTTTCTTGATGCAGGCTTCCTCCACTTGGATTTTGTTTTCTATCAACTTGGAAAAAGATGGTATGCATTGGAGCTTGAGTTGATAACCCATCTTACTATTTAGATTATCGATAAAGATCTCCATCTTTTCCTTTTCAGGCATGTCTCGAGGATATCTTGAAACCATGTGTCTCCAACACTGAAGAAACACCATGAATGTTTCGTTGCTCTTTTGTTTGGTGTTACACACATCCAACATGGTGATTGTGTGTTGAATGTTATAAGAGTATTGTGTGATAAATTTATTTACCAACTCATCAAATGATCTGATGGGAGGTGTGAGTTTAGACAACCACTCCATGGCTTGCCCTCTCAAACTTCTTGGGAATACTCTCATTAAGTGTCATCGTGAGAAAACTATAGGCTTATGGTACAAAATTCCTGAACATGATCACGGGGATTGCTTTTACCATCGTACTTATCATATTTTGGTATATCTAAATTTAGGGGAAAAGGTACCATGTTCAATCTCCTGTCAAAAGGATAAGGACATGTCTCGTCCAAGGAGTATTGCACCGTGGTTCCTTGTTGCATGTCCTACATTTGTTTTTATAGTGTTTGGATTTATTGTGTAAGAGCGACCATGGGTGCATTCATACATCAAGGGAGAACTTCCTCCCTTTCATTAAGATTGTCTCGATTGCAAGCATGGTTGTGTTCAGGGGTGTTGTCTTGTTCACGTGTGTTTTCTGGGTCATGTGTTTCTTCTTCCCTTTGTTGGTCTTGATAAGCGTAATTTCTAGACCTTATTCTTAGAATTCTTTCATCTATATTCCTTAAGTTTTCGGTATCAAAAGCTTTAGGAAGTCTAACTCCTTTGCTAGTTAGCATGAGTAGATATTTTTCCTTGTCTACGTCAATAAGTCTTTCCATGAGCCTTTGGAATGATGGGTTTTCTTAACACTCTTGGAGAAGTTCCTCGGTGATTTTTGTATCGCCCATATTAGCATATTCATCAAAAGGGTTTGATAATCTATGACCCATACTTGATTCTGGTTGCGATTCCCTTTGTTTGTTTCTCTAAGATCGAGTGACAGTAGGCATTTAGTAAATTTCTACCGTGATAACTTCTTCATCTTCTATGGGGGTTATGGGTGGTGTTGGTGGTTCAGGTCGAGCTTCATTATATGTGATACAGAATTGTGGGAATAAAGTGGGTTTGATCCTTCCTCCACAATTTAGGCATTGGTTGAATACCGCTTTCTGAATATAATCCCTACTCCTTAAAGGTTCCTTGTCAAACTCATTTTTTTTGCCTTGGATATACAATCGCATATGATGCAAGAATGCATGATGTGATGCAAAGAGTTGGCAATTGATGTAATGCCCCGCCAAGAAACCCCGAAGGGATAAGCCAAAATTACAAGAATAGAGAGCAATTTTTTTTTTTTAAAGTTACAACACATAAGAAGCAACACGATAACAAAGATTCAGATTACATAGCGGAAGACATTAACAACAATCTCCTAAAGAGTTTCCCAACGAGATTACTTAAATTTCTCGATTCACTAACTCACACAATTAATCCATTAAGCTGAATATCTTAATAACGAGATAATTCACAATCAGGATAATTTCTTTTAAAGGATGGAAATATAAATCACAAGCAAGATTCATCATTTAAGATCCATTCATAAACTTCATTCAATCTTTTCATTTAAAATTACAACCCATACATATAACATTCTAATACACTAGGATTGCATCAAAGCATAAGAGATCTTTCCAAGCATATTTAAATTCCTAACAACAACTGAGTACAATTCATTACTCTAAGATGCATTGTTCCATGTTCCAACTTATTGCATTAAAAGGACGAATTCACACATGCATTACGATAAATCGCATCTCAACCAATTATGCATTCGATTAACATGGCATTCAAGGAAGAAATGAATATAAGCATTAATAGTTAATTCCAATTATCCACTTAACCATTTTACATAAATTAATCATACATGATAAAGCTGAATAAAGAGACAGAAGAGAATGCATCACATAACACCATAATGATCTCGGAGTTCACCCCTAAAGGGCTACATCTCCGGGTCTGTGCAACTGCAAGACCCCCTCTGATAATTAATAAAGTTAAAAAGTACAAGAGGTTACACCATAACCATCCAGCCATCAAGGCGATACATAACAATATACAAACGACCACATCGGTCCATTAATACATAAACGATCCTTAAGAGAACGGGATCCAGCTGACATAATCAAAGCTAATAACATAAGAGGTCCAAGAGAGCATCCATAAAACTGAGCCATCACCACCCAAGGTCTAACATGAAACCGACACTCACAAGGGCAGAGACAAAAGGACGACTCACCAAGGTACTCAAAACAGGACAAAACGACAACACACTAGCGAACGTAGGGACAAGTGTCATCACACAACCTGGTATGGATACCATGGCAAGTCTTCATAGGTCCCGGCCCATACACTGGTAACCCTGGCAACCTAATCCGAACTTCCGGCCCATCCAAGCCTCATGTGGACCCACACATCCTCTCGTGAAGACAAGGAAGATGGTTTGCCATTTCAGGCCTTCTCACAGCATGCCGAATCTATGATAGCATTCGTCCCATGTGTGAGGCACATTATCTTATTTAGAGATTATTTTCTAATCTACTTAGGTTATCACTTATTAGACTCACTTTCGATAGGTTATCCAGCAGCCACTTTGGGCGCGGCCCCCAATCGAAAGCCACTTTCCCATACGACACTAGACTAACTTAGACGAACTCAAACCATGGAATACACATGGTAAGACGAACGGAGTTCAAGAAGGAGAACAATCATCTGGTCAAACACGACTCAAGGGTAATCACTTACTGACGGTACTCTAACTAGAGACCTGACAACTAAGGTTAACCACGAATCATCATTCGACTCACACAAGAGGATATAACCAACTAAGACAACATCACAATACCATAGTCAACTCAACATTCGAGGACTGAAACAGGAACACCAATCATCCATACGACAGGGTCCTTTTAAACAAAGCAAAACATGCCATTTCATAAATTAAAGCGAATACAGTAATTAAACTCGCCATGCAATAATCAGAAAAGACAATATTTCCTCAATTTGATTTAATCATTAAACGACGATCAAGTTTTCTACCAGATCCAAATCAAATTACAGTTATCTATCTCATCAAGGGTTAAGTCGTTCTTGGTTTTCTAACTCGTTAAAATTCAAACAACGAACAGGCAAACTAAGCCATAATGAGTTTTAACCAATTCATATTATTAAGATTCAGACAATCATTAATCAATTAAAATAAGATATTTAATCTCCAATTCCAAACGTCTTTAACATACTAGTCTACAATCAATCTCTACAGACTCATGATTTCAATTCCAATTACATAATACAGATTACGGAATATACAAATATAGAAAGAGAATCTAAATGGAGATAATCATTTCCAAGCATATCGTTTCAATTTCTAACGATAATTATTTCGCTTACTTTTCAATTGCAAAACTTCCCAGTTGTAGAACTTAATTAGAAAGGGTATCAAGTCGTGAAATGAAATTGGTTAATGATTAACCTATAACCCCATTATAAAATTAGTCAATACCAATTTAGCATTTAGCATGATATTCCACCTTTATTCCTAACTAAGAATGAATTAACACTAACATTAAAATAGTATTCAACATATTATAAACCCCCCCCTTTTTTTTTTTTTGAATGGGAAAAAGATACATAAGACAACAAAAAAAAAACCCATTATAACTACAATATACCACAAGGGAAACGCGTTTAAAAACGCATAAGGAAACGTATTATACAAACTATGTTCCCTATTTTTTTTTTAACCAACAAAAGAATGCACCTAAAGTGCGGGCTAGGGTTAGGGCTTCGCGCAGGGGAGCCCGTGGGCGGCACCACTGCGGTGCCCGCAGGCTCCGTGGCGCCCTACGGCCACCGCAGTGCCACGGCCACCGCGGCTGCGAGCGCACAGAAAGGCAACGGGGAGGCGTAAGGGAAGCGAGCGGAGGATAAGGGAAGAGTGGGGAAGGGGAGGGGAGCGGGTGGAGCTCCGCTCCCCGCTCTCCCGAACCTCGAATCCAACGTTTTCAATAAAAAAAACAATGCCCAAATCGCTCAACAATTAAACGCCCAGGTTTGGTCCATTTTAAATAAATTTGCTATTTAACACACACACAGTTCGAAAACAACACAAACGCCCAGCATAAAAAGATAAAGAATTTCGGTTTAATAACAATTTGAACTTGGCTAAAAACGCCATACTCAAATATGTTTTCATAAATTTTGATTTGCCATGATCTTGGTTTAAACGAACTGCGTTAGGATCATTTTTTTTTTTTTGATGGTTTGCTCATCCATAACAAACACTCAAGGGTTTCAAACGCCCAAAGGAAAAAGAGGAATTATCACACCTCAAACACTTCCAGCCAAGCTGGTTAAATTACCAAAACAAAACATAAACATGGCATTCGAAGGAGAGTCTAAAACCAAGATAAAATCTCCATTATCATTCCAAACCAAAACCAAAATGTGGAGAGTGCGATCCTACCTTAACACGCAATCCTGGCAAGATCCGCTGAAGAATCCTAATCTCCAGCTGCCCGAATCCTTCCTTCTCCATCCAAAAATCCTCCAAAATCCCTTCCCAGCCAAATCTTCTCCAAATTTGTCCATCCTTTTCAATTTTCCCCCAAATTGGGTTATATGGAAGAGTTGACCCCAAAATTTTCCATTTTTGGAATAAAAACTTTTATTTAAAAATAATACTTAAAAATTAATTCTTTTCAACAGTAGCAACAATCTAACTTGCTTTAACAATTCAAAATTCGATTTCTCATATCAGATCAATTTAACCTTTCAAATTAGCAATCTAACGAAATACAATTAACTCTATGGCGATAACATATAAAACTTCCTTTTCAACAGCATATATATATAATGCATTTAATAATCGAAATCAGCCATTAATTCGAATTCACTCCCAATAAAAATAAGAAATTCATTAACAACGAAAATCGCATAACGAATTCTCAATCAATTTAATCCATGCACACCAAGCACGCAAATCGAGAAAGTCAACCAAACAGACGACTCGCAAACCCAAACAAACAGGGATTACCGACGACGACTGGCGATGCTCACTAGAGCACGACGAAGGTCAACTAGGGTCTCACGACCACCTAATCCGACTCTAGGGATTAACAAGGGTACACTCAAACCTGCAAAACCAGGTGACGACAAACCTCGCACTCATGCGACTTCGTACCTGGAATCTCCTGCAACAAAAGATCATACATGCATACATTTATAAAATCTAATGAAAGCGTTAGTCCGATACTAACATCACGAAAAGGTACACTGAATAACCTGCATACAACTAGTGAGAAAACCACATCAATAGCTATGCGTAAAATCAACATCTGACTATCACATAATAATACGATAAACTAATCAAGATTAACCAAGGTTAGAAATAGACTAGGGTAGGGGTACTACAATTGATGTAGAGAAACTTATTCATTTTTGCAAGTGCCTTAGAACTAGATTATCTCTTCTTCAACTTAGTTTTGTGGTGAAGACTTGTTCTTCTCAAAATATGAGGAGTGGTCATACACGAATGATCAATGTTTACCATTTGATGTTGGATTTGGATACTTCATTTGAAAAACTCAAGTTTACTTTATCAAATAGAGGTTTAGTTAGATTCACCTCCATGACAAAGTGTGTCAAATGATATGGATAAAATTTTCCCGATATGGAAACTTTTTTGACAACTTTAGTTTTAAACGAGGTATGTTGTTTTGATAGAATCTGTTAGATGGTGAAACCTTGATCAATGTTATGATACTGCCTGATTTTGTTGGATGAAGTCTTATCCTGAGCTAGTTTAGGATTTGAAAAAAAAATCTCTAAGGACGCCTTGTTGATTTTGGAATTGTTTTCTCTGATAATTGGATTTGGATTTTGACTACTGAGTTTGACAAAAGGCTAAAAAGTGTACTCAAGATTGTTGATGAAATTTTCTTGAAAGGCCTGATTTGCTCTCTATTTTTCTTGGTTTTTAATATGCGCTAAGATAAAGACTGGATGCGCTAACAAATGTTCCAGATGCACCACAAAAGTCTCTTTATGCGCTAAGATGCCTCTCCTACTCATTGACTCGGATTATTTAAAACTAACTTGGTTGGAAAAGTGACGCACTAATATGTCCTTGATAAGTGCTACCATTTGAGCTGAAAGCATTAAGATATACTTCTTATGCACTAAGCTAATCTTTAAATGCCCTAGGCTAGTGGTGAAAAGCGCTAATATTTGGTTGAAATGTGCTACAACATGGTTGAGACATGCTAGGAAGTTTCTCCTACTTGCTAAGTTGCCCTAATTTCTTTGCTTCTGCTACTTTTGGATTTTTAACTCTTGTGTCTTGGATGGATGATTTTCTAAAAAATAAATTGCAAACACGACATGAAAGAGAACAAATTTTGCCTATACTAGAAAAGTAGTGTATGTTCTATGAGGATGTGTTCAAATCTCTGATGTTTTCAGTAGTTTAGATAGCAAGTAATACAAATCAAGTAGACTCTTTATCCAAGGGTCATTAACAACATCATAACCCACTATTCTCGATACTCCGTCAACTCAAACAGCCTTGTCACCCTGAAGAGGGTGCCCATTTTTTTTCCTTTTGCCATAAATTAATTCAAAGTGAAGTGCTTCACAATTGATTAGTTATCTTGGGAGATATATGGTGAGTGATCTTGGGGGTGGATTCCTCCCCACCCTTGCACTATGATGTCGAAAATGTTTGGATACCGACTCGGCTCAAAGTTTCTAGTGCTAAGGTTTTTAATCAGGCTTCCATTCAGTCTTCAATGATAAACTCCCTTGGGAGGCTTCCCAACCTTTAAAAAAAAGGCTTTACATATCTTAAAGATACTGGGGCAAGGCTAATCACTAAGGAAAATCATTGAAGGGAACTTTCATCAGCCTCCACATTTGTTTATAGTGGGTGGGAACACTCGGTGATAAAGTTGTTTCCCACTTAGGTCATTCCCCTCTTACCAGCCATTAATGGCACTCTAAGAGCAACTCAAGAGGGTAGGCCTACTAAAGGATTTAGATGCTTGAAATAAAGAAAGCATAAAAGTGGTTTGGTTTTTAGGTCACCCAGTTAAGGGGAGAGCATATACCTTCCACTTTCGAGATAAAGCACACAAGTGTTCTTTTTAATCCTTCAAAGTAATGATTTTCTAACTTCTACTTGGAGATTTTGCTCCAAAAAGCATGATGTTCTTTTTAACTCTTCATAGAAATGATTTTCTATCTAAGCAAATGAAATCCTAGTTAACAAAGAAATTGTGATATTGGTCAACAAAAGTAAAGTCGATAAGTGAAAATTTCCTTGCTTTTGCATAAAATAAAGATGAGGTTCTTTTTATCCTTTGCAAAATGAAAATGAGTTCTTTTTATGCACTAAAGGAAGGTGAAGTTACTTTTACCTTTGCAAACTGAAAAGTAAATTGTAAGGATGAAAAATTTTCTTTGTTGTTCTTTTTTTCCTTTTTTTTTAATCCAACAATGAAGTTATTTTTAAAATCCAAAGGAAGATGTGGTGAATTTTAAACCCAAAAGACAAGTGAGATTCTTTTCAATTTTAAAGAAAGTGAATTGTTTTTATCTAACTAAGAAGTTAGAAAGAATTAAAATTTCTATTTTAACTTATTCTAAACCTGCAAGAAAATGGTTAGTTACCTACAAGAAGAAAGTTAATGAAAACTAGAATCTAAGGTGGGCTTACACAAGCCTAAATTTTCTCCCCTCAGTTACAGTTTTTGCTTTTTCTCCATTAGAATCATGTGCTAGACTGTGGCACAGATGCGCTACAAAAAGTTACTAATGTGCTAATTAAAAGTCTCGATGCACTACACTGGTTACCTAATGCACTACGTCGTTGTTCCAATATACAAAATAAAAACCAGAATGTTAAGTGCTAACAAATGGTCTAGATGCGCTAGGGAGTGTGTCTTACGTGCTAAACAGTACATTGAAAGTGCTAACAAAAGGTTCCAATACGCTAATGAAAGGTTCCAATGCGCTAAAAAAAAATTTCCGTGTGCTTCCAATCTTGCTCCTACATCAAAAATGATATGTTTAATGGGGTCGAGGCCCACGGTGGGTGCCAGAAATGTGTGCGGGAAATGTGGGCAACATAAAAATGAAAGTCAGTTTCAAAGTGTCCACACACCAATGAGACTCTTGGTGCAAGTTATGGGAACTATATTGAATAGCTCAACTTCCCAAGAGACGTCTCATTGTTCTCTATCTCACAGAATCCCTGAAGTCAATGCCTTTTCTCTCAGATCACTGAACAAAGTGACTTAGGAATGACAACTCCAAGAATGAGTGATGTTTGATTATAAGCATGAATGCATTCCTAACATGTATGCTATTAAATCTATGATAATTAATCTAGCATAAAGATGATGATAAGATTAGCTAATTATCCCAACATGATATACTAGTCTAACATGGATATGCTATGATATTGAAAATGCTTTTAAATGCTTAATGTAATTTAACAAAGAGAGGCTCTATGCTTAGTGAAATGACTATAAGTTAGACGCATAAAACTTGGAGATATCAAAATGAGAGAATGAGAGCTCTATTTATAGTAAAAAATAGGGCAATGGATGGTCAAGATTGGATAATCTTAACAAGGGCCAGGATTGAAAGTTAATCAATCCATGTTTACAATTCTCACCAATGAAATGGTGACAATTATCAACAAGAGGTTGCTTGAGATGAGATGAAAGAAGCATTAAATGCTTGAGACGACATGAAGGTTACCCTAGGAGGTAAGGGTTAAGGTTAAACTAGGGTTATCCATTGGATAAAGCTTTTACCCAAGAGGTAAACTCTTGTGCAAGGGTTAAAGGGATAACCAAGGTTAAAGCCATGAATTCTTGATGAGACCCTTGGGTTAGATGAGGGTTGACTTAGAGAGAAAGTCTCTAATCATGCAAAAAGGTTGAATTAACCATTAATGGCTGTGTAAGATCCTTAAATAGTTTGGAAGACTTTGAGGGTTAACTTGTTGAGGACATAAAGACTTTAATCATTTTCAAAGACTTTGGAGACTTTGAGAAGTGACTTCTCTTTTCTTAGGATTGTGACAATAATTAGGAGATGGATTAGGCTAAATTGGAAGTGATTAGAAGAATCTAGAAGGGGGTTAAGAAGGCAAGTAGGAGATGTAGGAAAATGCAAGTGGAGGGAAAAGGATTTTTAAAAAATTACTTTATTTCAATCAAATAGATGCAACTTGCATAAATGCAAGTGGGGGATTTAATAAATAAATAAGATTTATTTATTTGCAATGATCGATTTAATTAAATGTAAATTTAATTAAAAATGGAGAAAGGGGAATTAATTAAATAAAGTGATTTATTTAATTAAAAGGATAAAAAAAGGCTTAGGTGAACTTAATTAAAAAAATTGAGTAATTCATTTAATCAAATAGATGAATATGAAGAAATTAATTAAATAGAATTAAATTAATAAGGGGAATGGGATTAAAATGAATATTAAATATTCACTTAGGAAAGTGGTTAGATTTATACGTCTATACCAGTAAACCCTAGATCCTCAATGTGCTTATACTCGATCTTTATTTTTCTAGAGTCTCCCATCAACTTGCTCATATACATGCTCTTGATCTCATTGGTACCCAGATCCTCAATGTGGTAGTGAATGTATGCTCTGATGTCTTCCACATAAATAACTCCTTCTGGAACATAGGAAAATGCGCCAACTGAATCATCCAAGGTGGCAATATGTAGGCATTGCTTGAAAATCAGCCTAGGATGATCCTTGACCTCGACAACAGTAGGATTTGCAATAAAAGTAGTTGTAGAGGATGATCTTGGTTCCATCATGAAAGATGAATTCATTAAGTACCTAAGAAATGTTTGTCGGTGAAACCCTAAAGAATTATTTTGATCCCTAGTGGAATTGTTAAAGAAGATATCTGATCACATTGAATCGCCTTATACTCGCTCTATGTCGCTCTTAATTGCTCTGAATGCAAGGTGATCAAAATGAAGTGGAATCAATCTTTTAACCTTCAAGAAACCCTAATCCATCATTTATATGAATGACTTCTGATGGAACATACCGGATCTCGATCGAACATCTCCATACCGGATAAACCTTTTCCAATGTCTAGAACATCTTCTTGAACTCCTTCCCAGGGCTTAAGAAATATTATCATGAATTTTTCCTACCCCTAAGGCATCTACCTCAGTTATTGGATGAGCTTCCTGTCGGTGCAGGAGCAACCTCCTCTCTTGGTTGAGTAACCAGAGCATTCCCATTTGTTGATTGATCATCTGACTTCTTGACCCATTTCTTGATATGATCTTGTCGGATTTCATTAACCTTTTCTTTCCCTTTATCATTTGATCCATCATGGCTAATCGGTGAATTTTTCCTTCTACAAAACTTTTCTATGTGTCCAATCTTATTGCATGCATAACATGTGACATTGTTCTTTTGAATTGCTTTGCTATAACCGGTATAATTGCTTGACCTGCACTGATTAGCCATATGTCTAAATTTTCCACATGCATGACATTTTACATTCATTTTCCAATCTTCTATCTTATGACCATACTTATTGCATTTAGAACATTGACGGGAGTAGAGTTATAGTTCTGATTTTCTCTATTTCTACATTTGTCTAGCCATGTGACCAAATTTATTACAAACAAATAATCTACCATTAAATTTGTAAGCATTAAGTTGTCTTACCAATGTCTTTTGGTTTTGGTCTTCATTTGCAGTACCAGAGCTTTGACCTTGTTCAAATCCAAGTCCATTGGAATCTCCATTTTGTCTTTGAATTTTCAATAATTCATCAAGTTGTGTTGAACTAACCTTGAATTTGTCCTTGTACTAACTTGCAATATTCATATCATCTCTTATAATTATCATTTATCTTTCAAGTTCTTGTTCATTTCTTTGGGATTTCACTAATTCACTTCTCAACATATCATTTTCATGAGCCAACTAGATGTATTCTTCAGATCTATCTTTCAAATATCTCCTAAGGTTTTCTTCATTCATCTTCCGGTCTTCAATCTCCTTTGACATCCTCATAGTTAGGGCTTTCATTTAATTCCTCATGACCATGTTCTCTTGACTCAACTTCTAACTTTTTTCATTAAGGGCATCTTTCTCTTCATTATCATGATTTTGCAGAAGTTCCTCCTATCTTGAACATATGACAACCTCTCATGTAGGATAAGAATGAATTCCTTGGAAGAATTTAATTCATCTTGTAACTTCAAGTTCTTCATCCTTTCAACATCATAATCTTCAATTGCTACCTCAAGTTGCCTCTCCATACTCATATCCATGGATTTCAGATTCAGGATCTCCCTCAAGCTGCTAGACTTCATCTGAGTCACAAAGCTCTGATACCAATTGTTGGAATCCAAGAACACTAAG
This sequence comes from Cryptomeria japonica, assembly GCF_030272615.1. Classification (NCBI taxonomy): domain Eukaryota; kingdom Viridiplantae; phylum Streptophyta; class Pinopsida; order Cupressales; family Cupressaceae; genus Cryptomeria; species Cryptomeria japonica. The sequence goes on from NC_081408.1 coordinate 306,659,796, forward strand.
AGGGGGGGCGAATCAGTGTTCTACTAGAATATTCTATTTTAACCTTATTATAACATGCATTCACCAACTGGTAAACTGGTATATATATAATTGAAAGAAGTAAAGAAATCAATAAGCCAATCATACAAATGAATACCATAACATAGATAATTATACGTTGAAAACCTCAAAGACAAAAAAACCACTGTGGGATTTGTGACCCATAATATCAATCCACAGGCCATATGAAAATATTTACATAATATGGGGGCCTACACTTGCAGGAAGGCTTATAGCCTAGATCACATTGCTCATCACAAAGGAGTCTCACTGACTACAGTCACTTTGAATAAAAAACATAAAATTGAACTCATTTAATGCATTTGCTATGCCTGATTGAGTTCTGGTTCAAGCTCTGACTATTCTGGTTCTAAAACCCTAAACCCTTACTAGAATAACCTCTTACATAATCTTTGCATTACAACATTCCTCTCATTACAATCATTACAATCATGTCCTATCATATCATAAAATGATCAAAAATAAACTGACCTATATACCCTTACAATCCTTCATGACTCATATCAGCTTACATAGATAGTTACAAAATGATTATATATGTCATCTCAATTACATATATACATAAATATCAAAATCAATTATCGATTTCCGGATCTCCCAATGATGTCGGCTTCCTATACTGGTACCCTGAATTTAAGTCATGTTGTCCTTCAATGCTGGTACCCATAGAATCCTTCCTACCGATGAAGATACATGTTGGTGCTGGTGTCAGTGTCGATGAAGTGTCTGTCGGTGAACAACCAAACCAAAGAATGAAGACAGAACATGTTGCCATCAATGACAACATATGAAACCAATCAAATGAGTGTCGATTTCCAACAGGATTTATGTGGAGAAACCCTTGTAAGAAAAAAAAACTCCAACAAGAAGAGAGGCCAAGTATACATTATCAATAATAAATGTGATTACAATACATTCACTTCCTTTCTCCTCTTTTCCTCTGACATAGTACAATCTATGTACTATGAACAACCTCCTCATGTCTCCCACTTGTCATTGTTCCTACAAATTAACTCTACATTCAGTTGTGCTTCATTTCATTGTTGTCTTTCTATATTAAAAGAGTTAAATTTATAGAATGGCAAGAGTTTATAAACCACCAATAAAGGTCTCCAAAGAAGGCTCTTCCTTCCAAATGACCACAACCCTTGGATTATCTCCATGGAAACTAAAAGGATGTCAATTTTGGATGCAATAATTTCTCTCCAACTTAAGCACCCAATCTTGCAAGATAAGCATTACATTAAATATAATAAATAATAGAATACCAAGTGTAATGTTGTGAAAATTAGGAATTAGGGTTTCAGCAAGTGAATCCACTAAATAACCCAATAAACTCAACTACATTGAAAGAGGATTGGACCCAATAAATCTAGGCTCAATCCCAATGGGGAAAGGGTTGAGATTCTAATTGGATTCACTAGTTGGAATTGGTTATCCTCTTTCTTAGTTGAATTCTGAATGCAATTGTGAAATTAGAGTAAAAGTAGGAATAATTGAAGTAAATTGTCAAAAACAGACTGCTACAAATATCCCACGAATTCAAAAACTAAGATCTGGGCAAAAGAAGATACTTAAAACCTATTCCCAAAAGTTTGACTTAATTTTTTGAGACCAAGTAGCACAGATCTGCCTTGGTCCTCCAAATTTTTTGTCGTCAAAAGATAAACTTGTTTGTCACTATTGAGACTATTGGAGTTCTTGAGTATAACTCATGCACCTATTTCTTGCACATAGAAAGAGAGGGAAAGATGTTGGGAATAGGGGTTTGCCTTAGGTCAAACCCTAGTTTTGGAATTAACCATGAAATTAAATTGTAAACGTAATGAAAGACTGTAATAAAATACTTTCCTTTTGAGGGAAAGGTTGAAATGCGTGAAACAATAATGTATACCTTGATGAAGTTTTTTTCTGACCTTCACACAAAGATTTTTCTGATAAAATATTAAACATGGATTCCATCTTCAATACTTGAAGTTGACTTCACTTCTGCTTCAATGCTTGATGGATGAGTAATTACTTGCTCACTCAAATTTTCTAGAGTGTAGTTCAGATGACTTAGAAGATTGTTTAGGTTTCAAAGGAGAGGGTTAGACCTCCTTTTATACTTGACTACCTAGAAAAAAAATTGAATTTCTAGAGTAGGCTAACATGGGATCTAGATTTCCCACTCAAATGAAATGACCATTTTAGGGCCCAAAAATGGGTCTTGATTTAGGACCAGGGCACTAGGTTCCCTACTCTTGATTTAGGACTAGGGTGCTCAACGCCCGGGTCCTAAAAAATTAGGACTCAGCAAGAGGGGGGAGAATAAATGATGAAAAAGAAAGATTAATAGGGGGTGTGAGCAGAATTGGTATAGTAATCAAGCATCAAAAGTAAAAATTACAAAGTGAGGCCTAGGTGAGGACAAAACTATAAGCGAATACAATTTATGATGCTACACCAAGAAATTATTGTTGCCTCTTCTAATCTCCTACTTGGATAATCCCAAAGGCTGACTTCTTAAGTCATTAATTATCTTATTCAAGGCATCCACATGTGGGGGAAATAATATTAAATAGTTGTATTCACAACTAACATTTACCACTACTAGTGGAACCCATCACCCCTTATGAATGTATTATAAACAATAGCGATAATATATATTATAAATATACTTTCCAAATATTCCCTAGGTTTTTTAGGACACTTTTCATGGACTTTGGAACTATATCATAGGATTTAAAAGGTAGATGGAACCTTTATCCTTACATTCTCCCACTTGACATCATACATTGTAAATACACTCATAGGAAAATCATAAATAGGGGAAAAACATCTCTTAGCCATCCATGTACCATTGATTTTTAACCATTTATCTCATGATCCAATAAGACACATGCAAAAGAAACCATGATAACTACCACCAAGAAAAAAAAAATGCTCACATCCTCTAACATGCCACATATGGAATAAAAAGGGAACATCTCAAGGTGAACCATATCAACTATCACTAAAACCTACACCAATATTTTCATGAACATAATAATTAGGCTTAGATGATATCAAAGGCTCTTAGTAACTATCATACTCATACCACTTGGAATAGAAACACAATAATTGAAATACATCTAAGCCAATCATACCTCAAACTAGGGTATACTATCAACCATCAACATATCAACTCTAAATTTTTAATCAAGTCTTTGTATATCCATCTTCCTATCTCAATGCAATACCAATACACAAATGACCATAAACAAGGCCAAATATTTTTTTTTACATGAACACTAAAGCAATCGCATGGATATAGAAAGTCCAAATTTGAGTCATCCCACTACAACTGAATATGTGATCATCCCACACAATTCCATAGCTCATAGATTCAAACATTGAAACATGCAAAATCATCATCACATCAATAATCAGTGAGCCAATATGTCCAAGAGGATAACCTAACATATATCTAGAAACTATCATTCCATGAGTAATGTTGAATCTAAAATAGATCAATTTACACCAAGTCTATCTATAGTACTTCACATCAAGAATGTGGCTAAATATATTACATAGTGTTAAGGAAACATGCACTAATCTACAAATCTCGTAAATAAGTATGCTACAATATTTCTCTTCCCACTAGTCTCCCTAGTTCTCTCAAGTTCTTCACGCTCAACCTAAACCATGTGAATACAAACAACTAGGAAGAAGAATAAGACCAAAGAGAGAACCTATAAATAAAATCATATCCTTGTTCCACACTAACATGTACCAAGTTGTGTAATCACCTTCACCATTTGAAAAAAACTAAAAGGATATTAACATCAAACATTCAAATCAAATAAATCATTGCAAAAATAAATGTAAAACTCTTCAATTAAAGGTATACCAAACAAACAACCATTCTCATAATAAAGGGAATATGCCCAAAGCCATAAGCATTTCCTATACCTCTTCAAATAAGTCTTCAAAACTAGATCCATAGCTCAAGACCAACAACAAGGAGAAGAAAAATCCATAAAACCATGTGGATTCTTTTCAACAAGTCGTCAAAACCACTATACTCAAGACTAGTTCAAATGGAAAGACAAGATATGAAATAAAGAATTCTTCTTGTAAGCAGGTGGGCAAACCTCTTAGATCATTCACTTGTAGATTAGACCAAGAGTGGGAAACAAGACTGTCATGACCATACAACACCAACCAATAAAGTTTACAATAAATGGCAATCTTCTCTTGGGGTCTATAATGGATTTACACCCATAACCAAGTGTAGGCTCGTCGGTCTTTCTATCAAAATTATCACGAAAGAGTAACCACCTCAAGACACAATCCCAAAATAAAATGAGATTTCTTAGCCTCACCCAAGTCTCTCTATTATCTATGAGCATCCACCAATCAATCCATGATAACTTAAAATATAACCCTACAAAGTCATGAAGCTCCAAGAAAATGATTAATGCTCAAAACCAAAGAGAACCAACAATACCATTATCAATATTTCAACCAAGGAACCAATAACATAAACATGACATCATGATCTAACATATCCTTAAAGGAAGATCATATGCTCTTGTAGTATTATAAATTGTATTCACATATAATTTAATACTTATTTGGGGCTCACTTTAGTGATTCTCCTTCCTTGCCCCTATTTATGCCTTATTTTGCTCAAATCGTGTCTAATTTTGAGGTATCAACACCCTACTCTCTCTCTCTCTCTCTCTCTCTCTCTCTCTCTCTCTCTCTCTCTCTCTCTCTCTCTCTCTCTCTCTCTCTCTCTCTCTCTCTCTCTCTCTCTCTCTCTCATTTTAAGAAATATCTCCATAATACAATTCATCCATTAATAGCATCAAAATATGATCATATAACATCTCAACATATGCAATGCATCATTTGTAATAGCATCTCATGGTAGGACTAGGCAAGAATTACATGTCTTGTTTGAATGTTTAGATGACTTTCCTTGTGTTTTTGATATTCAATTAAAAATTTAAAAATCACAAAACCCAAAAAGCTAATAAAAAAATTAAAACACCAAAAACCAAAAATATCAAAATATCAAAATATTTCAAAAATCAAACAAATATTCTATCTATATTTTCTTAAGTCTAGGTTTCTTCCAGTTCAATCTTTCCACATATTCTCCAAGTCAAACCTACCATCTATCAACCTTATTCTAATAATACCTCTAATCCTAATAAACCATCCTAACCAACAATTCTAATCATCCCTAATCATCTCATTCTAAAAATAATATACTAATCATCCATAATCATTTCAATTATCCCCTTAATAATCCACATTGTCCTTCTCATCCTTGTCATCCATAATCTTCCTAATCATCCCCCTAATCATTTTAATCACCCTCTTGTCATAATAATCTCTAATCCATCTATAATATATCATTTAGGACCATAATCTTATCAATTTGCCTAATCCAATCAAGGTCCTCATACTTATCGTAATCATCCTCCTTAATTCACATCAAATTCCACTTCTCCCAATCCAAATTCATCATTCATCTTGTTACCCCTATTTCTTACTAGCTTTTAATTTTTAAACATATGCATGGGTAAGTGCACCAAGATGTGGTACCAAAAAGGTGTCCCTTTTCATCTTTTCATAAAAATATGTCATTGGCATGAAATGGTTGTCCAAGCCTTCATCTTGGATGCCCAAAGAAAATCCAACCCAAAGGGTTGTTGTTTTCCAATGAAAACAATTTGGCGAGTGCCAAATATAGCGCTCACCCTATTTGGCACTCACCAAATGTAAACAAGCGCATTATTCACATTTGTCTAGAGCTAAAATTCAAAAATTACACTTTTCACATTTGGTGAGCGCTAAATTTGGCACTTGTGAAATGTGAAAAGGGCACTATTTACATTTGTTGAGCACCAAATTTGGAGCTCGCCAAATGTTCTACATTGGAAAATAGTAGATGTTGTGAATGGTAAACTGTTCCAATTTGGACACAAGTTATACCCAACCCCTGAAGAAGAATATATACATGAAATATAACATGTTAGTATGTCTTTTTCTTTTCTTATACTTTAAGTTATATTTCATGTATATATTGGTGAGATGTTTGAGAGTGGTTTCAAATCTCTAGGAGCTGTAATGTAGATTCTAGGTTTTAGAACATCATCTAATTTTCAAATAATCAAATTTCAGTAAAAAACATTCTCCTATCATGTTTTTCTCACACACACTCTCTCTCTCACTCTCTTTATCTCCCCCAAACTTGAGACCTGTAGATTTCTCTCTATCACTCTTTCTATGTCCCCTTTCTACCTCTCTCTATATCACCTTCCCTCCTTACCCCCATATCTATATGTTCCTCTCTCTTATTCTCTCTCCCTCTCTCATTATTTATCTCCCCTCTCCATTCTCTCAATCACTACCTGTCCCTCACACCCTCTTTCCCCATCCCACGTTCTCTCCTTCCTTTTGTCTTTGCCTCTCTACCTCTCCCTCCCTATGTCATTATCAACCTCTCTCCCCTATATCTCTCTCACTTTATCTCTTCCCTAAGTCTCTCACCTTCTCTCCTTGGGCTTTAGGACTTATATCACTCCCCTCTCTAGTTTCTTTGTCTCCCTCTCCACCTCTCTCCTCACCTCCTTACCCCACTTTATCTCTTTATAAACTTCTCTCTCCCTCACCTTTATATCTCTCCCCTCTCTAGGTCACCCAATCACTTCTTATATACCTTTCCCTCCCTTCCTCCCTCCTTATCCCTCACTCTCTTTTTTCTTATCTCTCTCATTTTTTCTCACTCTTTCCCCTCTCTCAATCATCACCTCTCCCTCCCTCATATATTTTTTAGATAATAGAGAGTATTATATAGGGTTGATGATATATATTTTAGGGTAGATGGTATTTGTATACGGTTTAGTGTACAAGGTTGATGATATTGGGTTTAGGGTATATAGGGTTGCAGGTATTACTCATATTGATATTTTCCTCTCTCTCTTCTCTCTCACCTCTCTCCCCTCCCTGTGTCTCTCCCTCCCTCTCTATCTCTCCCTTCCTTCTTACACTTGTATATATCTCCCTCCCTTACTTTCTCTTATACTCTCTCCCTCTCTATTCCCTCTCTCCATTGTCTAGGTCGTCACCTATCCCTCCTACCCTCTCTCTCTCCATCTCTCCCCTTTCTAGGTTTCTTCCTCCCTCCCTATCCATCAATGTCTCATTAGGAATTTATCTCTATCCCCCTCTATCTATCTCTCCCCCCTCTCTCTCATTTAGGTATCCAACCTCTTTCTCACCCTCTAGGTATCTCACCTCTCTATCTATCCCCTCTGTGAGATTTTGCCAAGATCTAGAGGCAATGGAAAGCACAAATAAGAGAGACAAAATAGATGATAATAATAAACTGTATTCTATCAAGATGAAAATATGATCAATTAGATCATTACAATATGTTCAATGATTTCTTGTGAATGCCATACAAACAATCTAGATGAGCCTGCTTATATAAGCAAGGCTAGGGATATGTGAGCACACAAACATGACATGTGGCTCAATAAGAAATAAGGGTAGGTAGTAAATAAGTGTGGGTAGGTAGGAGAAACAATATAATATTTCACATGAGGTGGAATGTAACAACAAGATAAGATCAACACCATAAAAGGTCGAAATTCTCCTACACACACTATCCCAATGTGGCACAAACACCCAAGTGTCTCATACCCAAACTACTATTAAATGCATGTACTAGGTAAACTTAAGTAAAGTGTAATAATATCCAAGATGAATAATTATTTACACCACCCCCCTTAAGTGCAACTTAGGGGAATGCACTAAAGTCTACAATGCAAGATGGGTCCCGGCTACGAGGCCATGTTAGGTACCCATGTACAAATGCAAATGCAATCTACCATAAATTGTGGAAAGAGAGAAAAGCCACATGGGAAAAAACTCCCCCCCAAAAGAGAGATGATGAAAGCACACAATTCTCTCAATGATGAATGAGAAGAACAAAATCTCATGTGAGGGAAATGTCCCCCCCATAAGAGAGAAGAAGAGACCATGAAGCACCCCCTCAATGTTGAATCTCCTGCACGGATGGTCCAATGATGTTGACCAAAATACCTCCCCATAAGGAAGAAAGAGAGCCAATGTTGCACCAATAATGTTAAAGTGTGACAAAACCAAGTACCAAGTCGATGACGATGAATCACTCGCTGCAACAAAATGAAGATCAAGCATGGAGACAACCTTCTTTGAGCACCATCTGGATACTTGCAAATGGAAAAAATACTGATACAATCCAAGTCTCATAGGAGTCATGCATAAATGCATACAATTTAAGTCTCAACTGGAGCCATGCACCAAGTCTCACAAAATATTCCTAATCTATGTGTACAAGTGGATTACATCAAATAGTCAACAATAACAAGATACAAAGAGGTGTGGAACTTTATGATAGTGTGAGTACAACATTTCGTAAGAAAGAGCATACATCATGATAAAATATTCAAATGTGGAAACATGAAAATGATTCCACCAACAAAGAAGCCATGTAGAATACTATAGATGAAGATGCTTCTGAATCGAATTTCACCAAGAGATATAAATGAACAACTAGCCCCCCATAAAAAGATCATGTTGGCACTTGCAAATAATGGCAAAGTGGACTTCTAATTTAAATGATTACAACTTCTCAAAATGAGATATAAGAGACTTCAACAAATACTACTAGTGATCTAAACTCAAATCCAAGCAAAATACAAGTACCAAATAGGCCAAAAATGACTAAATATTGAAAGTACAATATCGACTCAAAATCACTGCAAACTAATGGCAGATTATGAAAGTAGACAAAAAATTATGCACTTTGAAAAAAATGGCACCTGAAAAGGAGTCCATATGAGCCCAAACAAAGCCTCCAAAGTTGTAAAAATCGGGATTTCACGATTTCAGAAAAACCTGTATCTGAAAATCAGAAACCTCCTACAATATTATAATTTCTGGAAAATTTCAGCCACAGCTTGAAACTTCAAATGCCTCTAGATTTGGCCTTCGAAGTCTGATTTGGATGAAACAAAAAGAAAAACTGACTTTCTTGGACCTCCTTAATCCAATGGTGACCTCAAATTTGACCCATCAAGCTTCAATAATAACCTGCAATAGAAAGGTCCAAAATGCAAACCCCAAATAGCATCAAATTTCTCTCAATTAGCAAACCAATGACACTCTAATGGCTCTAATACCATGTGAGATTTTGCCAAGATCTAGAGGCAATGGAAATCACAAATAAGAGAGAAAAAATAGATGATATTAATAAACTGTATTCTATCAAGATGAAAATATGATCAACTAGATCATTACAAGATGTTCAATGAGTGCTTGTCAATGTCATACAAACAATGTAGATGAGCCTGCTTATATAGGCAAGGCTAGGGATATGTGAGCACACAAACATGACATGTGGCTCAATAAGAAACAAGGTTAGGTAGGAAATAGGTGTGGGTAGGTAGGAGAAACAATATAATATTCCACATGAGGTGGAATATAACAACAAGATAAGATCAACACCATAAAAGGTGGAAATTCTCTTACACACACTATCCCAATGTGGCACAAACACCCAAGTGTCTCATACCCAAACTAATATTAAATGCATGTACTAAGTAAACTTAAGTAAAGTGTAATAATATCCAAGATGAATAATAATTTACACCAACACCCTCTCTATTTATCTCCCTACCTCTTTACCTCTCTCTCTCCATCACCCCTTACCCATCTCCCTTTATGAACTTTCTCCTTCACTTATCTCTCCCCTCACCTCTTTATCTCCCCCAAACTCTAGACCTATTACTCTTCCTCTCTTCTCTTTCTCTCCTCCCTCTTCCCCCTTTCTAGGTCTCTCCTATACACTCTCTCTCTTTCCTTCACTCCTTATCTCCATATATATCCCCGAATCCCTCCATGTCTCTTCTTCTCTTATTTTTCTCTCTCTCCATTCTTGTGATCACTACCTCTCTATCCCAACCTCTCTCACTCTCCATCTTTGTGTTTCTCCCTCCCTCCATAGTTGTTATATATATGTTATTTGTTGTCATTGATGTTAAACAATGTGGTCTAGATATGTTATGGTCTAGACATTTGCTATGGGATTCAGTGTTGAATTATTTGTTGAAGTGTCTGTAGTTATTCTTTTGTACCAAAGGTTGTTATGATTGGTGTTTTTCAATTAGGTTGTATCGGTAGATGTTCTCGTTGATATCAGCATGTTTTTTATGGTGAGGACAATTGGAAGCTTTATTTGTATGGTCAGGGTGTTGCTTATTTTGGTCTAGACTCTGGCACTTATGTAATAACTTGATTGGTACATGTGTTTGGATTTAGAAGTGACATATATTTGTCAGTCTGGTGATTTTGTGTGATGTATTCTTTTGGTCTGATGTTGCTCGTTGGATTTTGGTTAAGGTCTAGTTTATGTTCCATGTTTTATATTTTTTATCCAGTTGTATAACTTGGGTCGAAAATGTGAGTACACATTACAATCTATCTTTTGACTGACTTAATTAAGATGTTTTTGTTTTGTTTTGGTATATCTATACATGATGATTTGTTGAAAAGAATATAGATGAGAAAGATGTAAGTAAGTTGGATGATGATGAAAATGTGAGATATGTGTGTGGAATTAGGAAGTAAGTATGTGCATGAATTTATGTAAGGATTTTGATTTGAGTTGTTGTGTCAAATGGTATTGTATTGCACAAGTGACAATGGATGCAATGATCTAGAAGGTTTGGTGGTCTAGATATTTCAGTAAGGTCAGATATTGTGCTTTAATAGTGATTGTAATTAGCATATCGAGATCATGGGGGAATCATTGGTTGGGAAATATCATATCATGTGCATTCATATTGGGGATTTAATATCCCAAAAATGAGGGTGCAATATATTGCCTATTGGTGTAAATAGGGGGTTTTTAATTCGTGTTATAAAAAAATGCAATATCTGGCGAAAATGGGGGGCTTTTAATTCAGGTTGTGTATTGGGAAGGGGTGGAAAAAAATATTCTAGGGCAATAATTTTTTAAAATAGGGGGATTCTTTAGTATGCCATGAATGCATGTGATACAACCAAAGTTCACTAGGTGAAGCCCCCATGATCATGATTTTATTCATATAGTTCTTTTCTTGAAAGTTGTAAATCTGTATCTTGCCTGTTGCAGTTAGCTACAAGTTTGCAAGTCCTTTTTTGTATCTTGCCTCAAGAGTAGTTAGCCTTGGTCTGCAAGTCTAGAGTAGTGAGCTCTCTTTTTTGTAAAACATTTCTATATAGTGGATTGATTCTATGAGTTTGCGATCGTCGTGGTTTTTCCCAATTTGGGTTTTCCATATATAAATTTTGGTGTTCATGTGTGATTGATATGAATGCTCTATGATTTTTTAATTTATCTGGAATAATTTGGTTAATACAATATTGAAGTTTAGAATTTTAGTTTATGTTGATTCACCCCCCCTCTCAGCATTCATTGTGTGTTCAACAACTGGTATAAGAGCAAGTTTCCTCTTGAGTAAGATTAATCGCTTGAGGTAGATCTAGAGTTTTGAATACTATGTAGTATGTTTGAAGAAGAGTTGAATGATATGGATAATTTAGATGAAGGTGATTGGGATGATTTTGAAGGAGTTATTGATATGGAAGGAGAACTGAGATCTACATTGGCTGATCTAGATGAGTGCAAAGAAAGTATAAGAAGGCAATTGAGAAGATTACTTTCTTAAGAGGTTTAGTGGAAAAAGGAAAGGAATATAAAAAAAAGTTTGATGAGAAGACTAAAGAATGTCTAAAATTAGAAGAAGTGACAAATCTGAAAAAGGAATTTAAAGATGCTAATGATCATATTAGTAATGTCAAAAAGAAGGTTATTTACTATATCAATGTAACTTTGATGTGATATGAACTAAACTACACTCCCATATAAAGAGCATGCTTGGTGGTAATTTTTGCATCATAAAAACTCAGACATTACATGCTTAGCCATAAAGTGTAACTCATTTCAAGCTTTGACCCACTCAAGTATCTCCTAAGAAAAGTTGCACAAATAGGTATATTAGACAAATGGGTCATGATCCTAAGTGAGTTCGACATTGAGTATATTGATAGGAAAGCAATCAAAGGCCAAATAATAGAAGACTATTTGGCAGAAGCACCTATATAGGACAATAATCCTTTTGTCATAGAATTTCCTAATGAGGCAATATTCACATTGATGGCTTCCACAAGGTGGAAGTTATATTTTGATAGATCATATTGTTGGAATCCAAGAACATTGAGATGGGGGTGAAATAGTGTTCTACCAGAATGATCAATTTTAACCTTATTAAAACATGCATTCACTAACCGGTAAACTGGTACATATAAGATTGAAAGAAGTAAAGCAATCAATAAGCCAATCACACAAATGATTACCATAACATAGATAATTATACGTGGAAAACCTCAAAGAGGAAAAACCATGGTGGGATTTGTGACCCACAATATCAATCCATCGGCCATATGAAGAGATATTACAAAATATGGGGGCTTGCACTTGCAAGAAGGCTTATAGCCTAGGGAACACTGCTCATCACAAGGGAGTCTCACTAACTACAATCACTCTGAATAAGACAAAATACAACGGAACTCATAAACTACATCTACTATGCTTGATAGAGTTCTGGTTCAAGCTCAGTCTATTTCTGTTCTGCTACCCTAAACCCTTACCGAAATAACCTCTTGCATAATCAAAATTCCTCACATTACAAATACCACTCTCATATATCTCATAACCTCACATATCTCTCATATCACAAAATGATCTAATCAACTGACCTATATACCCTTACAATCCTTCATGCCTTATGTTGGCTTACATAGATAATTACAAAGTGAATATACATGTTGGCTCAATTACATAAATACATAAATATCAAAATCAATTATCAATTGTTGGATCTCCTAAATGATGTCAGCCTCCAATACCCTTATCCTGATGAAGTCATGTTGTCCTGCGATGCCCGTACCCATATAATTTCTCCTACCGGTGAAGATACCTATTAGTGCCGATGTCGGTGAAGTGTCTGCTGGTGAACAACCAAACTAAAATATGAAATCCGGAATGAAACCTATCAAATGAGTGTCAATTGCCAACAATCTCACCCTTTGGCATTGATGGCAACACTCATGTGAAAAATGATAATGGTTTCCATCTACTCGTTTCACTCTGAGACTGCTCCCCCTGAGTTGAATATCCATCTGTAATCATGATCTAAACAAAATACTCTATTCCTCCATATCTCCCAATGTCAAGAATATATTTTCACCTATACCTCCCCCTTTGACATCAATGCCAAAAAATACCAAAACCCGGGATGAAGAATGAAAGACTGTACAAAGAATTTCCCAAAACACCTTACCAAAGTTGAATATATTCCTTGCTTTACAAATATCACTCTCATATATCGCATAACCTCACATATCTCTCATATCACAAAATGATCTAATCAACTGACCTATATACCCTTACAATCCTTCATGCCTTATGTCGGCTTACATAGATAGTTACAAAGTGAATATACATGTCGGCTCAATTATATATATACATAAATATAAAAATCAATTGTTGATTTCCAGATCTCCCAAATGATGTTGGCCTCCAATACCGTTATCCTAATGAAGTCATGTTGGCCTGCAGTGTCGGTACCTATAGAATTCCTCCTACCGGTGAAGATACCTGTCGATGAAGTGTCTGCTGGTGAACAACCAAACCAAAATATGAAAGCTGAAACATGTTGCCATCAATGACAACATATTGAAACCTATCAAATGAGTGGCAATTGCCAACAATCTCCCCCTTTGGCATTGATGGCAACACTCGTGTGAAAAATGATAATGGTTTCCATCTGTCGGTTTCACTCTGAGACTGCTCCCCCTGAGCTGAATATCTATCTGTAATCATGATCTAAACAAAATACTCCATACCTCCATATCTCCCAATGTAAAGAATATATTTTTCACCTATACCTCCCCCTTTGACATCAATGCCAAAAAAATTCCAAAAACTGGGACGAAGAATGAAAGACTATACAAATAATGTCCCTAAACACCTTACCAGAGCTGAATATATTCCTCGCATTACAAATATCACTCTCATATATCTCATAACCTCACATATCTCTCATATCACAAAATGATCAAATCAACTAACCTATATACCCTTACAATCCTTCATGCCTTATGTCGGCTTACATAGATAATTACAAAGTGAATATACATGTCGGCTCAATTACATATATACATAAATATCAAAATTAATTGCCGATTGTTGGATCTCCCAAATGATGTTGGCCTCCAATACCGTTATCCTGATGAAGTCATGTCAGCCTTCAATGCCGTTACCCATAGAATTCCTCCTACCGGTGTCGGTGAAGTGTCTGTCGGTGAATAACCAAACCAAAATATGAAAGTCAGAACATGTTGCCATCAATGACAACATATTGAAACCTACAAAATGAGTTTCAATTGCCAACAATCTCCCTCTTTGGCATTGATGGAAACACTCATGTGAAAAATGATAATGGTTTCCATCTGTCGGTTTCACTCTGAGACTGCTCCCTATGAGCTGAATATCCATTTGTGGTCATGATCTAAACAAAATACTCCATACCTCCATATTTCCCGATGTCAAGAATATATTTTTCACCTATACCTCCCCCTTTGACATCAATGCCAAAAAAATACCAAAAACCGGGATGAAGAATGAAATACTATACAAAGAATGTCCCAAAACACCTTACCAGAGTTGAATATATTAGAAATTTTCCAGATAGGCTTTCTCCAAAAGCTCTAGATAGGTATCCCAACCTAATTTGAATGTGCCAAAAATAGATACAAGTCCATTAAGAATGTGAGCATGTGACTCTTTATCCTTAAGTTCTACCGGTGTGGGCTTACCAACCATATCAATACACTCCTTATGTACACTTAATGAGTCCAACCGGGTATGTAATGCCCCGTTAGGAACCCCAAAGGAATAACCACAACTAAGGGTGAAATAGTTTTTTTGTTTAAGTATAAGTCACACTAAGTGCATTAATTACTACTTGCACAATAAAACACAAGCGGAAGACTTACACCAGAATTCATAAACGGTTACCAACGAAGAATAAAACTAAAAGTTAAATACTACAATTTTGATTAATCAAATTAACCAACAATTACTCAAAGAACATAATAAGCCATATGCAACAACAGATACACCACTGAAAGATTGAAAGGATACAATATAATTTCTCTTCAATAAATAATTTACACCAAACATAAAGAAAGCTGAAAGATAACATCCAAAACTTAGGATTACATTGATCCTCCAATATTTGGCTCCCAAAATACATATAAAGATTACAACTTAACCAAATACAAGGTTACATAAGTTCTTTGATACAAATGACCACATAGGTCTCCAAAGAATAATAGTCTCCAACATGAGATAGAGCAAGAGTCACGAACCACCGGAACACCTGTGAAGCCAATCCTTGCATGAAGGTACGAACAAGAACATTCAATACAAAGTGGCACTACCACCCGACCATGTGATCCCAAACTGGAATCACCCTACCGTGCTAGGAAATAGAAGAGGACCCTCAAGCAAGAAAAAGCATGACATGGTCGACAGAATAATACGACTCCATGACAACACAATACGACTCCACAATATTCCAGGTAACTCAACATCACAATACACAAGAGTCTTGACATCACAATACACAAGTGACTCGACATCATAATACACAAGTGACTCGACATCACAATACACAAGTGAACCTAAAGAGAGAGTGTCATCGCATAGCTTATGATGGTTACCATAGTAGGCCTCCATAGGCCTCGGCCCCCATCCTGGGTTATCCTGGTAACCTTTCTCGAACCTCTAGCTCCATCTAAGTCTCATGCAGACCCTACCAACCCTTCGTGAAGACAAGGTGGTCGGTTTGCCATTCTAGGCCTTCCCACTACATCTTGAGCCTATACGAGCACTCAACCATGCGCGGGGTACAATATCTGATATAATGTTATAACTACCATCCCCTAATCAATTTATTAGATTATCACTTATTAACTAACTTTCAAGGGGTTATCCTACCATCCACTTCGAGCGCGGCCCACACTTGAAATCCACTCTCTCAAAGGACACTAAACAAACATGGTCACTCCACGAGGACCTAATGGCGAAGCAGACAGCCATAACACCACTATCCAATTACAAGTGGTCAAACAAGGACATACTAACTCTTGGTTAACCATAAGGAAAAGACATTACATGGTTAAGACAATGAGGTCATCATACATCACTTGATCAAAAGGTACCAAATACGCCACAATAGGACAACTAAACCAAAGAAAAGAAATAACACAAATAATACTCTTTGTAAGGAAAGCTAATTTCACTAAGTCCGCACTCAGACAATCTTTGAGAAAATCAGCATCATAAACACTTGCAAATTTATTGATTGAAAATAAAACACCCTTCATTTAATGCATCATTCAGATACATTCACTTCTATTTAATTTCCAAATTCAATACACCAATAAAGAATAAAATCCATATTAATTATTCAACCAGATAACAATATGAATTATATAAACATATAATCCATTTCCAAAAATACATCCAAAATTACCAATTCAAATTAATATCCAAAGCTTTGATTTTCAATAGATAAATCTATTATATCAATATAAAAATTAATTTATAAACTAACATTAAAATTTAACATTAAAACCAACTTTAAATCTCATAGCTTTTAATAAAATAAATCACAACACATTCCATGGCACCGCAAAGGGAGAAAAGGGTATGCGGTGGGCCAAGGCCCTACCCGCAATAGTGTTGTTGTCGATAGTAGCAGACGCTACCCACTGGTGGCAGGCACTACCACCGGTAGCAGCCACAACCGACTGGTAGTGTTGCTACCGTGTAGCAGCTCTACCAACTGGTAGTGCTGCTACCACATAACTAGACACTACCAACCCCACCACATGGGCAGGGGGTAAAACTATATTTAAATAATTTTATTATAATTTCTAAAAACAATATAATATAAAATCAATACATTGCCTATTCATTTTGCGGGAGCTCATACACAGTACAAAAATCCAAATTATGAGAGGATTATTTTCAATAAGGAAAAATTTACAAATTAATGACACACAAGAGCCCCTATCATAAAGATTTTGGGCAACAATAGAAGAATTTAAAAGATAGGAGAAGGATTAGACAAATTTCTTTACTTCCATTACACAAGAAGAATTCCTTACATCTTGCAAGAGGCAAATAACCAATTTTTCCCATAATAAACCCCAAATATTGGGCAAATAGATACTAGAAAACATAGAGAAAACTAAATCTATTCCTTTCTATAACAAATAGAAGAGATAATTTAAGAACTTGATTTTGCAACAAATAACAAACAGCAAATGGAAAGATGAATCATTTCTTTTCAACATACACCCATTTGATATGAATTCTACAAAATCATCAACGGCAGACACTCTTTCTTTCATTCCAATCATTCAACAAGAATTTACAAAGAGATATACATTTTTCCAACATATAGGAAGCAACTATAACATTCAAAATTAAATTTCAAAACAAGAAGAGATTATCCAACCTTCAAGCAAACCAGGAAGAAAATTGATGGAAGAATCCCAATCTTGCAAACCAAATCCAACTCCACCTCCTCTTCCAAAATCGTTTTCCAAATTTCTCATTCAAAATTTTGTCTCCTTCTTCTCGTGAACTCCCAGGAATATATGGAAAAAATATATTTCAACCTAAACTTTCTAGGTTAGAAGTTTTTCCAACCAGTCAGATTAAATTATTTAAAAAGTAAAAGAAATCAGATTTACCCTTTTCCAAAAACAATTATTTTCCAACCAAAATAAAATATAAAATTCAAATGGAAAGGTAAAAGGAAAAGCTTTTATTTTTATTTGCTTTCTATTTTCCATGATACTTTCTTTCAACATAATCATTCCACATTTAAATGGCAAGGCAAATACTCATTTCTTTTCACAAAATAATAATACAACTATAGCACAATAAAATAAGCCATTTTAACCATTTAATTCTAGCAATCATTTATTTAATTAAATAAATAAACTTAAGGGCATAATAATCAACTAATTACGCCAACACAAAAATAGCATCATCCACTCAATTAAATAACCATTTAAATAAATGGTAACATGCAAAACGAGGAATGCTCAAATGATCACTCACAAGACGAAACACTAAAGCACTCTGACTCACATACCAGTCAAACGGAAAAGACAATCGACTGACAACACTCACATGAGTGTAATTGTGGGTCAAGCTAGGGTCCAATGTAATGCCCTGCCAGGAAACCTAAAGAAAAATAACACATCTAGGCAACTAAAGGGTGAAACATTTTTTTTTAAAAGATTAAGTGCATTAAATATAACTGTAGCACATTTAATAACACAATGGAAGTATAACACATGATTTCCTAAGGGTTACCAACGAAGATTAAATCACAAATTATATTAACATCATGGTTAATCCAATTGTCCATTTAATTAGGTAAATTAAATGCTTATGATTAAAACTACACATACATCTAAATTCCATAATGAAAGAATCAAGTACTCCAATGCATTCAATTATCCATAAACCATTAACACAAAAGATTAAAGCAACTAAATTAACATACATTCCATCCACATAATATTACAATATCCATAAATACATGGCTTCCAAAAATACCATAGAATCCAAAAGTTAAAATATCAAGGTTACATAAAAGTCTGACACAATGACCACAAGGTCTCAACTAAACAATGATCACGAACAAGAGCTGGTACATGAACCACAAACCAAGAAACACCAACGAAGCCTTTCCTCACCTAAAGATACAATCTAGAACAAACGATGGAAAGAGGCACTACCACCCGACCATGTGATCCCGAAATGGAACCACCCCACCATGCTAGGAGATAGTAGAAAACCCTCAAGCAAGAAAAGTAAGGCAAGTATGAAAGAACTACATGACTCCACAAACATCCATGTGACTCAACTCACAAATACTAGTGACTCTAAGGAGAGAGTGTCATCGCAAGTCTTATGGTTGTTACCATGGTAGGCCTCCATAGGTCCCGGCCCCCGTCCTGGGTTATCCTTGTAGCCTCTCCCGAACCTCCAGCTCCATCTAAGTCTAATGCGGACCCTACCAATCCTTTCGTGAAGACAAGGTGGTAAGTTTACCATTCCAGGCCTTCTTGCAATATTATGTGCCCTATACTAGCACTCACCTATGCACGATGTACATTATCTTAATTAATATTTATTCTACCCACCCCCTAATCAATTATTAGGTTATCACTTTTTAACTGACTTTCGACAAGTTATCCTACCATCCACTTCAAGCGTAGCCCCCGCTCGAAATCCACTCCCTCTCATATGAAACTAACAGGAAAGGTCTCTCTACGAGAACCCTATGGTGAAATAGACAGCCATAACTAATCCTGACATACCACGGGTGAAGGATACACAATCACTAACCTAGGATTGACCATTTGGAACAAAACACACAATGGCTCGCATCAACAAGGTTACACAACAACACCTGTCTAAGGAGATATAATAACATATGACATAATGACAACTCAACCAGAATTGCAACAAAATTAAGCTTGACTCCAAATACCATTCACACAAGACCCTAATACAGGTAATCTTTTCTTAAAACAGCCAAAGGCATAAATAACTTGCAATTAAAGATTTTCCAGAAAATAAGAAAATACAACTATATTAATACAAAGAAATTAGTTTTGTCATTTGTCCAATAAGGTTAAATTAATCTCCTAATGTATTTTCAAACATAAATATAGAATCTAAAATTATGTATACATATGTATATACATATGTATATATATGTATATATATATATATATACATACATATGTATACATATGTATATATATATATACATATGTATACATATATATATATATATGTATATATATATATATATATACATATATATGTATACATATGTATATATATATATATGTATATGTATATATACATATATATATATATACACATATATATATAGACATATATATATATATACATATATATGTATATATATATATATGTCTATATATATATGTGTATATACATATATATGTATATATACATATATCTGTATATATACATATATATGTATATATACATATACATATATATATATATACATATACCTATAACCATATTACAAAATATATATAAACACATGAATTAACTTTCACAGTATTAAAATAATACTTAAATAACATAATGCCCATAAAAAAAATAAACTTATATATGAATATATATATACATTTATATATAAATATATATATATATATATATATATATATATATCTAATGAATTAATTTAAAAAATTAGTTTAATAACCTGCACAGAAATCCGAAACTCCATATTTCAGTTTGCACGCAATATTTCTAGGAAAGCAAATTTAATATAAAATAACCCTGCTCCCTGCACGGTAACACGTGCTACCATCGGCAGTAGATGCTACCGCCGGTAGCATACTACCGTCGGTAGTGGCTACTGATGTGTATTTTAATTTATTTGTTTTTATATATTTTTAAAAAAAAATTAATTTCTTTTAATAAATACAATAATATAAAAATAAATTTCCAATTCCAATAAAATTCACTTTCACAGAATTTTATTTAATACAATTTTTTTTTAAATAATTAAATAAACTATTTTCCCAAAACTTAAATAACCCAATAAATTTAATTAATAATTAAATTTATTTCTAAAGTAAATAAATAATTTCACAGAGATACAATTATTAAAAAGACTGTCATAGCCAAAAATCAAACAAGAGGGAATTATTTCTTTGGTAAAACCCCATTCCTCCTAAATCTTGCAATTTTCGTGCACATAAAAATCTTGGCAAATTTTGCCATAATAACTTTTCCCAATTTTCTCAAAATTTTAATCTAAAAACACCCAGGAAATAACTTCTTTCCATAAACCAAAAATTAACTTCAGGAATGAACTTTAACCAAGAATAAATAATAATCAGACAAGATTTAAGATTTGGCAAACATCTTAACACACACATCATTCAGAAAGAAGAAAGAAATAAAATATTTTCTTTAAAACAAACAATCAAACGAAGCCACCCAACCTGGTATAGCTTTCCTGGAAGAAATTTGTAGAAGAGAACCAATCCTTCAACCAGCTTCCAAATAAATTTCTCTTCACCTAAATCTCTGACCTGTTTCATGTGTATCCCTAAAATAAAGACGTGTTCCCCTTTTTTAAACTAAAATTCTAGGTTTAATATATTTTTCCCAAAAACCTAAATTTAGTAATAAAAGCAACTTTATTTTATTTTCTAATTTTCTAACAAAGGATAAGTTAACATGCAATAATTAAAAATCATTATTCTTTCTTTTCTTTTCTCATGCAAATAATTAATTTTCTAAATAAAGAAATTAAAGCAATACTTTAATTCTAATTAATTCTTTTATTCATTTATTTATTTTTTTATTCTTTTATTTATTTAAAATTCTAGGAAACAATAAATGAAATTAATCTAATTTATTTTTCACTAAAATTTAAATAAAATATATTTCTAATATTATGCAGCTTGCAACTTAATTTAACAATTTCTTTCAATCAACTAAATTTATAATCTCAATGCATAAAATACATAATTCCCAAGAACACCAACTATGAGATAAATCTATAAATTTAATTAATTAATTAAATACACTAAAACACACAAACTGAACAAACCTCAAGCAAATACTCATAAAAAGATCAAACGACACAATACGAAGGCCGAACAAACTGACAGGACGACCAACTGATGACACTCTCATGAGTGTAACTGAATAAAATAGGGTCAACTACTATCTCCTCCACTTCCATCGGAAAATATAAGGCATGCTCAAACCTCTGAAGCCAGGTGGAGACTATACCCCGTACCTACCCAGTACTTGTACCTGCAATAACCTGCATCACCGAACCACGCATGCATATATATAATATAGAAAACACGGCATACACACCACTGAAGGAGAATCATGATGTTCCCTGTCTCACCGGAATGAGTGAAGTAAAATCGTCCCCTTGCATCCAATACACTCGCAGACACATGACATATAATTCCACATTGCATAGATAAAGTAAAGTGTTAGTACATAGAAATAATCCATAAAATACCATAAATCACAAGTACTAAAATACTGCAAATAAATTATGCATCTCATATCCAGATAAAGCATGAAATAATGTCATATAAGTCTGAATAACACATCATGGTAATGTATCCATTGAAAGTAAACAATAATAAAATATGAGTTTAGTAAGTTCAAACGAGGAAGGGTACTACATTCTCCCCCCAAAAAACTAGGCTTAGTCCTGGAAGCCTAAAACAAATAAGAATACAACTCTCTCATCTTCGCTGCATCCTCCCAAATCATCGAGGTCTCATCATTTGGGTCCCATAGGACCCTTACCTAGTCGATGGTGTGACCCCTGAGGATCAAATCCTGACGCTAAAGAATGCACATGGGCTCCATGGAAAGTTGTCCATCCTTGACCTGCAAAGAGTTCCAATCAAGAACATGTGTCACATCAAGATGATAAGGTCGAAGCACTGAAACATGAAAGATATTGTGGATGTGGGATAGACTCGGTGGCAAGGCAAAATGGTAGGCAACAGGTCCTATCCTCTCAATGATCTCAAAAGGCCCAACAAACTGAGGCACCAACTTAGAACCCTTTTCATAACGGATCTGACTCTTCTGCGGATGCACTCTCAAAAATACATGGTCGCCAATAGAACACAGACGATCTACCCTATGAGCATGTGCATACTTCTTTTGCCTATCCTGTGCAGCAACCAAATGCTCACAAATCCGCTCTACCTGCTGCTCCATCTCTTGAAGAATATCGAGTCCTATAAGCACCATGTTCTTTAGTCGATCCCAACTCAAAGGAGTGTGGCAAGGATGACCATATAATGCCTGGAAGGGGGACATATACCTATGGAGCTATGATATCCATTGTTATAAGCAAACTCCACTAGATAGATATAATCCTCCTAGCGTGACTACTGGTCCATAACATACATGTGAAGCATGTCCTCCAAAACCTAATTCACTCGCTTTGTCTAACCATCTCTCTCTGGGTGATACGCTAAACTAAAGTTCAACTGAGTCCCCAAATCATGCTGAAGTGAGGTCCACAATTCTAAGGTAAAGACAAGATCTCTATCAGAGATGATCCACCTCAAAATCCCATGCAATCTCACTACATCTTCCAATAAGACTCATGCCACCACTGCTGTCATATAGGAAGCTCGAATAGGAACAAAATGAGCAACCTTGGTCAATCTATCAACAATCACCATGATAACATCATGACAATGAGAAGAGACAGGCAAACCAACAATGAAATCCATGGAAATAATATCCCATTTCCAATCCAGTACCAAATTAGGCTGTAAAAGCCCTGTCGGGTGTTGATGCTCTGCCTTCACTCACTGACATTCTAAACATCTCGACACAAAATCAGCAATGTCATGTTTCATACCAGCCCAATGATAAATTTGTCTAAGATCTGCGTGCATCTTCTTGACACCTAGATGTGCTGAATAAGGTGCACGATGGGCCTCAGTCGTGATCAAAACATGAAGATCCTCTAAAGGAGGTACATATATCTATCCATGGTGACGAAGGAGTCCATCTGCCTCAAGGTTATATCTAGAAAATCTACCCTCTAAAGGCCTTCTAGACTCTATCACGGCTCTAACACCCTGATACCAAGTATCTTGAGGAAGAACTCCAAGAATCCTCTCTCTCAAGTCTACTCCAAGGGACAATGTTGAAACTTCATGCTGCCTACGACTCAAAGCATCTACCACTATGTTCTCTTTCCCCTAAATATAACGAACCTCAAAATCATACTCGCAAAAGAATTTCATCCATCTCCGCTGTTGAGCATTCAAGTTCGGCTGTGTGAATATATACTGCAAACTGCGGTGATCACTATGTAGCTCAAACCGACGCCCTAACAGTAAATTCCGCCATCTAACCAAAGCATGAACTACAGTTGCCAACTCTAAAGCATGAACTGGATATTTCAACTCATGGTCCTTGAGTTTGTGAGACTCATAAGCAACCACACGTCCATCCTGCATAAGCACTACACCTATGCCTTCTAAAGAGGCATCTGTGCATACCATAAAATCTCTAGATGGATTAGGAACTACCAAAATCAGAGCATTGACAAGGAGATCCTTCAAGGTCTTAAAATCTCCCTCACACTATTCTGACCAAACAAACTTCTTCCCTTTTCTCTGAAAAAAAGTAATCGGGTGTCCTATCTAGGAAAAGCCTTGAACAAAGCGATAGTAATATCCAGTCAAACCCATAAAACTCCTAACTTCTGAAATGTTGGTCACTACTGGCCAATCAACAATGGATTGGATCTTTGAAGAATCCATGGATATACCTCCTCCTGAAACCACATGACCAAGATAGTTCACCTCAAACTGGAAGAAGTCACACTTTGCCAAATTGGCATAAAGTTGATTCTCCCTCAAGCACTGCAATACCTAATGCAAGTGACCCTCATGCTCTTCCATAGATTTAGAATAAATCAAAATGTCATCCAAGAATAAAATGAAGAAATGATCAAGGTAGGTGCAAAAAACCTCATTCATGAGGCTCATGAAAATTGAAGGCACGTTCGTCAACCCAAATGGCACAACTCTGAACTTGTAGTGACCATAACGAGTATGAAATGTTGTCTTATGAATGTCTGCATCCTGAATGCACAATTGATGGTATCTAGATTTTGGGTCAATCTTAGAGAACACCTTGGCTCCCTTAACCTTATCAAAAAGGTCATCTATACGAGGCAATGGATATCTATTATGGATGGTTACCTTATTCAGCTGTCAGTAATCAATGCATAATTGAAGAGAACCATCTTTCTTCTTAATGAAGATAGCAGGCGCACCCCAAGGGGAAACACTAGGATGTATGAATCCCTTGGCCAACAATTCTTCTATCTACAACTTCAACTCACTCAACTCCTGAGTAGTCATCTGATATGGAGCTCTCGAAATAGGTTCTGCACCAAAACCAAATCAATGCGAAAGTCTATGTCTCACTTTAGAGGCATACCAAGAATATCCAATTGAAACACATCAGCATACTCTCTAAGAATAGGGTGACTATCAAGAGTGGTTTCTCAACTCTCTGACTCATCCAAATCCTCAAGAGTAACTACAAAAAATTTGACACCATCTATGCATGAACCGCTTAAGTTGCATAGTAGAGATCATACGTAGGGATATCGGTCTCTGAACCCCCACAATCTCCACTTCTCTACCAAGGTCATCTATACACTCTACTATCTTCTTGCGATAGTCCACACGAGCATTGTGAGATGATAGCCAATCCATCTCCAACACAACTCCATAAGAACCCAAAGGAATGATTCAAATTTCAACTGAAGTAACAAGGGATCCTAGTTCCAACTCACAACTGGGAATATAGGCATCGACAGGAACATAGACACATGTAGTCAACTCTACTTGCCACCTATCCACATGCTTAACAGACGTGAGTCTGCACCGCTCCACAATGGATGAAGAAATGAAAGAATCTGAAGCATCGAAATCAAAAAGTACAGAGATAGGGATTCCATGCAACATATCTATTGCCTCAATAACTGTACCCTGATGATTAGCTTGGTGGTCATCCACCACTGCAAACACTCTATGGGATCTCCCTACATCTCCTACTATAGGCTCTGATGTTGCTGGCCTCCGACTACCTGTATTGTGGAAACAGTGAGGGCTCTGTGACCAAACTACCCACAAGAGAAGCAAGCTCCTCTACCTAGTCCTCTATTACCTATTGGCCCACTAGACTGCTAGAAACTTCCCTGGCTAGGGGCGTGAGATGCACTCTGCGAAGACTGCTCTGTAGGGCCATGTTTGCCCCTCTGCCAATTCCTGTTCTTCTTAAACTGAGAGTTGCCACTTTGTTGGCCCTAGAACTGTTTTGGTTTAGATGGTTGTTGTTGCTGCTGTCCACCCTTAGCGGGTGCCTAAGGAGTCCTAAATGGTGCAACTAACTGGAACTGATTTCCCTGAGCTCTATTCCCACTGTAAGGTGCACTCCCTATTTGCACACCTGACTGACCACCAAGTGCACAGCTAAGGTTCAGCTCAACCAATCTGGCTTTCACCATGACTATCTCAACTAAAGGTGGCTCAAACACCCTTACTCCTCCATTGATGTGGTCATTCAAACCTCTCAAGAAGTGCTAAACAAGCATAGCCTCATCATTACCAATCCCGGCATACTATTTGAGCTTGAAGAACCTGTTCTCATACTAGTCTACTATCAAACCATACTAACGCAAGGCGAAGAACTCATCTACCCGAGTCTGCCTCCACTGGGGTGAGAGAAATCATGCCCTGAATCTCTCCAAAAATAGTTCCCATGTAACGGTGTTAATGCACACACCGATCTTCTCCTCCTCTAGTCTCCACCAGATCGAAGCAAAAATTTTGAGACACATGATGGCACATCTCACCTTGGTGTTTCTACTATTTGGAAACATAGCGAAACACTGATCCAAACCGATGAGCCAGGTCTCTACCTCGAGATCGGTACCCATACCATCAAAGTGAGGAGGGTTGGACCTCATCAAGTCCTTTATGTGACTCAAAGAAGGTGGATCTTTGGTCAGCTGGAACCTCCCTCCTCCTGGGTGATATCTCCCTCTCTCTCTCTCCTCTGGAACCTGCTGATGCGACTCCTCAACTTGAGCATGAATAGGCTGCTCAAACTCAGGCATGTGGCCTAACCTAGCTAGAACCTCCTGAAACATTTGTCTCAGCTCTTCCCTTTCAGGAACCTGCTCTCCTGCATGCTGAGAATCCTAATGAACTGACTGTTCCGGCTCAACACTCACATGAGTGGGTGGTGGGGAAGAACTGTGATGGTCATAACCATGGCCCCATCCTCCACCTCTTCCTCCTTTGCGACCTCCCGTATGACCACCTCCCCTAGCTTTCCTAGCCATGACCTAGCACCACAAAAGAGAAAATGGTGCAGATATATAGCAAGGATAAGATAAAAGAAAACAAACATTAAGACCTAAGCAAAATGGCCAAACTGAAAGGCTCACTACAAACCCAAAGTACCCAGTGTTGAAACTTGGGCTTTGATACCAAATGTAATGCCTCGCCAGGAACCCTAAAGGAAAACAACACATTTAGGAAACTATAGGGTGAAACATTTTTTTTTTTAAAGATAAAGTGCATTAAATATAATTGTAGCATGTTTAATAACATAGCAGAAGTCTAACACATGATTTCCTAAGGGTTACCAATGAAGATTAATTCACAGATTATATTAACACCATGGTTAATCCAATTGTCCATTTAATTACGTAAATTAAATGCTTATGATTAAAACTACACATTCATCTAAATTCCATGATGAAAGAATCAAGTACTCCAATGCATTCAATTATCCATAAACCATTAATACAAAATATTAAAGCAACTGAATTAACATACATTCCACTGACATAATATTACAATATCCATAAATACATGGCTTCCAAAAATACCACAGAATCCAAAAGTTACAATATCAAGGTTACATAAAAGTCTGACACAATGACCACAAGGTCTCAACTGAACAATGATCATGAATAAGAGCTGGTACATGAACCATGAACCAAGAAACACCAGTGAAGCCTTTCCTCGCCTAAAGATACAATCCAGAACATACGATGGAAAGTGGCACTACCACCCGACCATGTGATCCCGAAATGGAACCACCCCACCATGCTAGGAGATAGTAGAAAACCCTCAAGCAAGCAAAGTAAGGCAAGTACGAAAGAACTACATGACTCCGCAAACATCCATGTGACTCAACTCACAAACACTAGTGACTCTAAGGAGAGAGTGTCATCGCATGTCTTACGGTGGTTACCATGGTAGGCCTCCACATGTCCCGGCCCCTATCCTGGGTTATCCTGGTAACCTCTCTCGAACTTTCGACTCCATCTAAGTCTCATGCGGACCCTACCAATCCTTTCTTGAAGACAAGGTGGTAATTTTGCCATTCCAGGCCTTCTTGCAACATTATGAGTCATTTACTAGCACTCACATATGCACGAGGTACATTATCTTAATTAATATTTATTCTACCCCCCCTAATCAATTATTAGGTTATCACTTTTTAACTGACTTTCAACAGGTTATCCTGCCATCCACTTCGAGCGCAGCCCCTGCTCAAAAGCCACTCTCTCTCATAGGACACTAACAGGGAAGGTCTCTCTACGAGAACCCTATGGCAAAATAGACAACCATAACTAATCCTGACATACCATGGGTGAAGGATACACAATCACTAACCCAAGATTGACCATTTGGAACAAAACACACAATGGCTCACATCAACAAGGTTACACAACAACACCTATCCAAGGAGATATAATAACATATGACATAATGACAACTCAACCAAAATTGCAATGAAATTAAGCTTGACTGCAAATACCATTTACACAAGACCCTAATACAGACAATCTTTTCTTAAAACAACCAAAGGCATAAATAAATTGGAATTAAAGATTTTCCAAAAATTAAGAAAATACAACTATATTAATACAAAGAAATCAGTTTTGTCATTTGTCCAATAAGGTTAAATCAATCACATAAAAATTAATCTCTTAATGTATTTCCAAACATAAATATAGAATCTAAAATTATAAGCTTTTCTGAAAATAACCAAATTCTAAATTAATTTTATATATATATATATATATATATATATATATATAAAATGCATTTCCAAACATAAATATAGAATCTAAAATTATAAGCTTTTCTGAAAATAACCAAATTCTAAATTAATTTTATATATATATATATATATATATATATAACCATATTACAAAATATATATAAACACATGAATTAATTTTCACAGTATTAAAATAATACTTAAATAACATAATGCGCATAAAAAAAATAAACCTATATATATATATATAGATATATATATATATATATATATATACATACATATGTATGTATGTATATACATATATATACATATGTATACATACATATGTATGTATGTATATACATATATATGTATATATATATATATCATATATCTAATGAATTAATTTAAAAATTAAATTTAATAACCTACACAGAAATTTGAAACTCCATATTTCGGTTTGCACGCAATATTTCTAGGAAAGCAAATTTAATATAAAATAACCCTGCTCCCTACACGGTAACACGTGCTACCATAGGTAGCACATGGTACTGCCAGTAGCATACTACCGTTGGTAGTACTGCTACTGTACGGTAGTCGTACTACCGTTGGTAGTGGCTACCGATGGATATTTTTAATTTATTTATTTTTTTATATTTTTTTAAAAAATTAATTTCTTTTAATAAATACAATAACATAAAAATAAATTTCCAATTCCAATAAAATTCACTTTCACATAATTTTATTTAATACAATTTTTTTTTAAATAATTAAATAAACTATTTTCCCAAAACTTAAATAACCCAATAAATTTAATTAATAATTAAATTTATTTCTAAAGTAAATAAATAATTTCACAGAGATACAATTATTAAAAAGACTGTCATAGCCAAAAATCAAACAAGAGGGAATTATTTCTTTGGTAAAACCTCATTCCTCCTAAATCTTGCAATTTCCGTGCACAATAAAAATCTTGGCAAATTTTGCCATAATAACTTTTCCCAATTTTCTCAAAATTTTAATCTAAAAACACCCAGAAAATAACTTCTTTCCATAAACCAAAAATTAACTTCAGGAATGGACTTTAACCAAGAACAAATAATAATCAAACAAGATTTAAGATTTGACAAACATCTTAACACACAAATCATTCAGAAAGAAGAAAGAAATAAAATATTTTCTTTAAAACAAACAATCAAACGAAGCCACCCAACCTAGTATAGCTTTCCTGGAAGAAATTTGTAGAAGAGAACCAATCCTTCAACCAGCTTCCAAATAAATTTCTCTTCACTTAAATCCCTGACCCGTTTCCTGTGTATCCCTAAAATAAAGACCTATTCCCCTTTTTTAAACTAAAATTCTAGGTTTAATATACTTTTCCCAAAAACCTAAATTTAGTAATAAAAGCAACTTTATTTTATTTTCTAATTTTCTAACAAAGGATAAGTTAACATGCAATAATTAAAAATCATTATTCTTTCTTTTCTTTTCTCATGCAAATAATTAATTTTCTAAATAAAGAAATTAAAGCAATACTTTAATTCTAATTAATTCTTTTATTCATTTATTTTTTTTTTTATTCTTTTATTTATTTAAAATTCTAGGAAACAATAAATGAAATTAATCTAATTTATTTTTCACTAAAATTTAAATAAAATATATTTCTAATATCATGAAGCTTGCAACTTAATTTAACAATTTCTTTCAATCAACTAAATTTATAATCTCAATGCATAAAATACATAATTCCCAAGAACACCAACTATGAGATAAATCTATAAATTTAATTAATTAATTAAATACACTAAAACACACAAACTGAACAAACCTCAAGCAAATACTCATAAAAAGATCAAACGACACAATACGAAGGCCGAACAAACTGACAGGATGACCAACTGATGACACTCTCACGAGTGTAACTGAATAAAATAGGGTCAACTACTATCTCCTCCACTTCCATCGGAAAATATAAGGCACGCTCAAACCTCTAAAGCCAGGTGGAGATGATACCCCGTACCTACCCAGTACTTGTACCTGCAATAACCTGCATCACCGAACCACGCATGCATATATACAATATAGAAAACATGGCATACACACCACTAAAGGAGAATCATGATGTTCCTTGTCTCACCCGAATGAGTGAAGTAAAATCGTCCCCTTGCATCCAATACACTCGCAGACACACGACATATAATTCCACATTGCATAGATAAAGTAAAGTGTCAGTACATAGCAATAATAAATAAAATAGCATAAATCACAAGTACTGAAATACTGCAAATAAATTATGCATCTCATATCCAGATAAAGCATGAAATAATATCATATAAGCTTGATATCCACTGAATGTAAACAATAATAAAATGTGAGTCTAATAAGTTCAAATGAGGAAGGGTACTACATCCAACCACTATCTCCTCCACTCCCATTGGACAAATAAGGTACGCTCAGACCTATGAAACCGGGTGGAGTTGATACCCCATACCTACCCGATACTTGTACCTACAATGTGCTACACCAAAGAACCACATGTGCATATAGACAAATATATTAACACACATGGCACGCACACTAATGAAGGGAATCGTGATGTTCCCTATCTCACCGGAGTGAGTGAAGAAAAATCATCCCCTCGCATCCCATACACTTGCAAACACACAACATATAAATAACACATCGCCCATATGAAGTAAAAGTGTCAGTCCATGATAATGATCCACAAAATAACATTAATCATAAGCACTGAGATGCTGCATAAAAGCATACACCACAAATATTGATAAAGCATGAAATAACATCGCATAAAGTCTAAATCATATATAACAATAATGTATCCACTGAACAGTCAATAGAAGTCAAACATAAGTACAAAAAGAGTTTGATCGAAGAGGGGTACTGCAGGGTACTCACCAATCCTTTAAGACCTCTAGCTCTTCTTATAATTTTGTCTTTATCCCTCTCAAGAGCTAAACCTTGAGCTTCCATTACCAAAATCTGGCCATCAATAGTCGTCAAAGAATTTGATCCATCAAAAGAATTGACTATACCTACAATATTCTCCTGAGTATCCTTAATCCTTTTATCTAAATTTGTTGTAAGTAAATCTGTGTTATAACATAGTCTATAAATATTAGTACATTGCCTTAAGCCATTATCAATCAACTTCAACTTATCATTAATCTCCTTCTTCTCCAACTCAATCATCTGATCAAATGTTTCTCTCTTGGCTTGTGTAAACCTCTCCAATGCTTGTCGGTTTGATATCTATTGTAAAGATTAAAATTCCTTAGAAATGTGCTCTGTGATTAATTTAAGCTTGTCAGATGGGCTTGCTCCTTTGCCAAATTTGCACTCTGGGACAAGTCTATGCAAAATTGGGATAAACTGATCAATAACTCCTTTGTCCATAGATCCTTCCTTCATCATCTTTTGTGCAGCCATCATCATGAGCTCAGTAGAACTCATCTCGGTTATGCTTTTTTGTTCTATCTGTGAGGTGTCGATTGACAATAATGATGTGATCACTACTAGTTCCCTGTTGGATTCATCTTTCTTCTCCTCTGATAGTTTATTAACTTTTATAACTTAAGATTTTCTCAATCATACTCACACAACAAGGAGGACAAACATACAACATAAGATCGATACACCTCGCACCAACTAAGGGCACAAGCGAAACTAGAGATCCCAGTGTTGCAACATGGGCTCTGATACCAAGTGTAAAGCCTCGCCATGAAACCCCGAAGGGTTAAAGCTAAAACACTAAAATGGAGTGCAAATATTTTATTTTATTTCTTAATAAGACTCAACATTAAGATACATTGAGTTATCTAAAGCTTCGATAACACAGCAGAAGACTAAACAAATCTAAGGAGTTTCCCAACGTGATTACGTAACTTAGCACCTAATTCAACTCATGACAATTGCTCCAATTAAGCAAGTTAACTTAATTACATGATATTACTTAAGACATGGATATAATTTGTTTGGTAAATTAAAATAATAAATGATAGGACACGTTCATCCATTTAGGTTGAAGATGAGACCAACATGAGGAAATTTACCCAATGAAGTTAAAACATAGATAACTTAAGAATTCATCCATTAAGGTTTAAATATGGTTAACTTGGCGAGTCCGTCCATTTTAGATACAATATAACTAATATATCGAAGTTCATTTATAGAGGTTAAAATGTAATTAACCATATGAGTTCATCCATTGTAATTAAAATATTGCTAATAAGATGGAGTTCATTTATTAAGGTTAAAATGTAAATAACCATATGAGTTCATCCATTATAGTTAAAATCTAGGTATTAGGATGAAGTTCATTTATTAAGGTTATAATTGTGGATAACCATTTGAGTTCGTTCATTATAGTTAAAATGTAGATATTAAGATGAAGTTCATTTATTAAGATTATAATGTAGATAATCCAATTGAGTTCATCCATTTATAGTTAGAATGAAGCTAATATGATGAAGTTCATTTATTTAGAATAAAACGTAAATAACTAAATGAATTCATCCAATTTAGTTAAAATATAGCTCTTATGATGATGTTCATTTATTAAGATTAAAATGTAAGTAGCTAAATGAAGTTCATCCATTAGAATTACAAATTTAGGTAATATGACAAGTTCATCCAATAATTGTTATCCATTCAATACGTTCAAACTTTTCCTTAACCATATACCATGCATCTGATTTCATTACATGCTTTAATTCCATCATAACCTAGTGAGTTTCTTTCCATGCTTACTTATTTTCATTAACATTGACAAAATGCTTTCCATAATCATATCTACAATCTTTTATGATCCTAATCACTGCATTTAACAAGATGACTATATACATGCATTCAAAATTTAACTTCATCTAATCCCCATTACACACTTAACATAATGCATCCATACACGCTAGCACTAACTATGAAACATGAGAGACAAAAGCATCAGATAACACAGAAATGATCTTGGAGTTCACCCCTAGAGGGCTACATCTCCGGGTCTGCTCAACTGCAAGACCCCTCTGGCAATTAATTAAGTTATAGTTACATAAGGTTCATGTTGTTTACATTCCTGCCTTTTAGGCGAACACAACCAATATACAAATGACCACTTCGGTTGATAAATCCTAAATGATCCCTACATAGAAATGGATCCCACTAAGCATATTAAAAGCTAATACAAAGGTCTCTTGTCTGACGGAACTCTAACTAGGATA
Organism: Cryptomeria japonica; assembly: GCF_030272615.1. NCBI lineage: Eukaryota > Viridiplantae > Streptophyta > Pinopsida > Cupressales > Cupressaceae > Cryptomeria > Cryptomeria japonica. The sequence continues at coordinate 306,693,954 of NC_081408.1, forward strand.
CTGACCAACCTAGGGCCAACCACAATTCAGCCAGACGACAGGATCTAAACATACATATCCGTGTATTGCCATTACTTTAAACAAAAGAGGATACAGAAATTTGAAACTTGCACCAGCAATAACCGGAAAAATACAATCTTTTCCCAAATTGATTTCAACATTTAAAGGTTGATCAAGTTTTCTAAATGATCTAAGTTGTTAAAATACAATAACAGAAAACAAAACTCCATTACAACGTAAATTCAATACCACAATTGTACCTGTACAATCTTGCTTATTTCCCAATTCAAAGAAAAAAATATAAATTTACAATTTATCCTACTAACTGAAAATTTCATATACTTGCCAAATTTTTCCTAACGATACTTTATTTAATTCCCAATATTTCCAATAGTGTATTATTTAAGTTTCCAAAATACCCAATGATATAGTATTCCTATTTTCCATTTACCCAAAATAACTATTAACTAGCACATACTTATTAACCCCCCCAGATAATAACGTATAACCATTAATAGTTACTGTAAAGCGGAAAAATCACGATCGAACCCTAGTTGTTCTTCCCTCTTCCGACTCCGAGGAGAGAGAAGGGAGGTTCGCTAGGATTCGATGGTTTTTCACTTAGGGGAGAGACTTTACATTCAAAAGAGGGGTTGAAACTCATAAGATCCAATCCCACGCAATGCAAGATTGGATGCTAAATGAATTTCAAGGGTTAGGAAAGCAAGGCTACCCTCTTTTGTAAAGAATGTTGTTAAGGAAATTAAGCTAAGCATGCATAGAAAGTCATAAAGATTCGCTTATAAACTGAGTTCGGGTTATAGGATGAAGCTGCGGACCTGGAATTAGCAGTAAAATGTTGATACAACGCTGTCCTGCAAATTTGAGCAAAAGTTGCCGGGACGATGGCGCCCGGCGCCACGGTCCTCCGAAAAATCCGCGAAACGAAGGGGGATCTGTTCGTCTCTGCACAAGGATTCCAGATCTTCAATTTCAGCCGCGTACCTGCAACCTACACACAGAAAAGCGAAGACAATTGGGGGGTTAGGGATTGGGGGTTTGCCTTTAGGTCAAACCCCGGTTTTGGAATTAACCAAGAAATGAGCAAGAGCTGTAAATGTAAATGACTGTAAAACAAGTACTAATACCTTGTTCTAAGGATGTTTGTATCCTTATGTGTGAAGGTTTAGATGTTGTATGTTGTATGTTGTATGTTGTAGCATGTAGTATGTGATCTCCTCTTCAATGGTTGAATCCTTGTCTTGAATGCAACACTTAGCCTTGAATGGAGACTTGAGATGATCAATTGCTTGAAGGAATGCTTGAATGCTTGAGTATAATTTCCACGCCTTGTACACATATCCTCTTCATCCCAAATGAGAGAGAAAAATGTAGTTTATATACTTGTCATTTAGGGCTGATAGACTGATTTTCCCGACCTTAGGCCGACCAGGAAATGTAATTTCCAAATTGCAAACAAAAAGACCCGAGCCCCTTAGGAGACCGGGCCCAAAATAGGACCCAGGGACCAGGGCGCTGGGCGCCATGGTCCTGGGGACCAGGGCGCTGGGCGCCATGGTCCTAGGGACCAAGGCGCTGGGCGCTCTGGTCCCACCTCCCGGGACAGCAGGGTGCAAGGAGGTTCAGGCCAGGGTGCTTGAAAAATGCAGTTTTCAGTGTCGTGAGCAAGTTTCAGGGTCTCCATTCAGGTTGCATGTTGCATCGCCATCGTGAAGACCGAAATGCAGTTGAAATTGCAAGTGTCGCAATTTTAGGACGCTACAGTTACTAATACACAATTCCAATTTAAATATCAATTAATATATATATTTATATTAACCCCCATTAATGAAATATACATATATTAAAAATGATTTAATAATACACCGTTCTCGAATTAATTACCAATTAATACATATTTATTAATCCTCATTAATAACTATATATTTATAATAACTAATAATAAAAGAAAATAAATAAAAACTATTTAAATAAGTTTTAGATAAAATAAGTTTTATTTTATTTTATATTTTCATTTTGGTTTATTTATTTATTTTTTTGTTTTTTTAAAAAAAACTTAAGGAAAACTGGGGGCCAATGCGGGGCCCACCTCCCATCACGAGAGAGGCGAGAAGCCCCCGCAGCTCCCCCGCGGCCGCTCTGTGTACGCAGGGGTTACCCTGCGGCCACCGTGGATGCAGGGCTTACCTTGCGGCCACTGTGGACGTAGGGAACCCTGCGGCCACTTTGTGGTCGCAGGTCCCTGCGACCACAGAGTGGTCGCAGCTCCTTGCAGCCCGCAGGGAGGAGGGCGCGGGTAGACCCCTCGGCTCCTCCGCCCTCCAACCCTAGTTTATTTTCTTTTTTTTATTATTTCTTTTTTCAGAAGCAATAAAATTTTTAATTAAACAACAATCCACCCCCCATGGGATAAAATAAAATAAATTATACCCCCAAATTTCATTAACACACAGTGACTAAATTAAATCCCCAAAATGACCATGAACAGCAATATTGGAAAAAAAAATTCCAGTATGACCATGTTTTTTCCAAAACACATATTTTGTTGAATAACTAAAGCAAACAAGAAAATTTTGAGCATAATGAAGATCATTTCCCAACAATGATTCAAACAATTAGCCAAACTTTACTAGTTTTCACTATGAATCTTAATCTTGAGGGCATTCAAAGGAGGGTTTAAACAAAAATGCATGAAGAACATCCAAACCCATTTTATTTTGAAGAGACAAACCAAATATCACAAGAAATCATAGAGATCCATTCGAATCCTACCTCTCTTCGCATTCCTAGCATGATCCGATGGAGAGCCCAACCTGCAACTCTAGAAAAAAAAATCAATTTTCTCCAAAATCTCCCAATTTCTCCATCCAAAATAATTTTTCCCCCACAAAAAAATCAACAACCCCAAAACTATTTTCCAACCTAGGTTAAAAGAATGAAATTTTGACCTAATTTCTATTTTCAAATTTAAGCACTTTTTTTTTTTTAAATAAAAATGAAAATAATCATTCTTTTCAACTATTCAAATAATCTAACTTGCTTTTCTAATTAAAATTAAAATGCTTCTCTCTTATTTAATTTTAATTTTCTCAATATTAACTAAGCTAACATTTATATTTCACAATATTGACGAGGATAAAATATTTTAATTAAATTAATTCCCAAAATCAATCTTTCACACTATATCAAATATACATATAAATTAAACTTGCTTTTCTAATAAAAATTGATTTTCTTAAATAAGTAAAATTAACCTTTCTTTTCCAAAATGAAAAAGAGATTAAATTATTTCTATTTCAAATAACTTTAAATCTTTCCTTTTTAAAACGCATATACTAATTAAATTCGTTATTTAAAATTAACCATTAAATTAAACTCGCTACAAACATAAATAAGGCGATCTTTTTAATTAATGATTAATCACATAAAAGAAACCTATATATTTTAATTCCCCAATTACAAATGCGTCAATGAACACATTAAATCAAATTAAATACTTAAACTTGCTACAAACATACATAAAGCGATATTTTTAATTAATGATTAATTACATAGAAGAAACTTATTTATTTTAATTCTCAATTACCAATGCGTAAATGAACACATTAAATTAAATTAAATACTTCGGATAAAATACTCCATTATACCACATGCAAGGCATGCAACCCAAGAAAGACAACCAATCACACGACACGCAACCCAAATGAAAAGGGAAACCGACGGACCACACACGACCTTCACTTATGACTAGGGAAAAATGAGGGTTTTACGACCACCTAATCCAAATTCTAGGGATGAAAGAGATATACTCGACCCTGTGAATCGCGATGGAGACAAACCTCACACCTAGGCGGTACTGTACCTGCAACCATGAGTCATGCAAGCATACATATATATATACATATATATATATAAGAATCGATGCGAAAGTACATTAACAGGTATGCACAAAAATCATATTAGGGAAACAATTAAACTTACATAAGAATCGATGCGAAAGTACATTAACAGGTACGCACAAAAATCATATTATCTAATCTACCACATACATATATATATACATCTATATATATATACATATATATATACATCTATATATATATACATATATATATATAAGAATCGATGCAAAAGTACATTAACAGGTATGCACAAAAATCATATTAGGGAAACAATTAAACTTACATAAGAATCGATGCGAAAGTACATTAACAGGTACGCACAAAAATCATATTATCTAATCTACCACATTACATCACGGTAAATCAACCATTCAGGAATGCCGCATAGGAAGTCAACCAAGGTCAAACCGGTTTTCACAAAGCTGAGTAGGGTAGAGGCACTACATTCTCCCCCCTAGGCTCCGACTTACTCCCGGAAGTCGTACGGCTAAGCGGAAAATAATGTAACACGTATTAGCCCTGGAGCTCATTTAACAATTATTAATTTTGCATGTATGAATCTTTCCATAAATAAATGAAACATTATTGCTAAAACCTCTATGAATGTCATTATCCATAGGCAAGATACATCTAAAGCCATACACTTCTTTTAAAATATTCTAGGAATTATCCACAATCATAGCAGAAAAACAAGAATTTTCTTCCTTTCATTACACCAATCAAAGCATTAAAAGAGGTAAACATCAATTACTATACTCATTCTACCAAGCAGGACAAGAAAACATGCCATCATGATCAATTTCTTTTACCATTGCATCTTTTTACAAACTTTATCGCATAGAAATAGCTTCAAATATAAATTTCTACAGTCAAGTTAACTTTCAATAAATAAGAGCAACATGAATAACTCAATTGTTTACACTTTCCAGGCATATCAGAACTTTTCCAATGACTATGTCCCATAACATAGTGACAAGTTTACACCTTTAATCCATGATTACACATAATAACCATCCACATAAATGGGTTGCACAACACAAAAGGCCACATGTGAGCATGTCTAATGCTCGGTCAAAGATAACATGCATGATCAACATCTCTATGCCTGATCTCAGAATAAATAACATGATCATAAATATCTAACACCTCACTCAAGGGCTTGATGGTGCTAGGGTACACCATAGCGGTGCTACCTTCCATACAAGACCCTCATGAACATCCCTTGTTGCGTAAGGTGTTTAGCCTCCAAGAGATAGTCACCACTCATAGGTAGGTAGTGGATCCTAGCTGTCTCACAGCCTCACCCCCATCCTCAAGATTCCCTACGTCTACTTCCTCATATACACTCAACCAAGACCGTCTCCTACTTTTCTTGGAGAGGAATTCACATTTCAACACAAGACCAGCATACAAAAACAACAAGGATAAACCAGTTTAGCCACCAAAGTATAGACGAATAAAGATAATAATCATCAATTCCAACAGTAAGGCACGAAAATAATTCCAAAATTTGCAACATCAAATCAAGTAAGCAAAAGATCGCAAGATCGTGGCTAAACCTTCAAGGTCAAAATAAAATGAATTGTTGGCCTGCAAGGAAATAATAAATAAAAATATCATAAGTGCACATAACATCACTATGTGACTAGCATCTAGCCACCAACAAGGAAGGAAGGAACAATCGTCTAGCTATCATAGTAGCTCATCATGTGGTGTGGCCTAGTCACACATCCGCATGGCATGGCAGTGTGCACCTCGACATCATCCTGCATCACATCATCACGCGGCATGGCTCTACCCTAAACCTATCAGTAGGCCGCATGGCAATGTCTACTACATCCTGCATCATGTCTCAGCATGGTATGGAAATACTCCAAGTGGAAAAGGGCATGCAATGGATGTATTCTGCATGGCAGTGTACCTCACGGATAAGGGCACGCACAGGTCACACCCCGCATAGCGATGTTCCTCTCAGGATACTCATCGTAAGCTAGAGGTATACATGGCTAAGGTCTACCCACAAGTCTACCAACGCTAGTCAATTGGTAGCTTATGTGAAAAATAAAATACCTTTCATGAAGACAAGGAAAAAGATCCTCCAATAAAACCCACCATTATGCTCAAGAACTATCATCAATTATGCTCAAATAAAGGATAGGAATAGGCTGGCACACATGAACCTTATAAATCGGTTCATCACAAGGGAAAGTATTGAGTACACCTATAATACAGTTTCATTATGTAACTATATTTTTCCTCGAAATAGAGAAGCTAAAGTTGCTTCGCGTCGACATTACTCGTACATTGTTCCAAACTATTCAAGGAATGGTGACTTCTAATACTACCCCTTCACATACTGACTTATCAACAACCTGTGGGTTGGCACTCAGTAAGGGAACAAATATGCAACATCACATAAATAGTATGGTTTCCCATACTCATAAGCAAACATATCCCCCATGGTTGATTACTTCACTATCCCATGGGCACACATAGCAAGTACGGGTTTCTTAGAACATGCAAGGAATAGCACCATTACTGGTTTAGCCACATTTACAAGGAGTACTTTTCAGTGTGCTATCATCTACTCAAGGAAGGTTTTAATTATGCTTTTCACATGAATCACTAAATAAAGTTTACTCTAGATACACGTACTAAAATTCTTAACAATTCAAAATTACATAAGGAAATGATGTCATTCCAATATCTTTCTCAAGTTCCACTTAAGCATTTGCATTCACATTTCTAACTATGTAATTTTCTTTTCTAAAGCGAAAAACCTCATTCAATTAGAAGCCCAAAAGAAAACTTACAATTTCCTATGCGTTATTAAAAAAATTATTTTAAATCAATGCATCCTTAGTAGCTTTTCTAAAATCTTATGATTGAGGCACAAAAAGGGGAAAGAGAGTTCGATAATCAAGCTATTTCCTACAAGGGCACAAGGCTAACAAGATCACACTATATACTAAAATTTATCACTATGTCTATCATTTTAATTGCATGGTTTTCATTTTGCTACCATTTTAGGAGGATGCCAAACAACCCAACATGACATTTCCAATTATTATGGTTGCAATAGAATGTTCTAGTTCTCCGAACAAGAATCAAGACAGACAATCTTTCAGTAGTACAAGACCTCTTGAGAACACTCACTATTCTTACTTCAATACAATAATACATCAAAATTTGCAACCTATCATTGAAAATCAAAATACGACAAGAGGGTAAATGAGGAGCTATCAACTAAATTACACACATTAATGCACACACATCAAACAAGTCTTTCATTCGCACTTTCTAAACAAAATAAGGCAATTATCTATATCCAAAGGCAAGTTCAATGGAGCATAGCTAAAATAGATCCTCATTCAACTAGTTTAAGAAGCACATAAAACAATATTTCATGGAACACATTAATACACTCTTGAAGCTACTATAACATGTTCTCTTTTGGTACTTCTTTCACAACAAAGCAATTTTCACAAAATCAACTATGTGCATATTAATGCACCTTACTTAAGATGGAATTTAATTATATTACTCGTACAAAGTGCATGGAGAATCTTTAATGTAAACATACAATTTTCTCCCAATAACCAATATTAACTTTCAAACCAAAGCCCTTTCATAGTCTAAAAACACATAAGCGTTATAAGGCTCACACAAGGGCTCAAGAAATCGCAACCTTTCTCTTGCAATAAGAAAACTCAAATAAGAGATAATCACCCATATCAAAAAAAATTTAATTTCTAGCGAGAGAGAGGAGGAAGGGTCACAATCATTTAATTTACTATATAATAAGCATTTAATATTTTCCATACTAGTCCTTCAAGTGGACATCACTAAGATAGATCATAACCATAAACAAGCACATTTCGTACTTTTAGATTCAAGACAACACAATCCAATCAAAATGGATTAGTCAAAAGAGTACAATGAATCAATAAGGAAGGTACATATGACTATCTTTCAGAATAAGAGAATTCGTAGACCAAGACATCAATAGGCAGACAAAGCTCATATAATCACTCCAAAGCACCCACATTAACAAGGTGAAATAGGGTGCAAACACACATGTTACACACAAGTTAAGGTCTTCTCAATCATACTCACACAACAAGGAGGACAAACATACAACATAAGATCGATACACCTCACACCAACTAAGGGCACAAGCGAAACCAGAGATCCCAGTGTTGCAACATGGGCTCTGATACCAAGTGTAAAGCCTCGCCAGGAAACCCCGAAGGGTTAAAGCTAAAACACTCAAATGGAGTGCAAATATTTTATTTTATTTTTTTATAAGACTCAACATTAAGATACATTGAGTTATCTAAAGCTTCAATAACACAGCGGAAGACTAAACAAACCTAAGGAGTTTCCCAACGTGATTATGTAACTTAGCACCTAATTCAACTCACGACAATTGCTCCAATTAAGCAGGTTAACTTAATTACATGATATTACTTAAGACATGGATATAATTTGTTCGGTAAATTAAAATAATAAATGATAGGACATGTTCATCCATTTAGGTTGAAGATGAGACCAACATGAGGAAATTTACCCAATGAAGTTAAAACATAGATAACTTAAGAATTCATCCATTAAGGTTTAAATATGGTTAACTTGGCGAGTCCGTCCATTTTAGATACAATATAACTAATATATCGAAGTTCATTTATAGAGGTTAAAATGTAATTAACCATATGAGTTCATTCATTGTAATTAAAATATTGCTAATAAGATGGAGTTCATTTATTAAGGTTAAAATTTAAATAACCATATGAGTTCATCCATTATAGTTAAAATCTAGGTATTAGGATGAAGTTCATTTATTAAGGTTATAATTGTGGATAACCATTTGAGTTCGTTCATTATAGTTAAAATGTAGATATTAAGATGAAGTTCATTTATTAAGATTATAATGTAGATAATCCAATTGAGTTCATCCATTTATAGTTAGAATGAAGCTAATATGATGAAGTTCATTTATTTAGAATAAAACGTAAATAACTAAATGAATTCATCCAATTTAGTTAAAATATAGCTCTTATGATGATGTTCATTTATTAAGATTAAAATGTAAGTAGCTAAATGAAGTTCATCCATTAGAATTACAAATTTCAGTAATATGACAAGTTCATCCAATAATTGTTATCCATTCAATACATTCAAACTTTTCCTTAACCATATACCATGCATCTGATTTCATTACATGCTTTAATTCCATCATAACCTAGTGAGTTTCCTTCCATTCTTACTTATTTTCATTAACATTAACAAAATACTTTCCATAATCATATCTACAATCTTATATGATCCTAATCACTTCATTTAACAAGATGACTATATACATGCATTCAAAATTTAACTTCATCTAATCCCCATTACACACTTAACATAATGCATCCATACACGCTAGCACTAACTATGAAACATGAGAGACAAAAGCATCACATAACACAGAAATGATCTCGGAGTTCACCCCTAGAGGGCTACATCTCCGAGTCTGCTCAACTGCAAGACCCCTCTGGCAATTAATTAAGTTATAGTTACATAAGGTTCATGTCGTTTACATTCCTACCTTTTAGGTGAACACAACCAATATACAAACGACCACTTCGGTCGATAAATCCTAAATGATCCCTACATAGAAACGGATCCCACTGAGCATATTAAAAGCTAATACAAAGGTCTCTTGTCTGATGGAACTCTAACTAGGATACTGACCAACCTAGGGCCAACCACAATTCAGCTAGACGACAGGGTCTAAACATACATATCGGGGTATTGCCATTACTTTAAACAAAAAAGGATATAGAAATTTGAAACTTGCAACAGCAATAACCGGAAAAATACAATCTTTTCCCAAATTGATTTCAACATTTAAAGGTTGATCAAGTTTTCTAAATGATCTAAGTTGTTAAAATACAATAACAAAAAACAAAACTCCATTACAAGGTAAATTCAATACCACAATTGCACTTGTACAATCTTGCCTATTTCCCAATTCAGAGAAAAAAATATAAATTTACAATTTATCCTACTAACTGAAAATTTCATATACTTGCCAATTTTTTCCTAACGATACTTTATTTAATTCCCAATATTTCCAATAGTGTATTATTTAAGTTTCCAAAATACCCAATGATATGGTCTTCCTATTTTCCATTTACCCAAAATAACTATTAACTAGCACATACTTATTAACCCCCCCCCGGATAATAACGTATAACCATTAATAATTTACTAATACACAATTCCAATTTAAATATCAATTAATATATATATTTATATTAACCCCCATTAATGAAATATATATATATTAAAAATGATTTAATAATACACCGTTTTCGAATTAATTATCAATTAGTACATATTTATTAATCATCATTAATAACTATTTATTAATAATAATTAATAATAAAACAAAATAAATAAAAACCATTAAAATAAGTTTTAGATAAAATAAGTTATATTTTATTTTATATTTTTCATTTTGGTTTATTTATTTATTTTTTTGTTTTCTAAAAAAAAACTTAAGGAAAACTGGGGGCCACTGGGAGGCCCACCTCCCATCACAGGAGAGGCGGGAAGCCCCCGCAGCTTTGTGTACGTAGGAGTTTACTTGTGGCCATCGTGGATGCAGGGCTTACCCTGCGGCCACTTTGTGTTCGCAGGGAACTTGCGGCCCGCAAGGAGGAGGGCGCGGGTAGAGCCCTCGGCTCCTCCGCCCTCCAACCCTAGTTTATTTTTATTTTTTTTAATTATTTCTTTTTTTAGAAGCAATAAAAATTTTAATTAAACAACAATCCCCCCCACAGGATAAAATAAAATAATTTATATCCCCAAATTTTATTAACACACAGTGACTGAATTAAATCCCCAAAATGACCATGAACGGCAATATTGGAAAAAAAAAATTCCAGCATGACCATGTTTTTTCCAAAACACATATTTTGTTGAATAACTAAAGCAAACAAGAAAATTTTGAGCATAATGAAGATCATTTCCCAACAATGATTCAAACAATCAGCCAAACTTTACTAGTTTTCACTATGAATCTTGATCTTGAGAGCATTCAAAGGAGGGTTTAAACAAAAATGCATGAAGAACATCCAAACCCATTTTATTTTGAAGAGACAAACCCAATATCATAAGAAATCACAGAGATGCATTCGAATCCTACCTCTCTTCGCATTCCTCGCAAGATCCAATGGAGAGCCCAACCTGCAACTCAAGAAAAAAAAATATCCATTTTCTCCAAAATCCCCCAATTTCTCCATCCAAAATAATTTTTCCCCCACAAAAAAATCAACAACCCCAAAATTATTTTCCAACCTAGGTTAAAAGAATGAAATTTTGATCTAATTTCGAATTTCGAATTTAAGCACTTTTTTTTTTTTAAATAAAAATGAAAATAATCATTTTTTTCAACTATTCAAATAATCTAACTTGATTTTCTAATTAAAATTAAAATGCTTCTCTCTTATTTAATTTTAATTTTCTCAATATTAACTAAGCTAACATTTATATTTCACAATATTGACGAGGATAAAATATTTTAATTAAATTAATTCCCAAAATCAATCTTTCACACTATATCAAATATACATATAAATTAAACTTGCTTTTCTAATAAAAATTGATTTTCTTAAATAAGTAAAATTAACTTTTCTTTTCCAAAATGCAAAAGAGATTAAATTATTTCTATTTCAAATAACTTTAAATCTTTCCTTTTTAAAACGCATATACTAATTAAATTCGTTATGTAAAATTAACCATTAGATTAAACTTGCTACAAACATAAATAAGGCGATCTTTTTAATTAATGATTAATCACATAAAAGAAACCTATATATTTTAATTCCCCAATTACAAATGCGTAAATGAACACATTAAATCAAATTAAATACTTAAACTTGCTACAAACATACATAAAGCGATCTTTTTAATTAATGATTAATTACTTAAAAGAAACTTATTTATTTTAATTCTCAATTACCAATACATGAATGTACACATTAAATTAAATTAAATACTTAGGATAAAATACTCCATTATACCACACGCAAGGCATGCAACCCAAGAAAGACAACCAAACACATGACACGCAACCCAAACGAAAAGGGAAACCGACGGACCACACACGATGCTCACTTGAGCGTGACTAGGGCAAGATGAGGGTTTTACGACCACCTAATCCAAATTCTAGGGATGAAAGAGATATACTCAACCCTGTGAATCGCGATGGAGATGAACATCGCACCTAGGTAGTAATGTACCTGCAATCTCCTGCAACCATGAGTCACGCAAGCATACATATATATACATATTTACTAAATGTAGGTGTTAGCTCGAGATCAAAAACCAAAATTAGGGAAACAATTAAACTTACATAAGAATCGATGCGAAAGCACATTAACAGGTACGCACAAAAATCATATTATCTAATCTACCACATTACATCACAGTAAATCAACCATTCAGGAATGCCACATAGGAAGTCAACCAAGGTCAAACCAATTTTCACATAGCCGAGTAGGGTAGGGGCACTACAGTAACCTCAAGTGTCCTATCCAATTCCTCTGGAGTAATGGATCCATGGGTAGTTAACAACTCATGAATCTTTATCCTCTTGTCCTCCTCCATAGCTAATAATCTTCTAGCATATAAATTGTCATATAGTTGTGTTAGTATTTGCTTCTCAATTTCCAACAAAGCTTTCTTATATATATATCCAAATATAATAAAACTGCTTCCTCAACTTCTCTTTGCTCATAATCATCTAAACGCTCATAATAAAATTGTACATTTTTCAGCATACCATCCTTAGTTATTTCATCTACCAATTCTGCAGAAGACTTGGGTGGAATAATAATACTTACATTATCAAATATAATTGCCAATTCTGTGTCATCCATCTTCGTTCTTCTTCCAATACTGGATGGTGCAAAAGGTGTTTCCTTTGGAGCTCTCTTTTGTGTCGGTACCTTGATTGTAACCTTCCTAATCGGTTGCTTCCTAGCTTCCTCCTTAGTCTCTTCACCTTTCTTCCTCGACACCCTCTTGAATGCTAAGGGTGTGTTATCCTCAGTTCCAAAGTCTGATGGAATAGGCTCAATATAAAAATTAGGCTATTTTCTCTTCCTTCCTTTTTCTGTAACAACATCCATTAATGCCTTGATGTCATGAGATACTTGCTCAACAAATTTTATTGCCTTTCCCTACTGTGTCTCCCTCTTCTTCCCATTAAATTCAGTTTCAACCTCTCACTTTTTTTGTTTTGCAGTACCAAAGGATTTCTCAGCTTCATCAATAGGTGCATCAATTAACATCTTTGCATAAGCATCCAAAATTTGTTCATCAACTTCATAACCCATCTCTTCAATCCATATCTTTTGGGGTTTGACTGCTTCCATCCAGGTTACATCCTTTTTAACCATGAAGCATATCTCGGTTGAGTATTTCTCAACAATTTGCTTTGGAACCCTCCCTCTAGATTTCATATCCTTCTAGAATGCCTTGAAGTAACCCCAAACCTTGTCATCTCGCAGACTACCCAATGTAGTAATAGATTGTTTCAGTTATCTTCCTACCGAGATATCAAATACCCACTGTCTCTTCCAAAAACTAGGAGTTTCATTAATGAAAAATAGCATCAAATAGACAATAAGATTTCCATACCGGAATTTCCCCTTCTTCTCTCCTTTGATCTTCCCTAGGTTAATTAATAATTCATCTAACATCCATCCATAGAGATCTAACTTCTCATTTTCCCTCATGATCTTATGTGCAGCATAAATGCAGGAGCTAGAAATAGAGTTAAGACAATTGGATTGAGTTACCCTGTATCCAATAATCATGCTACTGAATTTGATGTCTCTATATCTGATGGTGCTGACCCTCATCGATCGTCGGTCTGATGTTGCATCGGTGAGCTTGTTAACCTGATCATTAGAAATCTTCTTCTTCTAATATTGACCAACCTGCAGCAAACCGGTGATGGCCCTAATGGCCTGCTTTGAGATCTTATAAGGTATGTCCAACCAGATGAATTCTCCATGCACTCTGCTGAAAACATATTTGACAATCTCATCCTCAAATTCAGGAATATCCATGGTGTCGATAAACCCTAGATCCTCAATGTGTTTGTACTTGGGCTTTATCTTTTCGGAGTCTCCCATCAACTCACTCATATACATGCTCTTGATATCACTGGTACCTAAATCCTCAATGTGCTAGTGAATGTATGCTCTGACATCTTCCACATATACAACTCCTTCCAGGACACAGGAAAAAGCACCAATCACATCATCCAAGGTGGCAATATATGAACATCATTTGAAAATCAGCCTAGGATGATCCTTTACCTCAAGAATAGTAGGATTTTCAATAAAAGTAGGTGCAGAGGATGATCTTACTTCCATGATGAAAGATAATTTTGATAAGTACCTGATAAATAATTATCGATGAAACCCTAAAGAACTCTTTTGATCACTGATGAAATCACTGAAGAAGATATCAGATTGCACTGAATCGCCTTAGACTCACTCTAAATTGCTCTGAATGCAAGGTGATCAGAAATGAAGTGCATTCAACCTTTTAACCTCCAAGAAACCCTAATCCATCATTGATATGAATGACTTCTGGTGAAAGATACCAGATCACAGTCGAACATCTCCATGTTGGATAAGCATTTCCACTGTCGGGAACATCTTCCAAAACCTCTTCCCAAGGCTTAAGTAGTATTACCATGAATTTTTCCTACCCCTAAGACATTTGCCTCAGTTACTAGATGAGCTTCCTGCCGGTGCAGGAGCAACCTCCTCTCTCGGTTGAGTAACCAGAGCATCTTCATTTGTTGATTGATCATTTGACTTCCTAACCCATTTCTTGATATGTGCTTGCTTGATTTCATTGACCTTCTCTTTTCCTTTATCATTTGATCCATCATTGTTAATTGGTGGATTTTTGCTTCTACATAACTTAGCTATGTGTCCAACCTTATTGTATGCATAACATGTAACATTGATCTTTTGAATTGCTTTGCTAAAATCGATATAATTGTTTAACCTGCACTGATTAGCCATATGTCCAAATTTTCCACATGCATAACATTTAACATTCATTCTACAATCTTTTGTCTTATGACCATACTTATTGCATTTAGAACATTGACCGGGAGCATAATTATAGTTTTGATTTTCTCTATTTCTACATTGCCTAGCCATGTGACCAAATTTATTACAAAGAAAGCATCTACCATTAAATTTATAAGCATTAAGCTGCCTTACTAAAGCCTTCTGGTTTTGATCTTCATTTGCAGTACTAGAGCTCTGACCTTGTTCAAATCCAAGTCCACTGGAATCTCCATTGTGTCTTTGACTTTTCAATAATTCATCAAGCTATGTTGAACTAACCTTGAATTTGTCCTTGTACTCACTTGCAACAGTCAGATCATCTCTCAGAATTATCATTTGTCTCTCAAGTTTTTTTTCATTACTTTGGGATTGTACTAATTCAGTTCTCAACATATCATTTTCATGAACCAACCAGATGCATTCTTCAAATATATCTTTCAATGATCTCCCAAGATTTTCTTCATTCATCTTCCAACCTTCAATATCCTTTGAGATCCTCATAGTTAGGGCTTGCATTTCATTCCTCATGATGATGTTCTCCTGACTCAGCCTCTGCCATATTTCATTAAGGGATTCTTTCTCATCATTATCCTGATTTTGCAGAAGTTCCTTCCTCCTAGCTTAAATAAATGACAGCCTCTCCTGTAGGATAAGAATGAATTCCTGAGAAAAATTAAATTCAACTTGTAACTTCAAGTTCTTCATCCTTTTAGAATCATAATCTTCAAGTACTACCTCAAGTTTCTTCTCCAAACTCATATCCATGGATTTCAGATTCAGGATCTTCCTCAAGCTATTAAACTTCCTCTGAGGCACAAGGCTCTGATACCAATTATTGGAATCCAATAACACTGAGAGGGGGGTTGAATCAGTGTTCTACCGGAATGATCAATTTTAACCTTATTAAAACATGCATTCACTAACTGGTAAACTGGTACATATAAGATTGAAATAAGTAAAGCAATCAGTAAGCCAATTACACAAATGAATACCATACCAAGAGAATTATACATGGAAAACCTCAAAGAGGAAAAACCATGATGGGATTTGTGACCCACAATATCAATCCATTGGCCATATGAAGAGATATTACAAAATATGGGGGTTTACACTTGCAGGAAGGCTTATAGCCTAGAGCACATTGCTCATCACAAGAGAGTCTCACTGACTACAGTCACTCTAAATAAGAAAACATAAAATTGAACTCATAAAATTCATCTTCTATGCCTTCAAGCTCTGCATGTTCTAATTATGCTACCCTAAACCCTTACCGGAATAACCTCTTACATAATCAACATTCCTCGTATTACAAATATCACTCTCATATATCTCATAGCCTCACATATCTCTCATATCACAAAATGATCTAATCAACTGACCTATATACCCTTACAATCCTTCATGCCTTATGTCGACTTACATAGATAATTACAAAGTGAATATACATGTCAACTCAATTACATATATACATAAATATCAAAATCAACTGTCGATTGTCAGATCTCCCAAATGATGTCAGCCTCCAATACCATTATCATGATGAAGTCATGTTGGCCTGCAATACCGGTACCCATAGAATTCCTCCTACCAATGAAGTACCTATTGGTTCCAGTGAAGTATCTGTCGAAGAACAACCAAACCAAAATATGAAAGCCGGAACATGTTGCCATCAATGACAAGATATTGAAACCTATCAAATGAGTGTCAATTTTCAATTCTTATATCAACCACCGAGCAGGTGCCATAATTCTCTTTTTCACCCCTCAAGGTGATCCAATTCTAGAATTATATAGAGTCAATTTCCCATGCACCAATAACGTGGCTAAATATGAAGCTCTCATTACGAGACTTTGCACTAATTTACATTGGAAAATAATAGATTTGCACATCTATGGAGATTCACAGCTTATAATTAACCAAGTTAATAATGATTATACCACCAAAGATGACAAATTAATGCCTAATAAAGAAATGGTGGATGACCTCAAACAACATTTTGGTCATAATATTTTTTAGCAAATTCTAGACTACATAATAAAGCAGTAGATGCAATGAATGTTGTAGGATCTCTCCTGGACATACTGAGCAATGTAACACAATTCGAGTTTAGTTGAGCAATTGATGATACCAACATATGAGATTCCTCCTTCAAAATATGTATGCATGATAGTGGGTCTTGAATCACCTTAGTATAATGACATATATGCATACCTTCATGACCAATACATGTCTCCTGATCTCTCTAGAAACCAACACAAAACCCTCATGCGTCAAGAAACTAGACATGGTTTCATAGTAGATACCTTTTATAAGAAGAGTCTAGATGGCACGTGTCTTCAACGTCTAGATATGAAATGTAGTGCCCCTCCTCGTTCAATTCGATGTGACACTCGCGATGGGATTGCCAAGGTTCTAGTATGGTGTTTTGAGCTAAGGCTAGGATTACGTGTATTTCAGTTGCTTAGTGTGATGTTACATTACACATGGACTCATATTATGTTGTTGAATAGACGATTAGCAAAACTATATTGATTAACTATATGTTTTATGTATTTTGTTGTTCATGCATTGTTATTAAGTAGATATACTAACCTGATGCTTATGATTAGTTATAACTTTTATGTGGTTTTAATGGCAGGCACGATGTTACATAGCACATGGATTTGTATTAAGCTGAGGGATACATGGTTAGCGATACTATATTGACTAACCCTATGTCTTGATGGACTTTACATGCCCCTTATG
The DNA here is from genome assembly GCF_030272615.1 of Cryptomeria japonica. Lineage (NCBI taxonomy): Eukaryota > Viridiplantae > Streptophyta > Pinopsida > Cupressales > Cupressaceae > Cryptomeria > Cryptomeria japonica. Next base: position 306,711,772 of record NC_081408.1, read on the forward strand.
AAATGATGGATTTTATTGTTGAAGTAATGTTATTAAGAGGATATTGTTGACCCTAATCTTGAATTGTTATGATGAGATTTTTAATGACATGTGTGTTTATTGTATGCATACTATTTGACTACCTTCATGGGGGATTCAACTTCACATCACTCATTGCGAGTTGATGTATTGTTGTGATATTCCTCCACATGCTTGCCATATATCTATGTGTATGCACAAGTATCGTCGTTGTGGTTGTAGGATTGCAGGTACTAAGACACTCATTCCTCTCGGGTAACTGGGTGTGAGATCCCCTGGATTTACAGGTGTGAGTGTGTCTCTTCCCGATGAAAAATATGTGGTTTGGAGGTGTCTTTGGTTCCCTACCCACACTCTAGCTCTCGGTTGTCATTGAGTTCTTGTCATCAGTCTTGGCGAAATTCGCCATGTCGTCATTATCATCACGATTTGTGAGTATGTGGCATGGTGAGTTTGATTATTTAGTCTATTTAATTTATTTAATTGGGGTTATCGAATTATAGAAATGGATTAAATATTTAATTTGTTTAATCGTAATCTATGGATTTTAGTAAATTATTTGAGTGTTTAATTTATTTACTTGGCGGTCATTGATTTATTGTGATTTATTGATTATAGTAATGAATTGACTATTTCATTTATTTAAATTGTGGTAATTGATTGATTGTGACTGAGTGGCTATTTAATACTAATTTATGATTTTATTAGTAATAGTGTTATTTCAATTTAATAAGATTTAACAACTTTCAATTATTTATAATTTTTTCGCATTCTAAACTTGATTTAATATTTAAATTGAGATTTCGAGATCATATTTGATAATTTATGTTTTAAGTCAATTTGATTTACTGAATATTTATTTATTTCGCTTTATTAATTTTACTTACTTATTGGCGATTTTAATCTTTAATTAATTATTTTCTTTGATTACTTTAATTACATTATTAATGTTGAATTTAATTTCTATTTAGCTATTAATGTGGAGTTTGACTATTTGATTAATTAATTGACCCCTTTTATCATCTAATTAAGTTATCTTCTAGTGTTATTTAGAAATATTGGAAATAATAATAATAATAATAATAATAATAATAATGTTATTAAAGGGGGGTAAACAATAAATGAATATCATATTTTATGTTTTAATGATGATTTTCTATTTTAATTTTTAAATTTCCATCAATAATGAGAAATAGATTTTCAAATTATATGAAGTTTATAGTAGGGAAATATTTTAATCAAAATATTCTCATTGGCTATTGTTTTAGGCTAGGGTTTAATTATTTTGGGGATTTATTCTTCATGTCAAAGATATTTTTTGGGGGGGGACTCCCTTGGCAAAATAAATAAATAAATTCTCTTGTTTTGTTCTTCTTTAATTTTTGAGAAAATTTGGGGGGGTTTTGGCTGGTTGGGCATTTTTGCTTTGGACCTTCGTTTTGGAGTTGGATTTGGGCGGTTGTAGAGGGAATTCGTCCTTGGAGAGTTTCTTTCCATCACACAAGAAAGAGGTCGGTTCTTGTTTCCCTTTCTCCTTTTCTTCCAAAATTTTAAATGTTGTGTAAATCTCCTATGTTGAATTGTCTGAAAATGGAAGGTTGAATGTGAGGACTTACTTCTTACAATGTGATTTAGAGCTAATATGGAAATGGTAATTTTTGTGCATTTGCAAAACAATTGTGTGAAGTAGGGTTGGAGTCCATTGTTGCTTAAATTTCAATTATTATCTTCTGGAATGTGACATTATTTTTTTGTTTGAGATTTGTTTGAGAAAATTTCCTATCAAACCCCCTATAATTTTTTTTTTATGTCTAAGAATTCTTGCTGGCAGTGGTTAATTTTGAAAGTCATGGATTATCATTTTAATTTGAGCAGTGATTGGTTTATTAAATATTGTTGCTTGGGGGTCGAATTGGACCACCCCATTCCATGCTTGAGTTCCCCCTTATCATATTTACTCATGCCATGCCCTGTCATATCCTTACTTCCTTGTTTCACTGTGTTGTCTTTTCCTTCTTTTCATTTTATTTTTACCTGGTTGTTGTGCATGTTGCGCTGGCAGCGGGGTGGAGTGGGGGCGCCATGTTTGTTGGGCCTACTACTTGTAGTAGGGTGTACCTTAAAGGCTTCTACCCTTGTTGTAACCCTTCCTCCCTAAGGCACTACAAAGGAGGCACCATGTGAATGGACTTCCTTGGCTCTAGCTATGCTTGCCAAGGACTCTTCATGTCGCCACCCTCCTATTCAATGGGGTTGTTAAATCTGCCACCCATATCAATGGGATGAGTAATCTATTTGCAAATTCGGTGGGTGTATATTCACCAGTCTCCAATATATTATATGTAATTTGATTAATTACCCAATGGATGGGTATTTTGGTGGTTCAGTTGTCTAATTCAACGGCTAGGCAATGATGTATTGTTCTGAGAATGGGTAAATTCTTCAGATTCTCATTGTAATTCAAATTATTCTCCCTTCTCAAATTGATTTAGCATGATTATGATTTTGGTAGTTATGTGATTACAGAGATAGTCATTTGATTGTTGTGAGTAAATTGTTAATATGTTGTGTGAGTGTTTATGTGCTTTGAATTGTTGATTATTTCCAATTGTTGAGTGTATGGGTGTATGTTCTTAATTCATTGTGAGAGTCATTGTAGTGAAGAGAGTAGGAATTAATGGTTTAAATGTAAGTTTCAGTTGTGTTTTGAGGAAATCCCGCTAGTTGTAGTGAGGGCTAAGCATGATATGATCGCTGCCCTAACTTGTTTCTTTTCTCTTCTTCGTAGTAGTCATTTGTTAAGTGTCTTGATGTATTTAGTTTTCGGAGGCCGTTTGTTAAAGTTGTGTTTAAGTGAGGTTTAATTCAATTTGATGTCATGGTTGATTTTAAGTTTAAGTTGTTATTCAGACATACCCTCATGATGATTTTTCCATAAGGATGACTTGTTAATGGTGCTGATTTTATGACAGCAAGTGTGAAGAGCTTGTTGTATTGTCTTTTATTTGCTTGCAGCAGTGCAATAACTTGATTTATTCTTTCTTTTGGTGAAGAGGCTCATTCTTTCTTACATGTTTATGTTTGGTCTTTTGCACATGTGTCTATGTATGGTTTGTCTTAGTATGATGCTTTGTTTCAGATTTATTTATTGTTTTAGAGTCACTTGTATTGTAGATTGTGGGTCAATGTAAAGGGAGTGGGCTCCTTTACGGTACCTAGGGGTCACGAGAGATGGACTATCACGAGGTTCCTTCTAAGGATGTGTGAAGTCTAGACCTCTCAGGTGTAAGGGATTTTACCATGTTTTAATTAAGTGATAACTAATTAATGAATAGAAATGGGTAGTTAGAAAGTTAAAAGATAATAATTTACCAGTGCCTCATGACTCAGTCCTAGAGAGGATGTTTTAAGCTGAGCATGAGAAGACTGTGGAGATGGTAAGCCAATCTCCCTTGGTCTCTCAAAGGTTGAATTGGTTCTGCATTCCTTTAAGCTAGTATCTTGCTCTTGTTTTGGCATGTGATGACACTCCCTTGTAGATGTGTTTACCCTCGTGTATTACTTTTGTATTTATATAATGATGTTGTGTCGTCGTCCAGAGTTTCTTGATCATTGTTTGCATTAGTGTATGGTTGTGTGTGTGAAAGTCTTTTGGTTTTATTCCGTTTAGTTAAAAGCATCAACCTAGGTTTAGTGTGTGAGTTGGGACCTAGCGACATTTCCTAGCTCGAGGGGTGGTTCCTTGTAGGTTCGACATTTGTCAGGTGGTTGGAGCTTTTTGCCATTGGGTTTTTTCCCTCCATGTTGTTGTGGTTCGAATGTGTGGACTTGGACTATTCTTCATATTGGCCCTTGATTTCTTAGAGCAGATTTATGTATGACACTTCATGATTAATGTGATGTATTGTTATGTAATAGCACAGAAGCATAGAGAGACATGAGTAAATCTCATGATTATATAAATTATGTATTGACAACATGTAGTGTATCCATGAATACACATTAGACTTAGACAATATTGGGACTCATCATATAATATTGATATGTATGGTTATTTTACTCATTGGACAACATTGTAAACTAATGTAAAGAGTATGAACTCTTGTTTGTTTCAACTATTAGATAGCATTGTGAACTCGAGTAGAGAACATTAACACTTATGATGTGTAAGTTCTAATACTAAAAGTAAAGTACAGATGCCAATAGCTAACAAGATGAGAGGGGGGTGAATTATACAAACTTAATCTTCCATAAAATCAACAGATTCAACCTCGGTAACTTATACTTCAGCAATATAACCAAAAACTGCTAAACATGCTAACTCATAAACACATAATCATCATAACACTCATAACACCAGATTTAACGTGGAAACCCAAATAGGGAAAAACCACTGTTAAGGGATTTCCCTCAGATCTATTAGGATCTTCACTTTGTTAGAAGTGACCTTGTTAAAGGATTTCAAATACTCAACTAGAATGTTACCTTGCTAGAGGGTTTACAAATAATACTGTTAAGTCCACTCAGTTAAGAGATTTCATGTCACTTACAAAATAACAGTAATAAAAATATATCTGCAACTTCACATCTAAAATGCTAAAGCAGATTCTTATTTGCTCAAAACAATCTAGTCATAGGAATTATCTTGTCCCTCTGCTGGGCTCTCTACTCTGTTATTCAAATAGGTCTTCAAGCTTCCATGCTCGGTAATCACTATGTAGCATCCATGTGCTTACACTTGCCTGCATACATTGTTTATCAAAAATTTCTTATTTATAAACAATTGCTAACCGCTAAATCTCCTTGATCACATTTCCCATGATCGATCTTAGCCATCATATCTTCAATATTGACTAGGTTCAATGTATCCTTTTCATTTGAAAACATTTTACCTCGCCCAGGGACTTGCATTCCTTTCTTGGAACTTGCACAAGGTTATTGCGGTTAAATCTGCACTGTAGATCTTCCTGTCGATTTTCCTTTGCCATAGATCCTTAACAAACTTCATACAGGGCATACCAATCATTTATACATCTCCAGCTAATCATCGTCCTTCATTAAATAATGTTTTTTATCCATCCAATGTGATCGGTCATAACTCGGTTGCAACTTGGTAAATACTAAACTTTACTTGGTAGACATTCCGCCTTCATTAACTGATATCAATAACCTTAGGGTTTATCGACTAGGTTCCTTAGGGTTTACCAACTAGGTTCTTTGCTCGGTGACATAGTATAGTATTAACCTTACAATCAACAACATATGTAGGATATCAAAACAATCTAAACATCATGATCTCATCATTGTCTAACTCGGTAATAGTTGCCAATTGAATAACTTATTTCTCCCCTTATTCATTCACATTCTTTCTGTGTCTTTTACCGACATCTTAATTCTCTTCAAATCAATCTTCTCAAGATATGGCAAAATCATACTGAATCAGAAAATCAATTTGTTGACATCAATGACAAAATAATGTTATAAAGATAGTTATCATCCTTCTTCAGTTATATCAAATAATCTTCAACAACCTTGTCAATATCCTTATTGAATATCAACAATCTTTCTTTCTACTGAAATACCAACAATTTCCCCCTTTGGCATTGATGGAAAAACCAACTTTTAAATTGTAATACCAATAAGATATTCAAAATTGATTTGGATTCAGATTGTTGTTAGACTTCTCTCATTTTTTTCGAGTTGTTAAAATCTTTTGAAGTCTTCTCCCTTTTTCATTTAGGCTTCTTAGCTGTTGTCTTGCATTTAGTCTTCTCCATTTTTGCAATCTTCTCCCCCTGTCATTAGTCTTCTGTTATTTTCATCATTCAGGGCTTTACCATTCAGTCAACCATTTAGTCTTCTCCCCCTTTGACAACAATGCCAAAAAGTAAAAGAACTTAAATCATGATTTCTTCCCCTGTGAAGTGATTTGCCTTGCTATGTATCATCTCAGTCTCGGTCATAGAAACTTGTCTCTATTCACTATTTCCTGCACACCTTTAGAAAACCTTCTAAATTGTGTAAATCAGCATCAATCCACACATAATATTTTGTAGATTCATCAAATTGATGCTTTCACCAAACTCAGTCAGTGAGTAGAAGATAGGGGTAGGACCCCTAACTTGCTTCTGAGATACTCAAAATTGTCCCTGGGCAATGGCTTTGTGAAGATGTCTGCTAATTGCTCCTTTGAACTGATATATTCCAGCACAACTTTCTTCTCTTGAACTTCTTATCTAAGATAATGATACTTTATAGATATATGCTTTGTCTTTTAGTGCATTACTGGATTCTTTGAAATGTTAATGGCACTAGTATTATCACAAATATAGTTACTGGCTCGATAACTTTTTCATTTATACCTTCCAATAGTTGTTTGATCCATACTATATTGGTACAATTCAATGTTGCAGCAACATATTTAGCTTCTGTTGTTGACTGTGAAATGCATCCTTGTTTCTTGCTAAGCCAACTCACTAGTCTTTCTCCTAAAAAGAAAGATCCACCACTTGTTCTTTTCTTGTCATCAATATTGCCTGCCCAATCAGCATCAGTATAAACTTTTAAATCAAAATCATTTATCTTTTCATATACTAAGCCATAATCTTCAGTGCCTCTCAGGTATCTAAAAATTCTCTTGATTGTTGTCATATGGGTTTCCTTGGGATCTACAGAGAATCTTGCAACAATACCTATTGCATGTGCTATATCCAGTCTACTATGCATAACATATTGCAACTTCCCAATCATAGATCAGTAAATTGTCTCATCAACAGATGCAGATTCATCATTCTTTGATAGTTTATAGTTAGTAGTCATAGGGGTACTTACTGGTTTAGAATCCTCCATTCCAAATTTCTTCAAGATTTCCTTTATGTACTTGGATTGAGTAATGAAAATCTCATCTTTCATTTGCAGTATCTGTAAACCTATAAAATACTTTATCTCACCGATTAGTGACATCTCAAATTCTTTGCACATTTCATTACCAAAGTTTTTGCATAAAGAGTCATTTCCACAAAATATAATGTCATCAACAAATATGGTTGAGATCAGTATTCCATTGTTCTCAGCAATCTTCATGTACATATTGTTGTTTTCACTTGTCCTTATAAAACCAATCTTGATTAAGTAAGAGTGCAGTCTCTCATACCATGCCCTAGGTGCTTGTTTCAGACCATATAAAGCTTTGTTCAATTTGCATACATGATCTTTACTATTGTCTTCAACAAATCCTTCAGGTTGTTCAATGTAAACTTCTTCTTCTAGTATACCATTCAAAAATGCAGATTTAACATCCATTTGATATACCTTGAAATTTTTTAAAGCAGCATATGCCAACAATGTTCTTACTCCCTCAAGTATAGCCACAGGTGCAAAAGTCTCACCATAATCTATTCCTTCTTCTTGTGCATAACCTTTGCAAACTAGTCTTGCTTTGTTGTGAATGACCTCACCTTTTTCATTTAGCTTGTTTCTAAAAATACACTTTGTATCGATTACATTTTTGTCCTTTGGTCTTGGGATCAGTGTCCATGTGTCATTCTTTTTTATTTGATCAATCTCTTTTGTCATAGCATTTGCCCAGTCTTCACTATTAAATGCCTCTTTCACTTTTCTCGGTTCAAATTCAAATATCAGACATGTGTTCTGTCTCAGTTTGTTCCTTGTCATCACTGGATCATCCTTATCTCCAATAATCTGACTTAATGCATGATGTCTTCTAACATATTTGGCTAATATAGGCTCGGTAGGTTCTGTATGATCTTCTTCATCACTCGGTAACTCGACATTATCTTCATTTTCTTCAGCAGCTTTCTCGATAGGACTTCTTGGTTGAACATATATGAATTCTTCATAATCTTTTGGTTCTTTGGAATTTCCTTCATCATTTCTTTCTGCAAATTCGTCAATTTTCACATTTGCAGTTTCCACTATTTTATTAGATGATTTGATCAGACATTTAAATGCTTTACTTCTAGAAGAATAACCAAGAAATATTCCTTCCTCACTTTTCTGATCAAACTTTCCATTTCTATCATCTTTGTGAACATGGCATCTACTTCCAAAGATTTTAAAATAACTTACATTAGGTTTCTTGTCATACCAGATCTCATTTGGTGTCTTCATAGTTCCTTTCTTCAATTGAACTTGGTTCAGGGTATAAACTGCAGTGCTGATTGCTTCTCTCCAAAATGTTTGAGGTACCCTCTTTTCTATCATCAGGGTTCTGGCACAATCTACAATTGATTTGTTTCTTCTCTCGGCTATCCCATTTTGTTGAGGTATTCTCAGTGCAGATACTTGCCTTTTTATACCATGATCATTGCAGAATAAGTTAAATTCATCAAAAGTGAACTCTCCTCCTCTATCAGATCTAAGACATTTTAGTTGTCTTCCTGTTTCATTTTCAACTCTTGCCTTGTACCATTTAAACATTTGAAAAGCTTCTAATTTTTCTTTTAAAAACATGACTGACATCATCCTTGAGTAATCATCCACAAATAATATGAAATACTTATCACCATAATAAATTTGAACTTTCATGGGACCACAAACATCAGTGTGTACTAGATCTAAAATTCCTTTAGAAGTGTAGGACTTACCTGTAAAGTTTGATCTTGTCATCTTACCCATCTGGCATCCTCGACACATAGCATTCTCAGGTTTTTCAAGACTCGGTAGACCTCTTACTCGGTGCTTCTTACTTATTTTGATCAGATTATCAAAATTTACATGACAAAACCATTTATGCCATAACCAGGTATCATCTATCTTAGCATAAAGACATTTGTTCTGAGTTGAGTCAAGATGAAATGTATTACCTTTTGTTTGTGTCTCGGTAGCAGCTAACTTTCCATGCTTGTCATGAACTTTGACAATTCCTTTCTGAAATTCTATTCGATATCCCGTATTGTTTAGCTATGCTACACTCAACAAATTGTATTTCAAACCTTCAACCTAGTATACATCATCACATTTAGCATTGTCAAGAAGTGTTATAAATCCTTTACCTTTCACTAGACATGGTGCATCATTACCAAATCTTACATAGCCTCCATCATAGTCTTCTAATTTAACAAACTTGTCTTTATCACCTGTCATATGATGTGAGCATCCACTATCTATGATCCAAGAATCATTATTATTTATGTGAGATATTAGGGCTTTTTCTTCATACCTTTCTTCATCGGATCCATCTTTAATAGCCACATAAACAACTTCCTCGGTATCAGTTTCATCAGATTTATCATTGTCGGATTCCTCACCAGCTACTAGACATGTCTTTCTATCTCTCCTTCTGAAGTCTCGGTGTCCTCTATATTGGTTGTCTTTCTTCTTGTTTATCTTGGTATTCTCTCTTTTCACTAGATTCTTTGTCAGCACAGTTAGAAGCCATATGTCCTATCTTATCACAATTGAAACATTTTAAAGGTAGCTTTCCTTTATACTTACCTTTTCCTCTCGGTAACCTTCTCGCTAATAATGCTTCAAACTCTTCTTGCTTCTTGATTTCCTCATACAGTTTGTGCACTTCTTCCATGTTCTTACAAAATATTTCACTTGCTCCACTGTGATTCCCTTCAAAATACTTACTCATTCTATCATTGTAATCATCAGATTCACCAATATGAAAAGAACTGAATGCAGATTCTACTTTATTTACTGAAGACCCACTATTATCAAAATTACTTAACTCAAATGCATGTAGCTTACCAATAGTAGCATCCAAAGAAACTGGCATGTTAGGTACAGACCTCAATTCATTGATTGCAGAGACTCGAATAGCATAAGCAGGTAGAATGGTTCTCAACAACTTACTTGTTATATCCTTTTCTTCAATAGTCCCTCCTGCTCCTTTAATTTGATTGACAATCTCCTTTAGTCTTGTATTGTATTGGGTTATGTTCTCACCTTCATTCATTCTCATGGATTCAAGTTGTCCTCTTAAACTATCTACTTTTGCTCTTTGAACATGTTCATCACTTCCATACACTGATATGAGCTTAGTCCACATTGCTTTTGCATCATTACAGCCTTCTAGATCATTAAACTCTGAGTCAGTCAATGTTGATGTTATTTCAATCATAGCTTGAATATGTTCTTGCTTTGCTTTTATCTCTTCCAAGGTCATAGAGTTGGTGCTTGGTGCAATGTAATCATTCTCTAGATAATATGTTGCATATTCTTCAATTCCTGATAAATGCAACTTCATCCTTTTCTGCCATGTGGAGAAACTTGACTTGTTCAGCTTTGGTGCATCCCTTTTATACATCTTCGGATCTTTGCCTCAAGTACCTTTAAACTTTTCTTCTGGAGTCCAAAGCTCTGATACCAATTGTAAATTTTGACAATAAAAGTAAAGTACAGATGCCAATAGCTAATAAGATGAGAGGGGGGGTGAATCATACTGTAGCGTCGTAAATTGTACGCACTTGCTAAAGCAGTACAATTTCACACCTAGTTTAGCACCCGCCTTGGTGCATTTTGCATTTTGCATTGCATTTCCCCTTTAGCACTTAATTAATTAAATTAATTAGGTCTAAGGTTATATTTTATCATCTCCCATATCATAAAGTTGGGCCCTTTTCATTAAAGTGTGCCCCTTTCATTTTATTCTTCCAATACATCATTTAATCAAAAACCCTAATTAGGTCCTATTTTGAACTTGAGGGCTTGATTTCGGGGGTCAAAACATCTCGAAATTAGCTGTAACTTCGGGATTCGCTCTAAAATCATCATATCCGACGACCCTAAAAATTTGGTGAAAAGTTGTCGGGACCATGGCGCCCGGTGTGCACATGGTCCCAGAAATTTTTCCCGAAATTTTAGGAGCACGATCCAATCATAAAATAAAGCTTAACCCCAAGAAATTGGCGGGAGATTCAATCTCTAGGTCGGCCAAAAGTTGAAATTAAGACCTAGGGTTTCATATATAAGAGCTCTCTTTCTTCATTTGAAGGGATCCAGATTTTTGGTTTGAAGGGCCTTCTATGCAGCGAAAGAGCAGATCTTTGAAGACTTCAACAACATTCAACATCCATCCATCAAGCATCTATCAATTTCATTCATCCATTTAGGGCTTTGAAGACATTGAAGAGCAATAGGGGATCACCGACTGAAGATTGGCTTGTACCCCTCCCTTGGGGTTGGGTATGATTTCATGTTGTTTTCATGTCTTTGCATAAGCCTCATTATATCACTTGTATTCATGCTTTAGATCTCTTTACATCTTGATTTGGAGCATTTACATTATCATTTGCAAGCAATTAGGGTTTACTTTCTAGGTTGCTCTAGTTTGCTTACTTGCATTTTAGGATCTTGCACACACACAAGGTCTGCACACACACTACTTTTACAATACAACTTGGCTATTCGTGGAGGTGGAAATCACCAAAGCGGGGGTTTGACTAAGGCAAAACCCTATATAGCCGCCCACCACACCTTTTTAGATATAAGTGCAGGTTTCAAAATTCGGACAACGCCGCAAGTTGCAGATCCAGAAGAAGCAGACCGAGACGGAACAACACACCAAATTTTAGAGAAAAAGACCAGGACAAGGGCGTGGGGCACCCTGGTCCTGCTAGGATAGGGGCGCTGGGCGCCCTGGTCCCTCTGTTAGACAGCAAGTTTTCAGCACTTTCCGATAGCTTTTCAGGTTGCAAAACAGCAGTTTCAGGAGCAGAATCAGGATAGTGGCTCCCATACCCCCATCCCGAACATTTTCACTTAGATTTTAACTCCGGGTACACATCTGCATTCTTATCTTGTCCTTGTGTTTAGAGCTTTCCATTGTTTAAGTTCAATTCTGCAATCTTGTTATTAGTTCATACTTGCATTTTGGGGTTTGGAATTGAACTTGCATCATTTTATCTTCCAATTACAACAAAGGAATAGAAATCCTAATAGGTAGCCCGTGGCTCTCTCTTCCACAAAAAGAAGTAGCCAATTGTGTGATACCTCTAGGCTCTTTCGTATTCCACAAATGTGTGATTGAAAGTGAGATTAGGGCATGTTTGCTTAGTGTCACTTTTTCCCCCACACATTTTGGTGAACCCGACGTGAACTCCAATCTTCTCTAATTTTGATTTATGTTTTCAAATTTGAGTTTTTATGCTATTTCAAATTCAAATTTGTATTTACAAATTTTTATTTCTTGCAAGATTCAAAAATCTAGAGGAAATTTTTGCTAAAACACTAATTTTTCAATTCAAAGTTGAACTTGTGGATAGCTTAATTGGGATCAATAATTTCAAATCTGATTTAGGAACTCATTTGAATCATAAATTTCATTTTCTAAATCTACATTCTAAGTGCTTTCATTGGTTAAAATTAAACATTTCCTTCTATTTTGCATGTGTTATCATTTGAAAGAGGAAAATTGTTGTCATGATGCATTCATTTGATAATGGGTTAGCTTCCCTTGTTTCAATTTTTCCTTCTCCTAAAGAACCTCCCCCCATCTATAACAACATTTTAGTGCCTAAAAGAGTTGCTTCCAATCCCTTTGAGACTCTCCCATGCTCTAAGGATGAAGACTTTAAGAGTGATCTTGACAATTCTCCTAAAATGTACCCTTCCTATTTAGCTATCCTAGAGGAAGAGAATGATATCATAAACACCTTTCTTAATGTTACTTCACCTTCCCTACATGATGCTTCTCTAAGTGAAAATGCATTGATGGACATTGACTTATTTTCTCCTAAAGTTGGTCCTTCCAATGGGGGCATGTTAGTGCAACAAGAGGTTATGAACACTTCTTTCAAAGATCTCCTTCCTAAGCATGAATCTTTGGAGAAATATGTTCATGTTCCTCCTAAAAAACACTCCCTTCATGAGGATCCTTTTGTGCAAGAAGATGACATTATCCCTACACTTCCTAGTGATGGCATTTCCTTTTCCAAAAAAATTCCCACTAGATATGATGAATTAATGATAAATGCTTACCCTTCTCCTAAGGTTTGTCTTACCCATAAGCATCCCTTAGAGAAAGAAGATGAAATAATAAGCAATTTCCTTAATTCTCTCTCCCCTAAAGATCATATTGAACATATTTTGAGGAAAGAGGATGAGTTTAACACATCTATTGATGCTCTCCCTCCTAAGAATGAGGAATTAATAAACAATGTTATCTCCTCTCCCGAAATTGACAATACTTCAAACATTCCTTTCAACAACCTCACTACTTGGGATGAACCATTAGAAGAAGGTGTAGATTATTCTCTACCCCATGAGAGAACCCTAGCCAAAGGGGATGAAATCAAGATTTAAAACTCCCTTGATAGTTTCTCACCTTCCTTGAATCTCAATCATTCTCCCTCTAAAAATAAAGCATCTCCCTCTCCTCAACTTGGTTCTATTCATAAGGAAACCCTAGTTCAAAGCAAGATGGTTAACATCTCTTTCAAAGATCTTCCGCTCAAAAGTGAGACTTTAGAGAGTAATGTTGATCCTTCTCCTAGAGATTTTATTCCCCATGTAGATCCTTTGATGATAGAGGATGATATAACCCTTCCTAGTATTACTCTACCTACTAGAACATCAATGCCTACCCCTTGTCTCTCTCCTAAAATTGATTTAATCCGTGATAAGATTTTAGTGCAAGAGAAGACTATCAATAATTCTTCCAACACTTTTGTTCATTCCTCTAAACCATCCTCAATCAATTTGGTACATGTGAATGAAACACCTAACAAACCTCTCTTCACTGTCCAAGGTGCTTGTCCTTCTCAAAATTCTCAACCTTTAAATAAGCCTATCTTAGTGGTTCAAGGTGGTTATGCTAATGATTCTTTTTGCACTCCTAAGAAACCTATTATTACTGTGCAAGGAGGTTATTCTACTAAGAGCCCTTATGAGTATGCTAAGCAACTGACTAGAGAGACTTATCATGTGGTTGCTCATACCTATAATACTAGAAACAATAGGCAACCTAATCCTCCTCCAGTTATCCCAACTTCACTTCCTCCTTCCCAACCTATTCTTCCTCAAGCTCCTCATATTTCACAAGTTCTTGGTAAGGAATATGATCTTATTGAACAACTTAAAGCTACCCCTACTAAGATATCCCTTTGGGATTTCATCCAAACTTCTTCCGCTCATCATGGAATGTTACAAGATGCCTTGAAAGATTTGAATGTTCCTCCACCTAATACATCTAGTAATATAGTGTCTTTGGTTAACTCTGTGATGAATCCTAAAGCTCAAATTGTGTTTACTCAGGATGAGTTGCCTACTAGTAAAATTCAACATCGATATGATCCCTTGATGATTGTGGTTATCATAAATGACACTGCTATAAGACGAACACTGGTAGATAATGGTTCTGGCCTTAATGTGTGTAGCATTAATCTATTGCATAAGATGAATGTGGATACATCCCTTATTGAGCCTGACTCTCATCCCATTCGAGGCTTTGATAATGTGGCTAAGTCTTCATTAGGTATTATCACCTTACCCATCACAGTGGGACCTATTACTTTGCCTACTCCTATCCATGTTATGTCGGGAAATCTAACATACAACTTGTTATTAGGGAGACCTTGGATTCACAGTATGCAAGCTATCCCCTCTACATTGCATAAACAAGTTAAATTTATTTATAATAATAAGACATATACCTTGATAGGTGATACTAATTTTCAAGCTTGTTTGCAAACATCTACTTCCAAAGGGAGTTCTTCTAAGCCTTCCTCTTCTAGTGATGACTCATTAAACAAGATACCTACGGATGAATCATCACCCTCTGATAATCAAAATTCTTTGGATGAGTCTGAAGTTCCTGAAGAGGATTCTTCTCAACTTGAATCTACATATGAAAAGGCTTTTGATCCTAAGAAGGTTCTCGCAGAAGATGATTGGGGATCTCTTGATTTTAATCCCACCTTTTTAGGTGAGTATAGGGTTCCTCCTAGAGAGCTTAAAGTTAAAAAGAAGGAAGAAACTAGAGATCAATCAGTCTTACCTGAACCTATGAGCAATGATTTTGTGGCCACTTCTCAAACTTCTTCTCCTCACACCTCTAATTCTAAAGAATTTGATTCTTTGTCTTATGAAAAACATCCTTCTCTTTCTGAAATGGCTAATCGTTATGGTCGTGGTTTTCATATTTTGGCTAAGAGTGGCTATAGTGGAAATGGTTGTGGCACAGATGAACAAGGGATTAAAGTTCCTTTAGAACATAACATGCATGAATATTCATTTGGACTTGGATATAATCTTTCTAAGCCCACCAAAGCATCTAAAAGACCATCTCTCAATGTGAATGCTATATTTAGTGGTGATGATGATCTCACTTCAACTAAATCATCTTCTACTTCTCATTCCCCACATAAGGAAATCTTGGCGATGAACAAATCTCTTTATGACTCCCCTCAAATTTCTAAATCCAGTTATGAATCTTTATCTCCTATTCATCATAAAGTCCTTTCCTCCAGGGATAAGGCTCTAATAAATTACACTCATCCCTCTTCTAAGATTTCTTGTGACTTTTCTTCTTCAATTTTTATCATTTTATACATGTTTTTGATCTCACTTATAGCTGAGCATTTAACATGTCATATTGAAATACCTCATTCAAACTATCATGTCTTTAAATAACATTAATGGCTATTATGTTGCTCATCATTATGTGACATTGGTAGCTCATTTACTGGGGGCTCATTGTCATTCATGAATTTCAAGTGCAATCATATTTTTGAAGCAACATAATAGCCTAATTTTTCTATTTTATCCCTTGTTCCTAAGGGGGTAATAGTGTGGAAATATTGATCATCTTTTCTTTAGAATCATCTTTTCCTAGATATGGGAGAAGATATGTATTCTCTTTCTTATCCTACCCACTTCTTGTGAGGAGCATTTTACATACACTAAGGTCTTGCAATTTGCTTATGTCTAGATCTCTCCCTAGAAGATTGTGTAAGTCCTTCTCATTATCCTTATCCTTGGGAGGCAATGATCTTTCCTTATTTTTATCTAAGGATCCACTTTTTCCTATTTCGTGGATGGTGTGAACTTTATTACTTGATGTTATTCCTTGTATGCATTTGTTGTTGTTTGTTCAAGGATTCTCTCTTACAAGGGGTGTAAGTCCTTGACTACAACCTCTTTTGCACTTGGTAAAATACATCCATAATGAATTCACTCTCCCAATTGGGTTAAAAAGAGCGTCATCCTTCATTAAGAATCACTTTCACCTTGCAAAAGAAGGAAGTATTGCATTCTTATTCTCTTCTTTGTCTTATTCTAGAAGATGTTATATTTGTAGAAGGTGTCTTTTGTACAAAGATTTCTTCTCCTCTAAGGATCTCCTTTACACATACTACAAGATATCCCTTTTTCAATTATCTTATCCTTGCTTAAAGAGTGCAAAACTCTCTTGCTTGGATCTATGACATTGTTGCATTTTGGGGGTATCTTCTTTTGTGATGAAGGTAGGTATCCTTGTTTTACTTTGCTTATGACATAAACATTACACTTTTTGAGCAATGGGTCATTCTCAGAACCAGAGCATAGACTCTTAGAGCGAGATGTCTCCATTTTTCTTTTATGCAAGGTGATTATTCTCGAAACCAGAGCACAAACTCTTAGAGCGAGATGTCACGCTTTTGTACTATACATATACAGGTTGTAGCATACTCGGGCATAGACTCCTATGAGATTCTTCTAACCTCACTTACACACACATGCATGAGGTTGAGTGGAACTAGCGGCATAAGGCTAGACTTTCTCACTCTCCTCCCTTACATTGATCACCTAGACAGACTCTAGGGGCTAGTTTT
Organism: Cryptomeria japonica; assembly: GCF_030272615.1. Classification (NCBI taxonomy): domain Eukaryota; kingdom Viridiplantae; phylum Streptophyta; class Pinopsida; order Cupressales; family Cupressaceae; genus Cryptomeria; species Cryptomeria japonica. The sequence continues at coordinate 306,728,571 of NC_081408.1, forward strand.
CCATGTCCTTTTTCCCATGGATCACCTAGACAAGATCTAGGGGCGAGAAGTCCATGTTTTCTCTCTCACTATTCTTCTCATGGATCACCAATGTGTGTATTCATGCTTTTTTCCTTTCTTTTCTTCTCTTTGCATTTTGTTTCCATTTACATCCTTCATCTTGTGTTAGAGAACTCTCAAATCCTCACACTCTTTGTTGTGTTAGAATTGACATTTAGTCCTCTTTCTTACCAAATGATCCTCCATTAGTTTTTTATCAAATCTTCTTGTGAGCATTTGTCATCAATATTCTTTAACAATTCGAAGTGGTAAACATGATACCCTGTTTCAACTCACTAAAATTAGCAAGCCGAAACAGGGGGGGGCATATAGCTACCCTCGAATTTTCATCACCTTCCTTAGTAAGCATTAGGTGATTTTGTGATCTAACATGTGGTTTTGTAGGTTGTGGTTCCTAACTGTGTACTGTAGATACCGTTGGGGGCTTCGTTCGACAGACTTATGGATATATCCTTTTTTCAAATAATGTTTACTTTTCTGTACTTTAGCTTGCATATGCACGTAGTGTTCATATGACCGCTAAAGTGGGGGCTAAATGTAGCATCTTAAATTGTATGCACTTGCTAAAGCAGTACAATTTCACACCTAGTTTAGCACCCACCTTGGCACATTTTGCATTTTGCATTTCATTTCCCCTTTAGCACTTAATTAATTAAATTAATTAGGTCTAAGGTTCTATTTTATCATCTCCCATATCATAAAGTTGGGCCCTTTTCATTAAAGTGTGCCCCTTTCATTTTATTCTTCCAATACATCATTTAATCAAAAACCCTAATTAGGTCCTATTTTGAACTTGAGGGCTTGATTTCGGGGGTCAAAACATCTCGAAATTAGTTGTAACTTCGGGATTCGCTCTAAAATCATCATATCCGACGACCCTAAAAATTTGGTGAAAAGTTGTCGGGACCATGGCGCCCGGCGTGCACATGGTCCCGGACATTTTTTCCGAAATTTTAGGAGCACGATCCAATCATAAAATAAAGCTTAACCCCAAGAAATTGGCGGGAGATTCAATCTCTAGGTCGGCCAAAAGTTGAAATTAAGACCTAGGGTTTCATAGATAAGAGCTCTCTTTCTTCATTTGAAGGGATCTAGATTTTTGGTTTGAAGGGCCTTCTAGGCAGCGAAAGAGTAGATCGTTGAAGACTTCAACAACATTCAACATCCATCCATCAAGCATCTATCAATTTCATTCATCCATTTAGGGCTTTGAAGACATTGAAGAGCAATAGGGGATCACCGACTGAAGATTGGCTTGTACCCCTCCCTTGGGGTTGGGTATGATTTCATGTTGTTTTCATGTCTTTGCATAAGCCTCATTATATCACTTGTATTCATGCTTTAGATCTCTTTACATCTTGATTTGGAGCATTTACATTATCATTTGCAAGCAATTAGGGTTTACTTTCTAGGTTGCTCTAGTTTGCTTACTTGCATTTTAGGATCTTGCACACACACAAGGTCTGCACACACACTACTTTTACAATACAACTTGGCTATTCATGGAGGTGGAAATCACCAAAGCGGGGGTTTGACTAAGGCAAAACCCTATATAGCTGCCCACCACACCTTTTCAAATATAAGTGCAGGTTTCGGAATTCGGACGATGCCGCAAGTTGCAGATCCAGAAGAAGCAGACCGAGATGAAACAACACACAAAATTTCAAAGAAAAAGACCAAGACAGGGGCATGGGGCGCCCTGGTCCTGCCAGGACAGGGGCGCTGGGCGCCCTGGTCCCTCTGTTAGACAGCAAGTTTTCAGCACTTTCCGACAGCTTTTCAGGTTGCAAAACAGCAGTTTCAAGAGCAGAATCAGGACAGTGGCGCCTACGCCCCCGTCCCGAACATTTTCACTTAGATTTTAACTCCGGGTACACATCTGCATTCTTATCTTGTCCTTGTGTTTACAGCTTTCCATTGTTTAAGTTCAATTCTGCAATCTTGTTATTAGTTCATACTTGCACTTTGGGGTTTGGAATTGAACTTGCATCATTTTATCTTCCAATTACAACAAAGGAATAGAAATCCTAATAGGTAGCCCGTGGCTCTCTCTTCCACAAAAAGAAGTAGCCAATTGTGTGATACCTCTAGGCTCTTTCGTATTCCACAAATGTGTGATTGAAAGTGAGATTAGGGCATGTTTGCTTAGTGTCACTTTTTCCCCCACACATTTTGGTGAACCCGACGTGAACTCCAATCTTCTCTAATTTTGATTTATGTTTTCAAATTTGAGTTTTTATGCTATTTCAAATTCAAATTTGTATTTACAAATTTTTATTTCTTGCAAGATTCAAAAATCTAGAGGAAATTTTTGCTAAAACACTAATTTTTCAATTCAAAGTTGAACTTGTGGATAGCTTAATTGGGATCAATAATTTCAAATCTGATTTAGGAACTCATTTGAATCATAAATTTCATTTTCTAAATCTACATTCTAAGTGCTTTCATTGGTTAAAATTAAACATTTCCTTCTATTTTGCATGTGTTATCATTTGAAAGAGGAAAATTGTTGTCATGATGCATTCATTTGATAATGGGTTAGCTTCCCTTGTTTCAATTTTTCCTTCTCCTAAAGAACCTCCCCCCATCTATAACAACATTTTAGTGCCTAAAAGAGTTGCTTCCAATCCCTTTGAGACTCTCCCATGCTCTAAGGATGAAGACTTTAAGAGTGATCTTGACAATTCTCCTAAAATGTACCCTTCCTATTTAGCTATCCTAGAGGAAGAGAATGATATCATAAACACCTTTCTTAATGTTACTTCACCTTCCCTACATGATGCTTCTCTAAGTGAAAATGCATTGATGGACATTGACTTATTTTCTCCTAAAGTTGGTCCTTCCAATGGGGGCATGTTAGTGCAACAAGAGGTTATGAACACTTCTTTCAAAGATCTCCTTCCTAAGCATGAATCTTTGGAGAAATATGTTCATGTTCCTCCTAAAAAACACTCCCTTCATGAGGATCCTTTTGTGCAAGAAGATGACATTATCCCTACACTTCCTAGTGATGGCATTTCCTTTTCCAAAAAAATTCCCACTAGATATGATGAATTAATGATAAATGCTTACCCTTCTCCTAAGGTTTGTCTTACCCATAAGCATCCCTTAGAGAAAGAAGATGAAATAATAAGCAATTTCCTTAATTCTCTCTCCCCTAAAGATCATATTGAACATATTTTGAGGAAAGAGGATGAGTTTAACACATCTATTGATGCTCTCCCTCCTAAGAATGAGGAATTAATAAACAATGTTATCTCCTCTCCCGAAATTGACAATACTTCAAACATTCCTTTCAACAACCTCACTACTTGGGATGAACCATTAGAAGAAGGTGTAGATTATTCTCTACCCCATGAGAGAACCCTAGCCAAAGGGGATGAAATCAAGATTTAAAACTCCCTTGATAGTTTCTCACCTTCCTTGAATCTCAATCATTCTCCCTCTAAAAATAAAGCATCTCCCTCTCCTCAACTTGGTTCTATTCATAAGGAAACCCTAGTTCAAAGCAAGATGGTTAACATCTCTTTCAAAGATCTTCCGCTCAAAAGTGAGACTTTAGAGAGTAATGTTGATCCTTCTCCTAGAGATTTTATTCCCCATGTAGATCCTTTGATGATAGAGGATGATATAACCCTTCCTAGTATTACTCTACCTACTAGAACATCAATGCCTACCCCTTGTCTCTCTCCTAAAATTGATTTAATCCGTGATAAGATTTTAGTGCAAGAGAAGACTATCAATAATTCTTCCAACACTTTTGTTCATTCCTCTAAACCATCCTCAATCAATTTGGTACATGTGAATGAAACACCTAACAAACCTCTCTTCACTGTCCAAGGTGCTTGTCCTTCTCAAAATTCTCAACCTTTAAATAAGCCTATCTTAGTGGTTCAAGGTGGTTATGCTAATGATTCTTTTTGCACTCCTAAGAAACCTATTATTACTGTGCAAGGAGGTTATTCTACTAAGAGCCCTTATGAGTATGCTAAGCAACTGACTAGAGAGACTTATCATGTGGTTGCTCATACCTATAATACTAGAAACAATAGGCAACCTAATCCTCCTCCAGTTATCCCAACTTCACTTCCTCCTTCCCAACCTATTCTTCCTCAAGCTCCTCATATTTCACAAGTTCTTGGTAAGGAATATGATCTTATTGAACAACTTAAAGCTACCCCTACTAAGATATCCCTTTGGGATTTCATCCAAACTTCTTCCGCTCATCATGGAATGTTACAAGATGCCTTGAAAGATTTGAATGTTCCTCCACCTAATACATCTAGTAATATAGTGTCTTTGGTTAACTCTGTGATGAATCCTAAAGCTCAAATTGTGTTTACTCAGGATGAGTTGCCTACTAGTAAAATTCAACATCGATATGATCCCTTGATGATTGTGGTTATCATAAATGACACTGCTATAAGACGAACACTGGTAGATAATGGTTCTGGCCTTAATGTGTGTAGCATTAATCTATTGCATAAGATGAATGTGGATACATCCCTTATTGAGCCTGACTCTCATCCCATTCGAGGCTTTGATAATGTGGCTAAGTCTTCATTAGGTATTATCACCTTACCCATCACAGTGGGACCTATTACTTTGCCTACTCCTATCCATGTTATGTCGGGAAATCTAACATACAACTTGTTATTAGGGAGACCTTGGATTCACAGTATGCAAGCTATCCCCTCTACATTGCATAAACAAGTTAAATTTATTTATAATAATAAGACATATACCTTGATAGGTGATACTAATTTTCAAGCTTGTTTGCAAACATCTACTTCCAAAGGGAGTTCTTCTAAGCCTTCCTCTTCTAGTGATGACTCATTAAACAAGATACCTACGGATGAATCATCACCCTCTGATAATCAAAATTCTTTGGATGAGTCTGAAGTTCCTGAAGAGGATTCTTCTCAACTTGAATCTACATATGAAAAGGCTTTTGATCCTAAGAAGGTTCTCGCAGAAGATGATTGGGGATCTCTTGATTTTAATCCCACCTTTTTAGGTGAGTATAGGGTTCCTCCTAGAGAGCTTAAAGTTAAAAAGAAGGAAGAAACTAGAGATCAATCAGTCTTACCTGAACCTATGAGCAATGATTTTGTGGCCACTTCTCAAACTTCTTCTCCTCACACCTCTAATTCTAAAGAATTTGATTCTTTGTCTTATGAAAAACATCCTTCTCTTTCTGAAATGGCTAATCGTTATGGTCGTGGTTTTCATATTTTGGCTAAGAGTGGCTATAGTGGAAATGGTTGTGGCACAGATGAACAAGGGATTAAAGTTCCTTTAGAACATAACATGCATGAATATTCATTTGGACTTGGATATAATCTTTCTAAGCCCACCAAAGCATCTAAAAGACCATCTCTCAATGTGAATGCTATATTTAGTGGTGATGATGATCTCACTTCAACTAAATCATCTTCTACTTCTCATTCCCCACATAAGGAAATCTTGGCGATGAACAAATCTCTTTATGACTCCCCTCAAATTTCTAAATCCAGTTATGAATCTTTATCTCCTATTCATCATAAAGTCCTTTCCTCCAGGGATAAGGCTCTAATAAATTACACTCATCCCTCTTCTAAGATTTCTTGTGACTTTTCTTCTTCAATTTTTATCATTTTATACATGTTTTTGATCTCACTTATAGCTGAGCATTTAACATGTCATATTGAAATACCTCATTCAAACTATCATGTCTTTAAATAACATTAATGGCTATTATGTTGCTCATCATTATGTGACATTGGTAGCTCATTTACTGGGGGCTCATTGTCATTCATGAATTTCAAGTGCAATCATATTTTTGAAGCAACATAATAGCCTAATTTTTCTATTTTATCCCTTGTTCCTAAGGGGGTAATAGTGTGGAAATATTGATCATCTTTTCTTTAGAATCATCTTTTCCTAGATATGGGAGAAGATATGTATTCTCTTTCTTATCCTACCCACTTCTTGTGAGGAGCATTTTACATACACTAAGGTCTTGCAATTTGCTTATGTCTAGATCTCTCCCTAGAAGATTGTGTAAGTCCTTCTCATTATCCTTATCCTTGGGAGGCAATGATCTTTCCTTATTTTTATCTAAGGATCCACTTTTTCCTATTTCGTGGATGGTGTGAACTTTATTACTTGATGTTATTCCTTGTATGCATTTGTTGTTGTTTGTTCAAGGATTCTCTCTTACAAGGGGTGTAAGTCCTTGACTACAACCTCTTTTGCACTTGGTAAAATACATCCATAATGAATTCACTCTCCCAATTGGGTTAAAAAGAGCGTCATCCTTCATTAAGAATCACTTTCACCTTGCAAAAGAAGGAAGTATTGCATTCTTATTCTCTTCTTTGTCTTATTCTAGAAGATGTTATATTTGTAGAAGGTGTCTTTTGTACAAAGATTTCTTCTCCTCTAAGGATCTCCTTTACACATACTACAAGATATCCCTTTTTCAATTATCTTATCCTTGCTTAAAGAGTGCAAAACTCTCTTGCTTGGATCTATGACATTGTTGCATTTTGGGGGTATCTTCTTTTGTGATGAAGGTAGGTATCCTTGTTTTACTTTGCTTATGACATAAACATTACACTTTTTGAGCAATGGGTCATTCTCAGAACCAGAGCATAGACTCTTAGAGCGAGATGTCTCCATTTTTCTTTTATGCAAGGTGATTATTCTCGAAACCAGAGCACAAACTCTTAGAGCGAGATGTCACGCTTTTGTACTATACATATACAGGTTGTAGCATACTCGGGCATAGACTCCTATGAGATTCTTCTAACCTCACTTACACACACATGCATGAGGTTGAGTGGAACTAGCGGCATAAGGCTAGACTTTCTCACTCTCCTCCCTTACATTGATCACCTAGACAGACTCTAGGGGCTAGTTTTCCATGTCCTTTTTCCCATGGATCACCTAGACAAGATCTAGGGGCGAGAAGTCCATGTTTTCTCTCTCACTATTCTTCTCATGGATCACCAATGTGTGTATTCATGCTTTTTTCCTTTCTTTTCTTCTCTTTGCATTTTGTTTCCATTTACATCCTTCATCTTGTGTTAGAGAACTCTCAAATCCTCACACTCTTTGTTGTGTTAGAATTGACATTTAGTCCTCTTTCTTACCAAATGATCCTCCATTAGTTTTTTATCAAATCTTCTTGTGAGCATTTGTCATCAATATTCTTTAACAATTCGAAGTGGTAAACATGATACCCTGTTTCAACTCACTAAAATTAGCAAGCCGAAACAGGGGGGGGCATATAGCTACCCTCGAATTTTCATCACCTTCCTTAGTAAGCATTAGGTGATTTTGTGATCTAACATGTGGTTTTGTAGGTTGTGGTTCCTAACTGTGTACTGTAGATACCGTTGGGGGCTTCGTTCGACAGACTTATGGATATATCCTTTTTTCAAATAATGTTTACTTTTCTGTACTTTAGCTTGCATATGCACGTAGTGTTCATATGACCGCTAAAGTGGGGGCTAAATGTAGCATCTTAAATTGTATGCACTTGCTAAAGCAGTACAATTTCACACCTAGTTTAGCACCCACCTTGGCACATTTTGCATTTTGCATTTCATTTCCCCTTTAGCACTTAATTAATTAAATTAATTAGGTCTAAGGTTCTATTTTATCATCTCCCATATCATAAAGTTGGGCCCTTTTCATTAAAGTGTGCCCCTTTCATTTTATTCTTCCAATACATCATTTAATCAAAAACCCTAATTAGGTCCTATTTTGAACTTGAGGGCTTGATTTCGGGGGTCAAAACATCTCGAAATTAGTTGTAACTTCGGGATTCGCTCTAAAATCATCATATCCGACGACCCTAAAAATTTGGTGAAAAGTTGTCGGGACCATGGCGCCCGGCGTGCACATGGTCCCGGACATTTTTTCCGAAATTTTAGGAGCACGATCCAATCATAAAATAAAGCTTAACCCCAAGAAATTGGCGGGAGATTCAATCTCTAGGTCGGCCAAAAGTTGAAATTAAGACCTAGGGTTTCATAGATAAGAGCTCTCTTTCTTCATTTGAAGGGATCTAGATTTTTGGTTTGAAGGGCCTTCTAGGCAGCGAAAGAGTAGATCGTTGAAGACTTCAACAACATTCAACATCCATCCATCAAGCATCTATCAATTTCATTCATCCATTTAGGGCTTTGAAGACATTGAAGAGCAATAGGGGATCACCGACTGAAGATTGGCTTGTACCCCTCCCTTGGGGTTGGGTATGATTTCATGTTGTTTTCATGTCTTTGCATAAGCCTCATTATATCACTTGTATTCATGCTTTAGATCTCTTTACATCTTGATTTGGAGCATTTACATTATCATTTGCAAGCAATTAGGGTTTACTTTCTAGGTTGCTCTAGTTTGCTTACTTGCATTTTAGGATCTTGCACACACACAAGGTCTGCACACACACTACTTTTACAATACAACTTGGCTATTCATGGAGGTGGAAATCACCAAAGCGGGGGTTTGACTAAGGCAAAACCCTATATAGCTGCCCACCACACCTTTTCAAATATAAGTGCAGGTTTCGGAATTCGGACGATGCCGCAAGTTGCAGATCCAGAAGAAGCAGACCGAGATGAAACAACACACAAAATTTCAAAGAAAAAGACCAAGACAGGGGCATGGGGCGCCCTGGTCCTGCCAGGACAGGGGCGCTGGGCGCCCTGGTCCCTCTGTTAGACAGCAAGTTTTCAGCACTTTCCGACAGCTTTTCAGGTTGCAAAACAGCAGTTTCAAGAGCAGAATCAGGACAGTGGCGCCTACGCCCCCGTCCCGAACATTTTCACTTAGATTTTAACTCCGGGTACACATCTGCATTCTTATCTTGTCCTTGTGTTTACAGCTTTCCATTGTTTAAGTTCAATTCTGCAATCTTGTTATTAGTTCATACTTGCACTTTGGGGTTTGGAATTGAACTTGCATCATTTTATCTTCCAATTACAACAAAGGAATAGAAATCCTAATAGGTAGCCCGTGGCTCTCTCTTCCACAAAAAGAAGTAGCCAATTGTGTGATACCTCTAGGCTCTTTCGTATTCCACAAATGTGTGATTGAAAGTGAGATTAGGGCATGTTTGCTTAGTGTCACTTTTTCCCCCACACACATACAAACTTAATCTTCCATAAAATCAATAGATTCAACCTCAGTAACTTATACTTTAGCAATATAACCAAAAACTGCTAAACATGCTAACTCATAAACACAATCATTATAACACTCATAACACCGGATTTAACGTGGAAACCCAAATAGGGAAAAACCACTATGGGATTTCGGACCCACTAAGAAATATACTCTTCTAGAGTATTCTCAGTTAAAACCAAATCCTGTTAAAGAATACAAATGCATTGCTAGATGTGATCCGGTTAAGGGATTTCCCTCAGATCTGTTAGGATCTTCACTTTGTTAGAAGTGACCTTGTTAAAGGATTTCAAACACTAACCTAGAATGTTACCTTGCTAGAGGGTTTACAAATAAGATTGTTAAGTCCACTCGGTTAAGAGATATCCTGTCACTTACAAAATAACAGTAATAAAAATATATCTGCAACTTCACATCTAATATGCTAAAGCAGATTTTTATTTGCTCAAAACAATCTAGTCATAGGACTTATCTTGTCCCTCTGTTGGGCTCTCTACTCTGTTATTCAAATAGGTCTTCAATATTTTGTACTCGGTAATCACTATGTAGCATCCCTATGCTTACACTTGCCCGCATACATTGTTTATCAATAATTTCTTATTTATAAACAATTGCTAACCGCTAAATCTCCTTGATCACATTTCCCATGATCGATCTTAGCCATCAAATCTTCAATCTTGACTAGGTTCAATGTATCCTTTTGATCTGAAAATGTTTTACCTTGCTGAGGGACTTGCATTCCTTTCTTGGAACTTGCACAAGGTTATTGCAGTTAAATCTGCACTGTAGATCTTCCTATCGATTTGCCTTTGCCATAGATCCTTAACAAACTTCATACACGGCATACCAATCATTTATACATCTCCAGCTAATCATTGGCCTTCATTAAATAATGTTTTTATCCATCCAATGTGATCGGTCATAACTCGGTTGCAACTCGGTAAATACTAAACTTTACTCGGTAGACATTCTACCTTGATTAACCGATATCGATAACCTTAGGGTTTACCGACTAGGTTCTTTGCTCAGTGACATAGTATAGTATTAACCTTACAATCAACAACATATGTAGGATATCAAAACAATCTAAACATCATGATCTCATCATTGTCTAACTTGGTAATAGTTGCCCATTGAATAACTTATTTCTCCCCTTATTCATTCACATTCTTTTTGTGTCTTTTATCGACATCTTAATTCTCTTCAAATCAATCTTCTCAAGGTATGGCAACATCATACTGAATCAGAAAATCAATTTCTTGACATCAATGAAAAAATAATGTTATAAAGATAGTTATCATCCTTCTTCAGTTATATCAAATAATCTTCAGCAACCTTCTCAATATCCTTATTGAATATCAACAATCTTTCTTTCTACTGAAATGCCAACATGATGAAATTGTCATGCTTATGATTTAATGCACTTAGTATGTAGAATTTTGTGTTCAGATTTGAAATGGCTTAAAATCAGCAATGTGAACCTTTATGTGACATTCCCATGTTATGAAATGGATATGCATATAGTTAGATCCATGTTGCAAATAAAGAATGATGCACTTGTTAACTTTCATCATGACAAATATAAACATTGGAAACAAACTAGTATTTGGCAATGATGTTTTCTCATGAGAATGTTGATGTAATACAAGTAGATGTTAGTGTATTGTTTATGAGATACTTTGGTTGAGTAATGACATTTTAGCTTGCAAAAGACAACTAAACAATGATCTTATCAAATTTTTATTGATTGAGAAAGAAACATGTGGCACACACAATGAATATTTTAGTCAACAATTCATAAACTAAACCAGTCATGAGACTGCAAACCATAACAACTTAGAAAACCAATTGCATAAAGGAAGATAGTTGATTATAATCTCTCCAGCAAGGTGGTTGCAATAAAGTAGCTATTTTGTGGTCAATGTTGTTGGCATTATAGTAAGAAAGATTGTTGGCATTTCAATATCAGGAGATTGTTGATATTCAATAAGGATGTTGAGAAGGTTGTTGAATATTATTGATATAACTAAAGAAGGATGATAACTATCTTTATAAAATTATTTTGTCATTGATGTCAAGAAATTGATTATCTGATTCAGTATGATGTTACCATATCTTGAGAAGATTGATTAGAAGAGAATTAAGATGTCGGTAAAAGACACAGAAAGAATGTGATGAATAAAGAGGAGGAATAAGTTATTCAATGGGCAACTATTACGGAATTAGACAATGATGAGATCATGATGTTTAGATTGTTTTGATATCCTACATATGTTGTTGATTGTAAGGTTAATACTATACTATGTCACTGAGCAAAGAACCTAGTCGATAAACCCTAAGATTATTGATATGTTTAATGAAGGTGAAATGTCTACGGAGTAAAGTTTAGTATTTATCGAGTTGCAACCGAGTTATGATAGTGCACATTGGATGGATAAAAGCATTATTTAATGAAGGACAATGATTAGATAGAGATGTATAAATGATTGGTATGCCATCCATGAAGTTTGTTAAGGATCTATGGCAAAGGAAAATCGGCAGGAAGATCTACAGTGCATATTGAACCACAATAACCTTATGCAAGTTCCAGGAAGGGAATGCAAGTCCCTAGGTAAGGTAAAACGTTTTCAAATCGGAAGGATACATTGAACCTGGTCAAGTTTGAATATCTAATGGCTAAGATTGATCATGGGAAATGTGATCAAGGAGATTTAGCAGTTAGCAATTGTTTATAAATAAGGAATTGTTAATAAACAATGTATGCGGGCAAGTGTATGCACAGGGATGCTACATAGTGATTACCGAGCACAAAAGCTTGAAGACCTGTTTGAATAACAGAGTAGAGAGCTCAACAGAGGGACAAGATAAGTCCTATGACTAGATTGTTTTGAGCAAATAAGAATCTTCTTTAGCATTTTAGATGTGAATTTGTAGATAGATTTTTATTACTGTTATTTTGTAAGTAACAGAAAATCTCTTAACCGAGTGGACTTAACAGTCTTATTTGTAAACCCTCTAGCAAGGTAACATTCTAAGTGAGTGTTTGAAATCCTTTGACAAGGTCACTTCTAACAAAGTGAAGACCCTAACAGATCTGAGGGAAATCCCTTAACTGGGTCACATCTACCAATGTGTTTGTATTCTTTAACAGTATTTGCTTTTAACCGAGCATACTCTAGAAGAGTATATTTCTTAGTGGGTCCGAAATCCCACAGTGGTTTTTCCCTATTTGGGTTTTCACATTAAATCTGGTGTTATGAGTGTTATTATGATTAGGTGTTCATAAGTTTGCATGTTTAGCAGTTTTTGGTTAAGTGGTTGAAGTATAAGTTACCGAGGTTGAATATGTTGATTTTATGGAAGTTTAAGTTTGTATGATTCACCCCCCCCCCCCCCTCATCTTGTTAGCTATTGGCATCTGTATTTTACATTTAGTATCAGAACTAGCAAATGTTAACATATAAGTGGAAGCATAGGCAAGCTAGATGAATTTATTTTATAACAGCAATGGATTGAATGACACATTGATAATGTAAGTGAAGCAATACGCTAATGGGTAGTGTTAGTCACATTAATATCATAATAGTACTAAGTTGTATGGCAATTTAAATGAAGCATTTAACATGTGAGCCATGAAAGAGTCTTTATGATAAGGGTAGTAGAAGTCCTTTCTTAGCATGTTTAAGCATAAACTTTTTATAACATGCATGAATAGAATGATAGTGTAATGTTTATGTATCGCATGGTGTGTGGATCATCTAGGTGGATGCATTAATCGTAAGTGGTAAAATTATCATGTAGGAATAAGATGTGTAATCATAAGTGATATGCATATGATAGATGCCTCTCATTTATTGTTATGCACTAAAATGAGTATGTAGTATCAATGCATTAGCTAAGCTAAGGCATGTTGAAAAGCATTAGGTATATCCTTGTAATCTTATAAGATGGTATAATGCATTAAGGAAATGAGGATAACATATATAGCATAATCATGTGTGTGATATCATGCTAGCTAGGTGCACATGTGCTTTTCCACGATGTTGTAAATCTAATGTAGGGATTAAGAATCGTAAGAGTAATATTAAACTTAAGTAGTGACGTCAATATGCCCTAGGGAGCTAAGGAGACTATGTAATCATATTCTGCTTGTTGAGAACATAATTAGATAGCCAATGTTTATAAACCAACCAACGCTACATGAAACTAAATGAACCAATTCTTAATCACATTTCTTAGTTCTGTTAAATGGAAACTCAATTAGTAAACAACAAAAAAATCGTATTTAAGTTAGTGTAAGTTCTCTAGGGTTTGTTGGCGAGTGTTACATCTTGGTATTAGAGCCCAAGTCACAACGCTGGGATCTCTGGATATAACGGTGTGCCTTAAAAATGTGCAAAATTCACATTAGGAACAAAATTGCAGCAAGATAGAAGTGATCCATCCTTCTCGGGAATCGAATATGTACCAGTCCATGAGAGTTACAAGGGTCACCAAAACCCCTTTGTAATAAATGCAACATTCACAATTGTTTGCTAAATAATAAAACTGAAACTACCTAAATTTTCCAAACATTTATAGCAGAATCTATCTTAAATTCGACTGATCGTAACCTTTGGCCTGGGACTAGAAAACTATGAGTCAATTACATCATTTGGGAAGTCTTCTAGAGTTGTAGCTCAGGTCCTGTGAGAGTCTGTCTTGGGCAACACACTAAAAGACTAACCAAGTTCCAAGGGCTTGAAATGCTTGGAGACCTTATTACCAATATGCAAAGAATATGAAAAATAATAATCTAAATTAATATTATAATAATAAATATAGAATGGTCTCTGATGTTCTCAAACTGTCTGGATAGTCTTCATAGTGCTTTATGATGTTCTTGAAATTAAAACACTCCTGGCGTCTCATTGATCTTAGGTGATTTTCCCGGTGCCTTCTTCTAAACCCTCCCCCCTACAAATTATGATCGTATGCTAGGTAAGTGACCATTCCATATGCATGTCCTTTGAATGAAAGGGGGGTGTCCATTGACTTTATGTAGTTTTGCTTGCCTTATTAGATTCTAGAGCATACCTAGGTTATATGGGTTTCTTCCTTTTTACATGGATGTTTGGAGAAAGGGTTGCATGTACTCCCTCAACTCATGCTATATATTTGAAAAGATTGCTAGTTATGTTGATTCTTTTAGATAAGTAGAAGAATGAGTAATAGAAAGCTAAGGTCATGGCTAAGCGTATGTGGATGTATTAATGACTTTTGGGGTGACACCCTAGACTTAGAGGATGAGTATAATAATGATGTGTCCTCAATATGCATTGAGACGTAATGTAGTGTTATGTTTTTTATTAAGAAAAAATAGGTTTTAAGGGACCCAAAACCCGCTTACAAAATGAAAGAAGAGCATGAAAAAAACTAGACAAAACAGCTGCAAAAGACCAACACAAAAACCAATAGCTAGGACAAAAAGACAGCAAAAATCCAACAAGAAATTGGCGTCCAAAACCCAGAATTACATATCAATTGAAGACTTTTATAGATTCCTCAGCGTTCTGAACCAAAAGCATCATCGCCTTAGCAGCTTCTCTCAGATCTTTGCTCTCTTGTTTCAGCTGGATATCTTTCATTTTGGTCTCCATCTCGGTGGTACTCTGCCTAGTCCTTCGCCTGGAAATTTGATGGGTGGAACTGGAAGGAACATCTTCAATGATTACCAAATTCTTATCCTGATTTTTCCTCTCTAAGTGATCCACCAAGGCATTCATGTTATGTGATGAAACTCTAAGGACCTCCAGACTATGGTTCATGAAGATTTTCAAAGCCTTCTCAGTTCAAGCAACCCAGGTATTGATTTTATCTTTATCCTCCTCAGCCTGTTCTTTTATAGTTCTGATAACATCCTCTAGATGTTTCAAATCCCCTTTTATCAGGTCCTTTTCTTGCCAGTCTTCCATCTCCATTTCCTCCTCAGCTTCACTGGTTTCCATCTCCTCCTTCTTTTTCTCCAAATTTGTTTCCTTAATCAAATTATGTATCTGGTTTTCCAAGTCCCTTTGTTTTCTCTGAATGCTAGTAATGTTGTCAATAACCCATTTCTGGAAGTTGAAGGATTCCAGAGTACAATTACGGGTAGTATTCAAGATAGTATTCGCAGAATCCCTACCCTACTCAATGACCACAGAATTAGGGTTGTCTCCCTCCTTAGAATTCAAGGCGATATTCCTACTATCCGAGCCTATAGTGTTAGAATAAGGGTTTTCAGAGTTGACATCTTTTTTCCCTTCTTCCTCTTCACCAACTTTCTCATGATGGAGAAAAGAAGTGATTTCAAGCCCGTAGTGTTATGTTAATGATGGAGAAAAGAAGTTATTTCAAGTAGATCCTACCTTGTTATGGAATTAGGTTAGAAATATAAATGGTTCAGGATAATGGCTGAGGTATGTGTAAGAAGGAGTCCATGGCAAGTTTGGTCAAGTTTGGAGTTAATAAACAAAAGTTGTCTTAAAATGTTATTAAGCCAACAAAAAAAAACACTCTACAAGATGTCAAATGTTGTTAATTTGGTCATGGGGCAATTATAACTATCAAAATAGGTTTGGAATTGTTTATATAGTCATAATTTGGTTGAATCCAAAGTAAGTGGCAAGGTTGGAGGAAGATTATGTAAATGTAGACCATGTAGGCCTCTAACTGTCATCAAAATCTGTAGGTTTGATGACAGTCATGAAGTTTTTGCAAATGTTAAATGCAATTCTTCATATGATGGTTGTAGTATGAATGAGGAAGGAAGGAGTTACCATGCTAATCATTTGTAATATTATGATTGCAAGTTCAATGAGTAATTTTTTTGTTTTTGACCAATTTTCTAACTATTTTATTGACACTCACGCCTTTTGTTGTTAACTTGAATGTTTTTATTGACAAAAGGATTAAAGAGAGTCTAAAACCTAATTGGAGTTGTAGTATGGTTAATTAAATTTTCTTTAAATCCATTTGGAGCATTGGTCATGATGTATAAAGGGAGAATGAGTGAGTTTTCTAAATTCAATCACAAACCCTCGTCAATTGGGGTTGATGGAAAGATTAATTGATAACTTTTGAATGCACCATTGAAATTTGCTATAACTTTGGAATCTACTAGTGTTTTCAATTCTCTTTTGAATGCAAGTGATTTAAATATAATTGGTGGAGTATTTAATGAGATATTTGATGCCCTAAATGGACTGTAAGTTATTTTTTCCTTCTTGTTTTTATGACAGTCAAAAATAGTCTCGATAAAAGAGCATAACTTTTAATTGCACTATTGGATCTTTGTGAAAACTGGATATGAGGTTCATAGCTAATTTTTATACTTTCTCACTGGAGGGATTGGTCTCATAATGTTTGGTGTAAAAGTTATGAATAGTATAGTTCTATGCTACCAAGTTGTCTAAATCTTAATAGTTGTTGTCCAAAACATACATTTACATCTTTGGTCATGATGGAATGTTTTTTTGGAAAGATGATCAAAAATTGGTTTTGTTGAGATTGATGTTGATTGTTTGTGGACAACATAGAAGGACATTTGGAGTATGTATGAAGAAGGGACAGAGTTAAGGTAAGTTGTTGATCTAAATGTTGTTGCTAAGATGGACCTTGTAATATGAGTTGTTGAGATATTTGGTGTTTGAGATAGTATTGTCCATGATGGAACTTGGAGTATTGTTTTGAATCTAATGTGTAGTATATTTGATTGAGGGAATGGTTGTACATTGGTTATATTGGATTGGTTAATTGATGAACAAGTTGAGTTATGGAAAATTAATCTTGTTAGATGCCTCAAACCTACTAAGTTGAATGTTGTTCGGGTCAATGAGCACCCTAACGAGTGTTTTAGTAGATGCTCCCTTAATTCCCAAGGTTGAATTGGGTATTGAAGGTTTGTTCCATGATGCTCTACATCAAATTACAGACCTCATAAGAAGGGATACATTATGTTAAACAAAATTAAGAATATGGAAGCTTAAGTGAAGATCATAGGTACATGGTGTGCACTCTCTACTCATTCGAGGGGCCTATACCCTTGGGTGTTGTGTAGCAGTTACTCCCTCTAGTGTGACTAGTATTAGTCACCTCATGATATGGATTGAATGAATTATTTATTTGATTTTGAATTTACCATGGATATTATTGATGTGGTTTCGGATTTTCTTTACTTCAGGTTGGTCACCAATTTTTTGCTTCTTTCATTTCAACTAACCTTTAAGTGTCACTTGCCACATTTCATTTTTGATTGGATTTTGTTGGAAATTTTTCTTCTTTTTGTGAACTTGAATTTGTGAAATTTTCTTGTCTATGGTGACCATTTCAAATGTGATTGTATTGTGGGCCTTGTTATGTGTCAAGTATTGTTTCTATCACATCTTCATCAGACCTTTAATAGTTTGTGCAAGGGAGTGTTAGCAAATATTTTTACAAAACATTTTGTGCTATATGGAGGCCTTATTCCTATTATATGAGCATTTACTGTTGGTTTGCATATGTAGGAACCTTATTAGCACGAGTAAAGTTCTCTAAGGATCAGTTGTTTCAGGAGTGTCAAGGTATCACTTGGGCACACTAAGGGCATGCACTAAGTATAGACTACACAAGGAATCAAGCGTGGGAGCATTTATCAGTGAAGAAATAATTATGGTATAATCTAAGGTTGTTTTTCAGGATGTATCAGACCATGTGGGAGAGCTGTGATCACTATTATTCATGGTGGATGGCTCATTTTTTCAAAACTGCAAAATTTCAATTATCGGCATAAGTAGTCCCGATGAAACAGCATTGGCAAGCAAAAGAAGGATTATTGGCATGACATATACTGATAAATCAAAATGCAAATTCATTGGAGTACTTAAATAATATTCATCACGGTGCGCACTCTTGGAAAAGCCATACCATCGGGATAGCTTGTTCCGATGAGGCAGAAGGACAGTGTTTCCTATCAGCATGTATCGGCTTATCGGAAAAGTGTAAAAATTACTATACTGATAACCTATGAGGCTATCAGTGTAACTTGTAACGATGAAAAGGCAGTGCAGATCATGGACTTATAGCATTGGGAGATCAGAAATAATGAAAAAACTCTATCCCGATACCCGATGACTGAAGGGAACTGAAGGCGGGTCCATCAGAGAAAAAGACCATATTAGGATAGTGCAAAAATAGTTGGGCCAATCCCCGATGACATGGAGAATCAGAAGGTGGAACCATCGGTATTACCTATAACGATAAAGCAAACTTGGAGGTATAAAGCATAAAAGTGCATCGGAGTAACATCGGGACTTTGGGAGGAATAAAAAAAGGCTATTCCGACCCCCGATGAAGATAGAAGCGCCTATGGGGATATCTGTGTGAATTATACCAATAAAGTAACATAAAGTGAAGGCTCATCGGGACATCGGGAGGAGAAGTTGTATGCTATGCCAACTCCCGATGGGACTATTACAGCGGATGGTGAGTTGCAAGGAGTTCTTCGAGGTGCGTTATGTCGATAATGCAGGAAGCTTAGTCAGAATGCGGATCAAAATGGTGAGGTCATTGAGGCATCAGAGGGACATAAAATGAACTATGTCGATACTCGTTGGGTTAGTAAAAAAAATCGAAGGCGGGTGTATCAGGGAGAGTTATACCGATGGATCGTGAAAAAAAAAAGCAAAGCCAAAACTGAAGGAGTATCCATCGGGATAAAATGAACCATCAGGATAGGAGAAAAATTGCTATCTCGAGACCAGATAATTTGATCGGGATAGCTTATGTTGATTAGAAGGTAAGAAGCAGTAAAGTCATAACAAATGGCACCAAACAATTGAATCATCCGGAAAAGTCTCACCAATTACCCGTTGAAGGTCTTGATATGAAAAACTGACAAGATGGATTCCATTAAATGCATCCATTGGGTAGGTCTGATGCCACACAAAGAAGATCCATCAAGATTATAGTAATTAAGTACAAGATTAGACTCCTTGGAGATATATAGCTGGTATTGCACAACGACATTTCGCACAAAGTTATTGCAGAAGTTATCAATTGTTTAATTGAAAAATATTTTGAGTTCTTGAGCATAGAGGAAAGAATTTGCAAAGATGGAAGGGTCAAGCTCAAAAGGGAAGCGTAAGGTCGATGAAATATCCAGTAGCACATCAAAAAAATCAAAGGGTGAAGTCAATGAGGCTTGAAGGAAATTAAATCAGGACATGATAGATCAGATGGGCTCTCTAGGAGCTAGGTCACGTAGAGCTAAGGTGGATTTGCCTATTCGCGACCAGCTGGATGATAGATACAGAGAAATTGGAGATGTATTGACAACAGTGCGAGGGCACGAGCTGTTTCTTTTCCATTACTTCTGTAGGGATGAGCCCATGCCAATTTCGAACCCGTGGAGTACTAGTTTAGGTAAACTCATGGTACCTGATATCTTTATAAATATTGATTTATTGAAGCTCTTGGTAAGACATTATAATACAAACAAGCAATGCATTTTGTTGCCCGATTGGACCACTTTAGTTCACTTTGTAGTAGTCACAATTCAGGAGGTTATTGTAGTAGATCTTGAGGTGAATGTGCCCTTATCTTTTGTGGATTTGGAAGGAGAATAAAGAAATATGGATACTACATACCAGGGTTGGAACCTCATATTCCACAAAGCAGAGAAGGGGAGGCTAACAGAGGAGGATGGTCCTCCTTATGATATGACCATTTTCAAGAAATATTTACAGTATACATATATGGCTGTGATCAGGTTGGAGGATTCGAAGCTCCTGATGTAGCAAACATAGGACCACTGGTTTTAGCAGCAGATATTCAAAGACATGAGCCTAGAGCTATTGATTTTGCTTCATACCTGGTGGATAGACTTCATGAAGGCTTCCTGAACTTGAAAGAAAATCCAGACAAGCACTTCAAGCATTATTCGTTGTTAATGCACATTGTTTTATTTTATGGGAGATTTAGAGGATTGTGGCCAGGGGGTTTGAATGTAAATATAGTTGGGAAGAACGGACAAGATCAACCAGTTCAATTATGGGTTTCTCTTTAGGATTACAGATATGTAAATTCTAATTACATCAAATTTGAAGAATTCTTTATTAAGCCAATTTTCTTTTTCTTTGGTGAGCCTCTGCAAGGATAATTTTTTGAGCATGTAAAGAGGTTTCTTAGGCCTCATGAGCACAAAAATCTGAAGGTTAATTACAATTGGGGTGATTGGTACTCATGCCAAAATTTCATCTTTGTTTGGTGCTATGGATTTGAAGGTTACCCCTATGTGCTACTGAAGCCTACACCGGACAGGATTGCTTTTTTGGAAATTGCAAGGCAATTAACTGTCTCTAATGCCAAACATTTTGGAGGTGCATACAAGAAAGCCTTTCTCCCTGGCACACTTTATTTCCTGGATTTTAAAATTGTATCTACTAGAGCATACGAGGCTATTGACAGGAAGCTGGTGGATGAGTACAATCTGTTCCAACACACATCTAGAATGAATTATGATCCTGGGGCTACATCCACATGAGAAGGAAGAGAGAAGGGTTGGGAGATTACCTTCATCAGGAGGATGAATTTGAGGACATGTGTAAAAATAAGGAAGTGGAGGAGCTTGCAAAGGTTATGGAGACCTTGGAGAAGAAACTGGAGTAGAGAAGATAGAGATTAGAAAACATTGAGGGAGAGCCAGCTCAAAGTGATTTAGGGGAGAACGAAGTAGTTTCCAAGCTCCATGCACTTGAGAAAGAGAAGGAGCCAGAAGCATGGGATAAGATCCTTGTTGTGCTAAATGCAAAAATAGATGAAAGGATGACATAGCACACTTCATTTGTTTCAGATGATCAATTCATCAAGTCTAAAGAGTTTAAGTCCTTCTTATACCACTACAAAGGGAAGAAGTTGAGAGAAGCAATGCCTAATATCACACCAGAGAATGAGAAGGAAATGTTGCAGAAGCTTAATTAAGGCTGATATTGATGTAGAAGTGGAGACAATGATCCCTCAGAGAGGAGGCAGATGCTAGTGGAAGCAGGTATTATTCTTTTCCCAGGATGGGATTTGAGTGCATCATTTATTTTTGATAGTCTATTACATGCAGACAATAAGGACTTCAAGTTGGATGTCCAAGGGATTAATGATATATTCATTGGATCAAGATATGATCTAGATGAACAAGCAATGTTGTTATGGGCATTGTACCCCCCGAATAAAAGGCCAAAAATCATAGATGTGGATAAAGCCTTTGGTCATATGATGACCCTGAAAGTTGGAGAGGTGGATCCTATGGTCACTGCTGACATAGGTATTATAAGGCTCAGATGAAACATGAGATAGCAGAGAAAAATAAATATAAGGCCTTATATGAGGAAACCCTTAAAAGGAGTGGGCATCCAATCCCTCAGATTACTGATTCAGGAAGCCACTGGAAGAAGAAGTTTGAAAAATTAGCTTATGAGCACACTAAGTTGAAAAAGGAGATAAAGAGAATCAGGGCTGATACTACTTGTGTATTGATGAGTAAAAGATATGATAACGTGGAGAAGGCATTGGACGAATTCTGGGGTGTATATCAGAGGAACATGGACAATATGGTTTCTAACACCAAAATTTGAGATAGACTCAACCTGTTGTTACAAGATGCATTGACTAGGGAAAAGGTAAAGAAAAAGGTTCAGTGTTTTCTTGTCACACATGATGAATTTACAAAGGAGTTGAAATCTGAATTTGACAAGTGCCAGCAAATTGTTCAGCATGGGGTTCTCGATTTGGTAGACAATGTAGGTGTAATTAAGGATAAGACCAGTCTTTACTTAGTGCAGCCCAAGCCGTTTCCAAGACAGATATTCTTGAAATGAATGACATAGCCGATCAGTTTGAGAACTTCTACGTGATTGAGAATACAGCCAGAGATGCAGTATTCAATGCTACAACTTACAAAGATGCAGGATATCTGCAGCACATTCAAAAGTGCGGACAACGACTGGACCAAAAATCTTAGTTCATTGTTTAGTTTTATGCTTGTAATGTAATTGATGTTTTAGTTAGGTTGTTTAGTTATTGTTCAGTTGGTTGTTTAGGATAATGAAAGGGTGTGTCCTTTCATTCGTGTCTCTTGGCATGTGTATTTGTAGTGAGTCATTTTGTATGTAAAAAATATCTAGGATTCAAGGAAAAAATATACTGCCTAAAAGGATTGCAAGTTATATGTATTAGGGAAGTCTATAGGAAGAAGAAGTATCTTTTTGTGCAAGTAAACTGTAATGGAGTATCTTCAAGTGCAACTTATGTATGCAATCATTTCCTAAAGATTTATATACAAGGTTCATTGTTTCTTTTCTAAATATTGTGCATACTTTTGTGTTGATGAGTTATCCTTGTCCTCTTGATAAATATGTCATTTGATTTTCTATGATGTGCCATCACATGTTGTTACATTAAATATGAGATTGGGTTTTCATTATTTGTGTAACACATACTAAAACCTTCATAGTTGATGATTAATATTGACTCTAGAGTTGATAAGATCCCTTGTCCACAAAAGTGTCATAAATATCCCTGGATAGAGGCACTGGTATGTTATTTATCTTTTAAGGTCTTGGTTTGTTATGTGTTTAAGGTCCTTGATAGAGAAAAATTCTTCCCAAACCGTATATGAACTAATCTTTGTATATTTCTTTCAAGTCATAAAAACACTTTTATTCTTAATATACAATCATAATCATTTTCATTTTCATTTAAAAGGCATTCACTTAAAGTGCATAATAAAGCATTATTGCATAACAATCATTTGCCAGTTTTGCATTTGCTAGTCATAAAGCTTAAATCCACTTTAAATAACTCTTTTTGTGCTTGAGAGGGAGAGGTATACCCACCTAGGTTCAATGGAGCCTTAAGTATAGAGGATTTGGCCTTTGACCATCCCTGTTTGTTGGCCAAGGCTAGTTGGATCAATTAAGGGCTTGGCAAATCCTTAAATTTTCCTATCCATCATTTTGGGCACCAATAGGGAGGACACCGCAAAGAGTTGTACTGAATTCACAAATCAATGGAGTGGTGATTTCACTAAGTGAATCGACGATACACGCTAGTGGAGTAAATGTATAGGCAAATTTTTGAATTTTAATGGTTTATGATGCACAATGAGTCCAACAAACTAGCTGATTAGATCCTATGTTGTCAAACTCATGTGAATACTTTATGTGAGGTTAATAATTAAGGATGACTGAACTAAAGTAGCATAGTGGAAGCATGGTGAATTAGGCAGTCTATGTATCAAAGATCTTACATTTCTAAACAACAAGGTCACCTAATTTAGATATTTTGGGTTGTCATGATTAAAATTGATCTAAAAGATGCACTTTTGAGAAATTTAGCCCTCATTTAGACCCATGTTATGGTCTCATCGATGATTTTGGGACGTTTTATGTAGAAAATACTGAGCAAAATGCATAATTGCCTTCTTATGTGAGTACAAATGGATGTTAAAGGAGTGTTGGCATGCTTAAATAGTCTAAATTAATTCGACTTCTACCTACTTAATGATAGAAATTATAAGTCTCATCTTTGCAAATGTGGTTAAAAGAGGTTTCCTTGGTAATATCTCAGTTATTTGATGCATGTATAGTAACTAGTAGGAAGTTAGTAACTCATTGTATCCTATGAAATACGTTTTTATCCAATGAATAAGGTTAAGAATGAGAACTCTGATGATGGAATCTCACCTTCAATTAGAAAATAACTAAATGATATATAGTTTCTGAAGCCAACATTAGGTAGTATCGGTGAACTCTTGGCAAGTATGCTTAAGCAAAAATTGTAAGTTGCCTATGCTTAAGGAAAGGCTTGAATTTGGTAGTGCTTAATGTTATCTTGACCCTTGCGACTTTTAGGAGTAAGTCAAAACCAACGGGGTTAGGATGTAGTTCATCTCCTCAATCTAGTCGATGCGACACTTGCGATGGGCTTGCCAAAGTTCTAGTATGGTGTTTCGAGCTAAGGCTAGGATTACGTGTATTTCAATTGCTTAGTGTGATGTTACATGACACATGGACTCATATAATGTTGTTGAATAGAATATTAGCGACACTATATTGATTAACCATATGTTTGATGGATTTTGTTGTTTATGCATCATTATTAAGTAGATATACTAACCTTATACTTATGACCAGTCATAACTTTTATGTGGTTTAAATAAATAGCATGATGTTACATAACACATGGATTTGCATTAAGCTGAGGAATACATGGTTAGCGATACTATATTGACTAACCCTATGTCTTGATGGACTTTACATGCCCCTTATGAAATGATGGATTCTATCGTTTAAGTAATGTTATTAAAAGGATATTGTTGACCCTAATCTTGAATTGTTATAATAAGATATTTTATGACATGTGTGTTTATTGTCTGCATACTATTTGACTATCTTTGTGGGGGAATCAACATCACATCGCTCATTGCAAGTTGATGTGTCGTTGCGATATTCCAGCACATGATTGCTATGTGTGTGTGTCTCTCTATGTGTGTGCACATGTATTGTTGTTGTGGTTGCAGGATTGCAGGTACTAACACACTCATTCCTCCCAAGTAACCAGGTGCAAGCTCCCTTGCTTTACAAGTGCAAGCATGTCTCTTCCCGATGGCAAATATGTGGTTCGGAGGTGTCATTGGTTCCCTACCCACACTCTAGGTCTAGGTTGTCGTTGATTTCTTATCGTCAGTCTTGGCGAAATTCGCCATGTCGTCATTGTCGTCATGATTTGTGAGTATGTGGCATGATGAGTTTGATTATTTAGTCTATTTAATTTATTTAATTGTGCTTATCGGATTATAGAAATGGATTAATTATTTAATTTGTTTATTCGTAATCTATGGATTTTTGTAAATGATTTGAAAGTTTAATTTATTTAATTGGCGATAATTGATTTATTGTGATTATTAATTTTACTAATGAATTGACTATTTACTTTATTTAAATTGTGGTAATTGATTAACAGTGACTGAGTGGCTATTTAATACTAATTTATGATTTTATCAGTATTAGTGTTATTTCAATTTAATAAAACTTAACGATTTTTGATTATTTATTATCTTCCGCGTTTAAACTTGAATTAATATTTAAATTGAGATTTCAAGATCGTATTTGATAATTTATGTTTTAAGTCGATTTGATTTATTGAATATTTATTTATTTTGCTTTATTAATTTAACTCACTTATTGACAATTTTAATCTTTAATTAATTATTTACTTT
The DNA here is from genome assembly GCF_030272615.1 of Cryptomeria japonica. NCBI lineage: Eukaryota > Viridiplantae > Streptophyta > Pinopsida > Cupressales > Cupressaceae > Cryptomeria > Cryptomeria japonica. The sequence goes on from NC_081408.1 coordinate 306,754,075, forward strand.
GATTACTTTAATTACATTCTTTACTTAATATTGAATTTAATTTCTATTTAGCTATTAATGTGGAGTTTGACTATTTGATTAATTAATCGACCCCTTTTGTCATCTAATTAAGTTATCTTCTAGTGTTATTTTGAAATATTGGAAATAATAATAAGAAGAAGAAGAAGAATAATAATAACAATGATATTAAAGGGGGGGTAACTATAAATGAATATCATATTTTATGTTTTAATGATGATTTTCTATTTTGATTTTTAAATTTCCATCAATTATGAGAAATAGATTTTCAAATTATATGAAGTTTATAGTAGGGAAATATTGTAATCAAAATATTGCCATTGGCTATTGTTTTAGGCTAGGGTTTAATTGTTTTGCGGATTTGTTCTTCCCGTGAAAGCCAATTTTTTTTTTTAGGGGGGGGGCTCCCAAAGAAAAGAAAAAATTCTCTTGTTCTCTTCTTTTGCAATTTCTGAGAAAATTTTGGGGGGTTTTGGATGGTTGGGCATTTTTGCTTTGGAACTTCATTTTAGAGTTGGATTTGGGCAGTTACAGAAGGAATTCTTCGTCGAAGAGTTTCTTTCCATCAGACGGGAAAGAGGTCGGTTCTTGTTTCCCTTGCTCCTTTTTCTTCTAGAATTTTAAATGTTGTGGAAATATCTTGTGTTGAATTACCTAAAAATGGAAGGTTGAATGTGAGGAATTACTTCTTACAATGTGATTTAGAGCTAATATGGAAATGGGAATTTTTGTGCATTTGCAAAACATTTGTGTGAAGTAGGGTTGGAGTCCATTGTTGCTTAAATTTGAGTTACTATCTTCTGGAATGTGACATTATTTTTCTGTTTGAGAAAATTTCCTATCAAACCCCCCCTATAATTTATTTTTTTTATGTCTGAGAATTCTTGCTGCCAGCGGTTAATTTTGAAATTCATGGATTATCATTTTAATTTGAGAAGTGATTGGTTTATTAAATATTGTTGCTTGGGGGTCGAATGAATGGTTGGGGGGGTCAAATTAGACCGCCCCATGCCATGCTTGAATTCCCCCTTATCATATTTACTCACTACATGCCCTGTCATATCCTTACTTCCTTATTTCACTGTGTTGTTTTTTCCTTTTTTTCATTTTATTTTTACCTAGTCATTGAGTATGTTGCGATGGCAACAAGGTGGAGTGGGGGTGCCATGTTTGTTGGGCCTGCTACTTGCACTAGGTCGTAGCCTAAAGGCTTCTACCCTTGCCGCAACCCTTCCTCCCTAAGGTGCTACCAAGGAGGTGTCATGTGAATGGACTTCCTTAGCTCCAGTTATGCTTGTTAAGGACTCTTCATGCTGCCACCCTCCCATTCGATGGCGTTGTTCAATATGCCACCCATATCGATGGGATGAGTAATATATTTGCAGATTCGGTGGGTGTATATTCACCAGTCTGCAATATATTATATATAATTTGAATAATTACCCAATGGATGGGTATTTTGGTGCTTCAGTTGTCCAATTTGACGATTGGGCAGCGATGTATTATTCTGAGAATGGGTGAATTCTTCAGATTATCATTGTAATTTGAATTACTCTCCCTTCTCAAAGTGTTAACATGATTATGATCTTGGTAGTTATGTGATTATGGAGATAGTCATTTGATTGTTGCAAATAAATTGTTAATATGATGTGTGAGTGTTTATGTGCTTCGAATTGTTGATTATTTCCAATTGCTGAGTGTGTGGGTGTATCTTCTCAATTCATTGTGAGAGTCATTGTAGTGAGTAGAGTAAGAATTAATGGTTTAAATGTAAGTTTCAGCTGTGTTTTGGCTAAAGCTCATGAGTTATAGCGTGGGCTAAGCGTGATATGATCGTTGCCCTAACTTGTTTCTTTGCTCTTCTTCGTAGCAATCATTTGTTAAGTGTCTTGATGTATTTGGTTTCTAGAAGCCATTTGTTAAAGTTGTATTTTAAGTAAAGTTTAATTCAATTTGATGCCATGGTTGATTTTAAGTTTAAGTTGTTATTCAGACATACCCTTATGATGATTTTGCCATGAGGATGACTTGTTAATGTTGTTGATTTTATGACAGCAAGTGTGAAGAGCTTGTTGGGTTGTATTTTATTTGGTTGCAGCAGTTCTATAACTTGGTTTATTCTTTCTTTTGGTCAAGAGGCTCCTCCTTTCTTGCATGTTTATGTTTATTCTTTGAGCATGTGTCTATGTATGGTTTGGGTTAGTATGATGCTTTGTTTCAGATTTACTTACTGTTTTAGAGCCTCTTGTAGTGTAGCTTATGGATCCATGTAAAAGGAGTGGGTTCCTTTACGGCACCCGGGGTCACGAGAGATGGACTATCATAAGGTTCCTTCTAAGGATGCGTGAAGTCCAAACCTCTCAAACGTAAGGGAGTTTACCATGTTTTAATTAAGTGATAACTAATTAATCAATAGGAATGGGTAGTTAGACAATTAAAAGATAATAATTTATCAATGCCTCACGACTTTGTCCTAGGGAAAATGTTTTAGGCTGAGCATGAGAAGACCATGGAGATGGTAAACCAATCTCCCTTGGTCTCTCAAAGGTTAAGATGGCTCCACATGCCCTTAGGCTAGTTCATTGCTCTTGTTTTGGCATGTGATGACACTCCCTTATATATGTGTTTACCCTCATGTTTTAATTTTTCATTTATATAATGATGTTGGGTCAGCCTCTGGAGTTTCTTTATCATTGTTTGCATTGGTATATGGTTGTGTGTGTGAAAGTCTTTTGGCATTAGTCCCTTTGGTTAAAAGTGTCAACCTAGGTTTAGTGTGTGAGTTGGGACCTAGCGACGTCTCCTAGCTCGGGGGGTGGTTTGGTTCCTTGTAGGTTCCACATTGGTTGGGTGGTTGGAGCTTTTTGCCATTGGGGCTTTTCCCTCCTTGTTGTTGCGGTTCGTATGCATGGACTTGGACTATTCTTCGTGTTGGCCTTGGATTTATTAGAGAAGATTTATGTATGACACTTCATGATTAGTATGATGTACTGTTATGTAATAGCATAGAAGCATAGAGAGACATGAGTAAATCTCATGGTTATGTAAATTATATATTGAAAGCATGTAGTGTATCCATGAATACACATTAGACTTAGACATTATTGGGACTCATCATATGATGTTGATATGTATGGTTATTTTACTCATTGAACAACATTGTAAATTAATGTAAAGAGTATGAACTCTTGTTTATTTCAACTATTGGATAGCATTGTGAACTTGAGTAGAGAACATTAACACTTATGATGAAATTACCATGCTTATGATTTAATGCACTTAGTACGTAGAATTTTATGTGTTCTGATTTGAAATGGCTTAAAATCAGCAATGTGAACCTTTATGTGACAATCCCATGTTATGAAATGGATATGCATATAGTTAGATCCATATTGCAAATAAAGAATGATGCACTTGTTAACTTTTATCATGACAAATATAAACACTAGAAACAAACTAGTATTTGGCAATGATGTGTTCTCATGAAAATGTTGATGTAATACAAGTAGATGTTAGCATATTGTTTATGAGATGCTTTGGTTGAGTAATGACATTTTATCTTGCAAAAGACAACTAAACAATGATCTTATCAAACCTTTATTGATTGAGCAAGAAACATGTGGCGCACACAATGAAGATTTTAGTCAACAACTCGGAAACTAAACCAACCATGAGGCTGCAAGCCATAACAACTTAGAAAAACAGTTACATAAAGGAAGATAGTTGATTATAATCTCTTCAACAAGGTGGCTGCAATAATGTAGCTATTGTGTGGTCAATGTTAACATATAAGTGGAAGCATAGGCAAGCTAGATGAATGCATTTTATAACAGCAATGGATTGAATGACACATTGATAATGTAAGTGAGGCAATACACTCATGGGCAGCGTTAGTCACATTAATATTATAATAGTACTAAGTTGTATGGAAATTTAAATGAAGCATTTAACATGTGAGCCGCGAAAGAGTATTTATGATAAGGATAGTAGAATTCCTTTCTTAGCATGTTTAAGCATAAACTTTTTATAACATGCATGAATAGAATGATAGGGTAATGTTTATGCATTGCATGGTGTGTGGGTCATCTAGGTGGATGAATTAATAATAAGTGGTAAAATGATCATGTAGGCATAAGATACGTAATCATAAGTGATATGCATATGATAGATGCCTCCCATTTATTGTTATGCACTAAAATGAGTATGTAGTATTGATGTATTAGCTAAGCTAAGGCATGTTGAAAAGTATTAGGTATATGCATGTAATGTTATAGGATGGTAGAATGCATAAGGAAATGAGGACAACATATATAGCATAATCTTGTGTGTGATATCATGGTAGCTAGGTGCACATGTGCTTTTCCATGATGTTATAAATCTAATGCGGGGATTAAGAATCATAAGAGGAATATTAAACTTAAGTAGTGACGTCAATATGCCCTAGGGAGATAAGGAGACTATGTAATCATATTCTCCTTGTTGAGAACATAATTAGACAACCAATTTTTATAAACCAACCAACACTACATGAAACTAAATGAACCAATTCTTAATCGCATTGCTTAGTTGTGTTAAATGAAAACTCAATTAATAAACAAAAAATATATATTCCATTTTTACATTAGTTAGTGTAAGTTATCTAGGGTTTGTTGGTGGGTGTTATATCAAAGAAGCACAATTGGCCTTAAAAGATGATGCAGGAGCATCCCCGGTTCACAACAATCTTGCATCAACCAAAAACATTTTCCTTTTTGTTTTGTTTGCAATTTTAGTTTTCTTTCTACGTGTCCCAGTTTTGGCTCACCAAATCCCATGGAGTTGGATTCTACTTGAAGACTTGATCATCTTTATTGCTTTCAAACCGCATCTCATTTGGATCACTTTCTGATAAGATATCGCCACCAGTTTCCATGACACTTTCTTGTTACCGGTTGTTCCTTTGTTACTTGTTTCCTGAGACCTATTCTGGTGATCTACCAGAACCCATTCTGAAGCTTGTAGAGCCTTGAGCATTGATCTTGATGTTTATTAGCGTGTGGCCAACCTTCTACGTTTCATCCTTTGGATTTTCTGGAGGAATCTCTTGGCGGAGGTCGACCTTGTTCATTTTGCATGTTAGGTCTTGTTCTTCGGGTTTTGATCCCTTTTGGGCCGACTAGATCCTTTAGATCAATATATATATTTATAATCATTCTTTATAATGTAATCAATTAAAATCAATCAGAGTATCAGATAGATAGGTTGTGCTTAAAAGATAGATCTTTCGATTCAAGGTCCCAGTTGTGACGTATTCTACCAGGCCTGTGTACCGGTATGTTGTAACCTGGTTGTTATCGGTTGGTTTTTTTCAAATTTCATGCAATAAAACTATTTGTTCTGCATTGCCTCCATCATATCTGTGTATTTCCATTGTGTTTACTCTTGCTGACCGGTCCAGACTAATCTCTTTGAGGTCCCTTCTCACTGGTGACTACTTCAAAAGAAGTGCATGATGGAATCTATGGCACACATTCTAGTGGCATTGCCCTTGCAAAGAAACTCTTGTGCATAGGTTACTATTAGCCAATAATGGATAAAGATGCTTATAATTATATACATGTAAAGTGGAAAATTGGAGGCTTAGCCAATTCACCACTTAAGGGTGGAAGAATTTAACTAAGCTCAATTTTCACTTGGGGGACTTTACATTCAAAAGAGGGTGATAAATCCACTAGATCCAATCCCAAAGGATGCAAGGATTGAATACTAAGTAGATTGATTGAAATTGGAATGTGTTTGACCGTCTTTTGTAAGTTGATTGATTGAATTGAGACAAAGTGCTGAAAATGGAGACAAAGTATGTGAAAACAGTGAGCTACAAATTCAGGATTCAGTTGTGCACCTTGATCTAAGAAGTTTGAGATGATTTAGAGCTGTCTTGCAAAATTTAGCAAAAGTTGTAGGGATCGTGTGTCTGGACAAGGGCGCCCTCCTATCGGTCCTTTGAAATTTTCGTGCATCAAAAAGGGTTTTTTTATCTCTGTGAATAAAACTTAATTCCAAAATTACAACTACGCACCTACTTCCTACACATAAAAGGAAGGAATAAGGTTTGCCTAAGTCAAACCCCAGATTGGAATCAACACTGAATGAAATACTGCAAATGCTTGAAATAAATGATGAAAATGTATACCTTCAGATCTGCAATAAATGATAACGATGCTTTGCTTCTTAGACATAATCACATGTTGTATGAAATGGCATGAACATGATAAAACCCTAACACATGCACATACTTACAAATGAATGATGTAATGTTTCTCTAATAGAAAAATGAAGAGTATGCAACCTTGAGAAATATTAGATGGTGAATACTTGAATGCTTGAGATCCAATGCTGCCTTCATGAATGTATGATCATCTCCTTATGGTGTGTTATGCCAAATGAGAGGGGAAGAACTCCTTATATACTTTCTCATCGTTAATTGTTTAATTTTTTGATGGAGGCTGACATAAGGGATTATTTCTTGCTCATTTTTTAGATAGGTCTAAGGAAGAGGGGCCAAGATAGGTCCCCTTTAGGAGATCTTATGGTGTCATGCCCTAGTCCTAGTGGGGACTAGGGCACCACACCCTCATCCTACCCTATTTTGAAGCAGGATCAAGGTGGCCATGCAAGGTGTACTATAAAAAATGAAGTTTAGTTGCATAAAAGAGGCAAAAATTGGTCCTAATCAATCATGGAGATGAGACCAGTAAGGTGAGGACCCATAATGTGGTCAAAATTCTAGAGGGTGCAATTTTAGGATACTACATTTAGCCCCCACTTTAGCAGTAATATGAGCTTACGCAAATACTCACGATAAATTAGAAGAAAGGAAGATGGAAAAGATGATGAGTGCAGAGAAAAATCACAAGGAGTATAAGATATCACTAATTTTGAGGAACTAAGCCCTTGAATCTTAGGATCTTAACTCACCCAATGGCACACACAACAAGACAAAAACAAAAAGACAAACAAAGTTAAAAATAAAAACAAAGGCAAAGATGCATAGGCACACAAAACCCAAAAGCTAAAGACCAAAAATAATACCTCAAGTCAACTAGCCGAAGAGACCTCAATATCAAAATGTCTCAACAATTAATATCATTCTTGAAAATGTCATCCCATGAACACAAATGATCACATAAAAGAGCAAAGCAAGCATCATCCATAAACTTTCAATAGAAAAACTATGAGTTCATAAGAGGAAGAAGAGAGATCATGAATACACGCTAGATATGTTTATCCAGGTGATCCATGAGAAGAATGATGAGAGAGAGAGAGAGCATGGACTACTCGCCCCTAGATGTTTTTATCTAGGTGGTCCATGGTGAGAAAAGGACATGGTCAACTCGCTGCTAGATGTTTTTGTAGACACTAAAAAATGTCTTTTTCATCATGTACTAATTATTCGTCTTATTAATTAAGTAATTCTTTAATTATTTAATTAAACTAATTATTTCTTCTAATCATCACCCTTCAACATTTCCAATTATCAAATTTCTATTCTTTAATTAATTAATCATTTTACCCCTTTCTCAAATATTAATTAAATATTATTTATTTATTTAATTACAATTAATTTCCTTAATTAAATCATCTTTATTATTTAATTAGTTCTATTTCTAATATTTAAATTACTTCATTTAAATTAATTAACTTATTCCTCCAATTCCCCAAATTCAAATTTCAGTTAATTTCATCTAATTTCATTTCTCTCTAATTCACAATTCCCCAAATGTGAATTTCAATTAATTCCATCTAATTCTAAATCATCAAATTAACATTTCACCAAATCTGAATTTCAATTAATTTCGTGTGCATTTCAGCATTCAAAAGTCCAGATTCAAATCCAAATTGAAAATGAAAACAAAATTCAATTTCAAAATCCTACAACACATGTTGAAAATCAAACTGATTGATCACATCAGTTATCTAATTAGTTAACTCGGTTAACTCTTCAATCTCCCTTTTTCACTCCAAATCAGCTTTTTCTAACTAATCAATTAATTCAGTCTTCTGATCCATCAATTTAGTCATCTCCTTCATCATCTCAGTCAATTGGCTAATCTATTTAGTTAACTCCCCAATCAATCATGTTAACAGATCAATCAAATTGAGTTCACTCTTCAATCAATCTCTGTTGACTATCAATCAACACTTCAGTTCAAATCCTCACCCCTTCTGTGTTGAAAATCTATAAATTCAACCTCTTTTCTCATTTCAATCTAGAATCACAATCTTTGAAATAGTTGCTAATCTATGTAGGAAATCAGTGCAATGCCTGAGAGCCAATTCAACAACAACTAAGGAGAAGAGCAATGTAAGCTTTGTCAAATCGATTGAGGGAATCTTAATTAGATTTATTTTCTCAATTCAATTGATTTTATATTATTCGATTGTTCTTTAGGATTAATTCTAATTAGATTAGAGTTTGTGATTCACTCTTATAATCTGATTAATTATGATGATTTTAACCCTATACAAATGGTGAACCTGACATGACCAAACAGATCTAACCTTCGTTCTTTGATTTCTTTGATTTTGCAGGTCCATACAAACCCAGAAACTGCAGGTTCGCAATTGACACTACGAAAATTTGTAATTTCAAATATCAATTCACAATTGATGCCATATTAATTCACAATTGCTTTCATAATGTCTCACAATTGCTAAAACTGCTTCACAATTTCTAGAAGGGGTCAAAATTGAATTTTTGTTTGTCATTTCTCAATTAATTGAGATTTTGTGCACCTAACCCATAAATATTTTCTAATTCTGGAAAATTCATTTTTTTGCATGAGATGTGTCTAATCTAATGATAGGAAGGGTTACATTCAATATTTCAGGTGCAAGAAGGAGGAGACAACATAAGAGGTAGCTTAAAGCATACCAATGGCTTCTAAAGGCAGAGAGAAAACTTTGTGAACTTGAAGAGGAAGAGGCAATCGCTTAATACCACATAAACATTCATCAATTCCTTGCCAAATTTGATTTCTACGATGACATTGAAGTGATGGCTCATGTAATCTGGAGTGATATCATTAGAGAATAACTTCTCTCTTTTGTCTTTTCATTCTTTTTAATTTTTTTTAAAAAAATTAGTTTAAGTAGTGCGCAATTGATCTGTCATTAATTCGCAATTGCTATTATAGAAATTCACAATTGCTCAGTAGGTAGTTCGCATTTGCTATTAGAATAGTTCATAATTTCTTAGTAGGTAGTTCGCATTTGCATAATTAGTATAAAATGTTTCTTTTCAATCTTATTTATGTTCTCTGTCATTAATTACCCATGTTTCTACAAACAAAGACGTCAAAAGTTGTAACTGAAAAAAGAAAAGAAAAGAAAAAATTAGGCTGGATAGCCCACCATGTCTCAACTAACATTTTCTAATTTTTTTGTAAGGGTATCTTAGAAACACTTCAATTTGGTATAAATAAAATAAATCTACATTCTTTTTTTGCTTCACAATTGCTATGAAGGATAAAATGAACACCATGTTTTCATGGAGCAACATCTCCATTTAGACAAAAACTTTGCGATTTGGAGTTAAAAAGAATCTTGTTTTATGTGTTTATGAGGTGATAGGTATATGCTCTCCCCTTCAAATGGGTGATCAAAAAACCAGACCCACCTCTTTATGCTTTATTTCATTTTCTGCATTAGGATAAAACCTTTAGAAGGCCTACCTCCCAAGTAGCCCATAAGGCCAAGTGAGAGGGAATGACCTAAGTGGTAACGACTAAAGTCATGTATCCTAAACCACTATAAAATAAATGTGTTTACAATGAAAATTGTAAGCAACAGGTGATACATGATGTCATAACGGTGTTATGCCTCCCTCGGTGTCTTTGGAACGTAAAAACCTGAAGAGTGCAACCTCTTTAGACTGGGAGACCTTCTTAGTGAAGCATAACATGTCATTAATTATGACCACCTGGATAGAAGCTTGATTTAAAACTTTAGGATCTAGAGGCCAAACCAAGTTAGTGACCAGAAACTTGAATTATCACAATGCAAGGGTGGGGAAGAATCTGTCCCCAAGACACTCACCATATATCTCCCAGGATAATGGACCAATTGAGGACCAATCTTCTTTAGTCTAATTTCTAGAAAAAAGCAAAAAATGGGCACACCCTAGGGTGTGATAGGGTTGTTTGAGTTGATGGAGTATCAAGTTGTGGGTTGTGATAATACTTGTGACCTTTTGACCTTAGGAGAGTCTGCTTGATGTACTATCAAATTGCCAAAATACTATCGAAAACAAAATGAGGTCTTGAAAAATATCTCAACATTCATGAGGATTTGAAAAAGTCTTTTAAACAAGTTCTCTCTTTATTTAGTTTGGATTGTTTTCTTTTCTTGCTACTGTGTCTTTGCAACATCAACATAAACAAGATCAAACACCCTCAACAAAGTCAAGTTTTAACATCAACAAGATCAAACACCCCTCAACAAAGTCAAGTTTCAATATCAACAAGATCAAACCCCTCAACAAAGTCAAGTTTTAACATAAAAAAGATCAAAACCCTGCAACAAACAAGCTTGTCAAGGTCAACAAATCAATCAAACATTGCAACATTCTAGAAATGGAGAAAACATCTTACATGTTGTGATCTTAGGTCTAAAACAATCAAGCGAACATCATGGAATGATGTTATGCATTTCGTAGGGAAGGTGAAGAATTAATCCCTTCCATTCATATTCCATCAACATCCATAGAAATCTTAGCTCAACAGATCAAGACTTTACAACAACAAATGATAGACATGACTAGTCCTAACAACCATAGGGGCTGGTTAGAAAAAATGATGAGAGAAGTGATGACCACGAGGGAATCACTATCAGGAAAACTTCCTTTTTCTTGTGAGACCATGCAAACATGCCAACCTTCATTCTTCAACAAAATCATTCCTACCTCAATTCAACCAACATTAGAGTCATGTCAACCTTCTTTCAACCCAGCATATCAAACATACCAATCACATCAACCCAACATTCTGTTGGTATTTTGGATATGTTGCACTGGTTTTGTCATTGATGTCAACACTTGTCAACACCTATCGGCACTTGGAGATCTTTGGTTATGTTCACCGGCATGTTCAGTGACTCATGCACAGTCACCGGTATCTGGTTCACCGGTAGGTTATATTGTTCACTGGCACTAAGGATGACTTGGAAATTACTTGGTTATGTGGAAGAGATTGTTTGGACACTTTGTTTTGGTGATTTGGTCATTGGTCTATTCAGGTTTGCATTTTTGTTATTATCGGCAAATAGGTCTAGGTTATGGACCGGCAAGCGTTATCTATTCCAGATCAGCACAGCACACTATGGAGATGATTTTTTATTATTATAAATGCATTGAGCTGACATGATGCATCGCATATTGATTCATTTATAATTGATTTTATTGTAATATCTTAGTGAGCGAACCTACACATTTGGTCTTAGGTTTTGGTATATATATAAGATCTCATTTGTGAGATTAACATGGAAATGGATATGAGAATGTAATAAGTGGTAGAGCATAAGGTATATGTGAATATAAGCAGAGCTATACATGCAGACATCATTCAAGATTCAAGGAGGTTTTGAAGAAGGCAAATCAAAGCTTAACTGGTACTAAATCTAGCATATGAAGATGCTATTTTGAGCAGTACATTATCACTGGATTTAACCATCCAATTGTAGTCAGTGTGACTCCCATTTTGTGATTGAGCAGTGAGCTCTAGGCAGTTGGCCTTTTTGCATGTGTAGACTCCATATTGTACACACATACTATCTGCAGTAGTATCATCTGATTGTGGGTAAGGTTTCCCACCATTTTTTTTCTTCTTACAGGGTTTCCATGTACAAATATATGTGTTATATGTTCTGGATGTTATTTGTCTTTCCGTTTCATGCATTAAACTTTACCGGTATTGCAATTAACTGTTAAAACTATTTACCAGCATAAAGTTTGGTTAAGTTATATTTGGTTTGAAACTAATTGACAACTAATTCACCCCCCCGCCTCTCAATTGTCTTTGGGTCCTAACAATTGGTATCAGACCCTAGTCCTCTTTTTGCAGAATTTTAACAACTTGAGGAGATCCTATGTCTACTAACTATTTCAGGAAGGACAGTCTAAAACTTGATGGAACTAACTATGGTATATGGAAGATCATAATGGAGACACATCTGAATTTCATTGGAAGAGACATATGGGATGTTACAAAGAATGGCTATGTTGGTCCTACTCAAAGTCAACCTAATCCACCAACCTTGGCTAAAGATGAGGAGAATGATTGCAAAGCATGAGAAGCACTTTTGAGCATATTGTCAGATCAGCAAATCATGGGATTATCAGACCTATCTACTTCTAAAGTTATTTGGGAAAAATTGGAGACATCGAATGAAGGTGATACCACAGTCAAAATTGCAAAACTAGAATGCTTTCGAGTCGGGTATGAAAATCTGAAAAAATGGAAGAAGATGAAAGGATTTCTGCTTTTATGGAAAGAGTAAATGAAATTGTTTTGGGTATACAATGTTGTGGAGGATCCTTAAGTGAAGATGAAATTGTTTCTAAAGTTTTAAGAGCATTTCCACCGGCATATAAAATGAAAGTAACTGATATCAATGAATTGAGAATAATGCCTAATGCATCAGTATTTAGAGATACTTTGGTTGGAAAACTTTTAGCTTTTGAACTTGAGGAATTTGGTCATATTGCTACAATGAAGATAGATTTATCTTTCAAGGCATCATCATCATCTGCAGCACCATCATCATCATCATCATCATTTGAAAAATCTGATTGGAAAGCACTTTATGCAAGAGAACTTGAAGAAATTAGAAAAGAGAATGAAGAACTGGAAGAACTTGAAGCACTATTTGCAAGGAAAATGCCTAAAGGTCCAGTTGGAAGTAAGTATGAAGGTAAAGCACCATTTAAATGTTTTAACTGCAATAAAATTGGTCATATGGCATCTAGGTGTCTTGATAGACATGCAAGGTTGAAAGAAGAAGCTAAAAGAACATATAAGCCTAACCCTGAATATCAGAGATACAGATTTAAGAAGAATAGAGATAAATCTTGTTACTTTGTTGATGAAGGAGTTACTGATGGTTCTGATGAGGAACTAGCAGACAATGGATGGGCTTTTGATGCTATAATAGAAGATCCACCGGCACCTACTGTTCAACCGGTAGAACAAGCCCTGGCAGCTAAAATTAAAGATAAGGATAAATGAATCATTGATTCTGGAAGTTCACATCATATGACTGGTGATAAAAGTAAATTCTTAACTTTTCAGGAATACAATGGAGGTCTAGTAAGATTTGGGGATGATAAAGCTTGTTTGATCAAAGGAAAAGGCACTATATCTTTTGATGGTAAGCACAATACTTATAATGTTTACTATGTTGAAGGTTTGAAGCATAATCTATTGAGTGTTGGTCAATTAGTTGAAAAAGGATTTCAGTTACAATTCAAGAATGGTAAATGCAAAATCCTGAATAGAACTGGCTTGGAAATTGCAACCGATAATCAGACTAGAGGTGATATCTTTCATTTGAATAACAATGAGAAAGCATGCTTGATTGCACATATTGATGAAAGTTGGTTATGGCATGAGAGACTTTGTCATGTAAAATTTGATTGCATTGTGAAAATCAATACAACTAAGGTGATAAGGGATTTACCTAAGATTGTTAAACCTCACAATTTGGTATGTAAGGAATGTCAATTTGGAAAGCAAGTTAGAGAAACTTTTAAGAGTATTCCAAAAAAATCCAATAATGTTCTTGACTTAATTCACACTAATTTATGTGGTCCAGCAAGAACTAGAATCTTACAAGGAGATAGATATTGTATGCTAATCATTGATGACTATTCTAGAATGTGTTGGGTTACTTTTCTCAGGGAGAAATCAGAAACTTTTGGGAAATTCAAACTATTCAAGGTGATGGTAGAGAATCAAACCGGTAAGAAAATCAAATGTTTGAGATCATATCAAGGAGGTGAATTCACATCTAAGGAATTTAATACATCTTGTGAAGTGAATGGAATTAGGAGACAGCTATTAGCACCTCGGACACCCCAACAGAATGGAGTTGTGGAAAGAAAGAACAGAACTATTCTGGATGCAGCTAGAAGTATGTTATCAAAAGCAAACCTACCTCATGTATATTGGAGAGAAGCAGTGAGTACAGTGGTTTACACATTCAACAAAGTTCACATCAAAGGTGAAACCGATAAGACCCCTCATGAACTATGGTTTGGTAATACTCCTACTCTTAAATATTTTAGAATATTTGGAAGTAAAATTTATATTAGAAGAGATGAGTATATTGGAAAATTTGATCCTAGAAGTGATGAAGGAATATGTCTTGGTTATTCATCTAAGAGCAAGGCATATAGATGTTTTAATAAGAGATTGCAGAAAATCGTTGAGAGTGCAAATGTGAAGATTGATGAACAATTCAGAGGTAATTCAAGGTACATGGACTCTGAACCGGCAATAGAGATAATATCAAATGAGCCTACAATGAGTACACCGGTACAGAATGTTGATCCAGTCACACCGACATCATCTGAAAATTCCATAGTGACTAAAAAACATGAGCAAGTAAAAACTCCCAAGTATGTAAGATTGAATCACTCTGAAAGTCAGATAATTGGGAACAAGTATCAAGGTGTTCTGACTAGAGGAAGACTAGCAAATGAAGAGGTATGTTTAATTTCTCAAATTGAACCAGCATTAGTTAATGAGGCATGTGAAGATAAACATTGGATTAAAGCTATGGAAGATGAATTGGAACAAATTGAAAAGAATAACACATAGACATTGGTTCCCCGACCTATAAACAAAAATGTAATTGGAACTAAATGGGTATTCAAAAATAAACTCAATTAAGATGGTAAGGTAATCAAAAACAAAGCAAGATTAGTGTGTAAGGGATATTCGCAGAAAGAAGGAATTGATTATAATGAAACCTTTGCACCGGTAGCTAGAATTGAGGCAGTCAGATTATTCTTAGCTTTTGCGGCACACAAGAACTATAAAATATAACAAATGGATGTTAAATGTGCATTTCTGAATGGTGACCTTGAAGAGGAATTCTACATTGAACAACCTGATGGATTTTCATTAACAAATGACAAAGATATGGTTTGTAGGTTAAGGAAAGCTTTATATGGATTAAAGCAAGCTCCTAGAGCTTGGTATGCTAGATTGGACAAATATCTTTTGAAGATTTGTTGCAACAAAGGTAATGCTGGCAGCAACGTATATTACAAAGTGACTAATGATGATATCTTGGTTATAGAAGTTTTTGTTGATGATATTATTTTTGGAGGAGAAGATGGATTGTGTAAAGACTTTTCTAATAAGATGCAAGAAGAATTTGAAATGTCTATGATTAGGGAGATAAAATTCTTTTTAGGACTGCAGATTTCACAAACTGATAAAGGTATATTCATATATTAATCAAAGTACTTGAAGGAATTACTAAAGAAATTTGGCATGGAAAACTCTAAACCAGTATGATAGGAGGTTTACTGTATTTGAGACAAACAAGACCTGATATTATGAATGCAGTATGTATTGTTTCAAGATTTCAGAGTAATTCTAAAGAAAATCATGAATCAGCAGTAAAAAGGATTTTCTGGTATCTACAAGGCACAACAAATCTTGGTTTATGGTATCCTAAAGATGAGAATTTTGATTTATGTGCATACACAGATGCAAATTGGGCAAGAGATGTAGATGACAGAAAGAGCACCACCAGCGGAGCATTCTTTCTTGGCAGCAGATTGATCTCACGGTTAAGCAAGAAACAGAGTTGCACATCTTTATCAACAGCAGAATCAGAATATGTTGCAGCAACAACTAATTGTACCCAAGTATTATAGATTAAGCAAATGTTGAAGGACATAAAGGTAAAATGCAAATAACCTATAACCATTTACTGTGATAATATGGCAACAATTGATATATCTAAGAATCCGGTATTTCACTCAAAAACTAAACATGTTTGTATCAAATTCAATTTTCTGGAAGAGAATGTTGAAGCAAAAGAAGTGAAATTGGTTTATGTGAATACTAAAGAGCATATTGCAGATATTTTACTAAGCCTTTGCCTAAGGAAACTTTTGAGTATCTCAGAGAGCAGCTTGGGGTTATACCCCCACCGGTAGAGACTTGGATAGTTGATGCTTGGCATCAAACTGACAGAA
The DNA here is from genome assembly GCF_030272615.1 of Cryptomeria japonica. NCBI lineage: Eukaryota > Viridiplantae > Streptophyta > Pinopsida > Cupressales > Cupressaceae > Cryptomeria > Cryptomeria japonica. The sequence continues at coordinate 306,770,342 of NC_081408.1, forward strand.
TTAATAGAGAAATCTTTTTTCCAGCTTTGATGAAGAGAGCTACATCTCTGGGGGAGTAGTTGTATAAATTGATAAGTGGGTATTTTGTAATAAGTTTTATGAACTGATTGAATCTGGTTTTTGTATTTCTTTGGCATTTGATGTCAAAGGGGGAGAGATATCTATGGAAAAACACATTATCTTTTGGGGAGACATTATTCATTGGGGGAGAGATTGTTACTCTTTGTATCTGTATTTTGATTTTTGGTTAATGATCTCTTTTGGAGATTATTGGTTTTTGGTTTCTAGCATTTCTATTTTGGCACTTAGATGGTTTTTCCATCTTGTGTTGCCATCAATACTAGGTTTTTCATTGATGTCAACACTTGTCAACACCTATCAGCACTTGGAGATCTTTGATTATGTTCACTGGCATGTTCAGTGACTCATGCACAGTCACCGGTATCTGGTTCACCAGCAAGTTATATTGTTCATTGGCACTAAGGATGACTTGGAAATTACTTGGTTATGTGGAAGACATTGTTTGGACACTTTGCTTTGGTGATTTGGTCATTGGTCTATTCGTGTTTTCATATTTGTTGTTACTGGCAAATAGGTCTAGGTTATGGACCGACAAGCGTTATCTATTCCAGATCAGCATGACATGTTGTGGAGATGATTTGTTATTATTGTAAATGCATTGAGTTGACATGATGCATCGCATATTGATTCATTTGTAATTGATTTTATTGTAATATCTTAGTGAGCCGACCTACACATTTGGTCTTAAGTTTTGGTATATATGTAAGATCTCATTTGTGAGATTAACATGGAAATGGATATGGGAATGTAATAAGTGGTAGAGCATAAGGTATATGCAAATATAAGCAGAGCTATACACGCAAACATCATTCAAGATTCAAGGAGGTTTTGAAGAAGGCAAAGCAGAGCTTAACTGGTACTAAATCTAGCATATGAAGATGTTATTTTGAGCAGTACATTATCATTGTATTTAACCATCTAATTGTAGTCAGTGTGACTCTCATTTTTTGATTGAGCAGTGAGCTCTAGGTAGTTGGCCTTTCTGCATGTGCAGACTCCATATTGTACACACATACTATCTACAGTAGTATCATCTAATTGTGGGTAAGGTTTCCCACCGTGGTTTTTCCCCTTACAGTGTTTCCATGTACAAATATTTGTGTTATGTGTTGTGGATGATATTTGTCTTTTTGTTTCATGCATTAAAATTTACCAGTATTGCAATTAACTATTAAAACTTTTTACCGGCATAAAGTTTGTCTTACTGGTATTATGCATTAAGTTTGGTTAAGTTATATTTGGTTTGAAATTAATTGACAACTGATTCACCCCCCCCCCCCCTCTTAGTTGTCTCTGGGTCCTAACACATTCAAACTCCTTTTAACCAAAACTAACCTCTTTTAACCAAAATCAAACCTCTTTCAACCAAAACCAAAACTCTTTCAACCCAAACCAAACTTCTTTCAACCCAACATATCAAACATACCAATCACATCAACCCAACATTCAAATTCCTTTCAACCAAAATAAAACCTCTTTCAACCCAAATCAAACTCCTTTCAACCAAAATCAAACCTCTTTCAACCAAAACCAAAACCCTTTCAACCAAAATCCAACCTCTTTCAACCAAAATCAAAACCCATTCAACCAAAATCTAAATCAAACATATCTATCCAGCATTTCATCATCCCTTGAAGTTACACAAGAGCAATCCACACCATCTCTATCCAATAACACAATCTCCCAAGGGCTATCCATATTACAAATCCAATCTAATTCAAGTCATGATTCAGAGGATATCATTTAAAATCCTTTCTCATCAAGCCCAAATGTTGAAACCTTCCAAAAATCTCCAATGCAAAATCATTCCCCATGTCAAGAGGATAATCCAAAATTAGAAGAAATCAAGATCAAGAACAAACCCTTTCATCCTACCCAATTTTTTATCAAGATCCCACCTATCAAGAATCCTATAATGTCCCCTACCTGATCTATTTAAATATACTAAAATTGATAGATTTTCTTCATTAAGTTATTAACACATGCTTGTTTATTTTCCTGATTAGCTGATTAATTTCATTATTCATAGTTCTTAATATAGATATTAAACCCTGCTACTACTTCAGTTTTAAGGGAGAAGGGTTTACATATGTTACCAAAGCGCTTAGAGACCAACTACAATATGTTCCCTCAAAGTTTACAAATCCAAGCCCTTACCTATCTTGGGTCTATACCCTCAAGGCTTATGGGTCGTTGATCCCTACCCTATCTTGGGACTTAATCTATTGCTTGGATTTAGACTGCCCCTCTTTGGAACATCTCAATCCCATCTTCTTAAATACGGAAAGTAATAACATGATTTAGACTATAAGTATATATATTTCTTATGTATTATGAATATATATATGAAATTAAGTATGACTGTCATACATATTGCAGTCCATATTAGCATTACTATTAATTCTGCATAAGAACATTATTGGGCTTCATATATTAAACACACTTATTAAACACATCCCCATGCATACCACCAAGAACAAGGATGTTACTGCCTATAACTTAATAATAGTTTTGATCTAATTTGATTTGATCCATGGTGCTCTTACTAGATGCCTTTTATTCCTTTCCTTTATATCTCTCAATGTGAGGGAGAGGTCACACCTCTTCATCATGTATGCCCTTTGGCAAGAGACGCACTCTTTCACCATTCCCTTTGATAAAGTGCAACTCTTCATTATTTCTGCCCTTTGAAAGGGACACAACCTCTCATAATCAGATCTGAACTTATTATTTAAATTAGATCTACACTTCTCATTTCCAAATTATCCCCCCTCTCATATGAGGTTCTCTTCCCCCTTTTATATATCATTGTTCAGGGAGACACAACTTTTCCTTTCATGTCTTTTGACTTTTCATTAACTTAATTAATTTTTAATTTATCATATTTAATTATATTATTTTATATTTTAATTTAGTTTTAAATATTTTAATTTCATTATTATCATTTATTATTAAATTTTATTTCAAAGTGGGGACATTACAAATCCTATGACGATCCCCTCATTCTTTTCTATTCCACTCGTAATAACACCCTTGTTTCTCAAGAGCAAGATGTTCTTTCAAGTCCCATCCAGCATCCACCTTTCAAGCAAGATCTAGGCATCCCTTCCATCCTTCCTAATAATCTCTTTCCAAGCCAATATCAACGCATCCCTTCACCTTCATGTCCTCCTAAACAAGATCCCATTATTTTTCCAGATCCTGATCAAGATCCCTCCATCCCTTCATTTCCATGTCATAATCCTCCATTTCTCTCACAATATTCCCTCTCAAATGAATCTACTATTTCTCCTAGTCTCCCTCATGATCCCAATGCCTCTACACAAGTTGTTCATAAACCCCTCATCAATGAAATCACCAATCCAAATCATATTGCAAAGAGAAACTTGTCAATAATTGTATGTGAGCTATCATCAAATGCCAATGTAGTGACCAAAACAAGCACAACACCAACTAATAAGATCAACACCTGGTTGGCTTCATCATACTCTTCAAGTGCATCAATCAAAATAGGTATAGCACCTGATAATGTCACAACTTCGAAACCAAAATTTATTTGTCTCATACACCCACATTTGAAAGACTGGGGGCAAGAAGATCTACCATAGTTGGATTGATTTGAAAATAAGGAGGCTATAGCATCAACTGTACATGAAATACACCCAGCTAAATATCCTATTGGAAGAGACAGGTTTATCCAACTTTTCAAACATAGACCAATGAATTATTTGCATAAAGTTCATACGAACTCAATAACAACATGCAACTAAAAAGACATTACACCTAAGGGTGGATTCATTTCAATTTTTAGTACTGCATTTGCATATTTCTTTATTGCATTGTATATCTTCATTTCAGAGTACATCATAGTTGCTTGCATATCACCATTGCACAACATATAGCTACATATCATTATTGTTTCGTATATATCTACATCAATAAACAAGGCGATTGTCGAAGTCATTCACCTGTCTGCACTAAAAGGAGTGAAGGTTGTCTCATTTCCTAGATACTTGTTCATCAAGTCTTTAGGAGGTCTTTAGTCATTTATCTTCAATGTCACCTTGTGATTGAGCTTTGTCCATAGTTGAGTAGAGGTTTCACTGTTGAGCCTTGTTAACCAAAATCTATCAATTGCTATATCTCACACATTAATCAATATCTCTAAGTCATTACAGATACCTAGTTGGTCATGTGGCTAGTGAAAAATCCAAAATTCTACTCCAACGTTGTTGTAATAGTCATACCCAAGTAGGTTTCATTACTTACAAGTCAAGTCAAGAAAATAAAAATGTGCAATAAAGCTTGACTAAGGGAACATGCGAGTAACTCCATTAGGGCTATGGATGCCTTCTCGTAGTGGAGCAATATTCAAGAGATTACAGAGTATAACCTCATCAGAGCCCTAAAAGCTTGCTGGCAGCGAGGCTCTATCCAAGATGCTTTTGAAGTTAGAATAACTCATGTAGCTAGCCACATAGGATTCCAAGGGTCTCTAATGGTTATAAGAATTGGAATAAATTTATTGCACACACATGGGCAAAAGAAGATCAAAGTTTCAAGAATTGATGGAGAAGTTTTTTGTGCCTCCATTCATAAATCTTGGTTACATAGTGTGTTAGGTTGGATGGTTTAAGGTCTTTTGAGAACGGATTAAACTCCTATCTCTGAAATTTTTCATACCTTTTATTCAATTAGGGCATTTCATAATGAAAGACACACACAATCGTCCTTGTTCGAACATCTTTCATACTACATTAGCATACCTTATGTTAAAATTCACTATCTCCATGTGCATGTTGCAGATCATCGTCTCATCATAGGTCTACATACATGGGGGCATAACTAAAAATCCTAAAAAATAGAATCAAAAAATGTCATGAAAAAAAAATCCCAAAAAACATCAAAAATCAAAATCCAAACAAAATTTTAAAAAAGTACAAAAAACATTCACAAAAATGTCATGAAAAAATCAAAAAAATCAAAAAATGTCTTAAAAAAATTTTTAAAACACAAAATGTCTTGAAAAAAGCCATAAAAAATCGAAAATCAACAAAAAAAAAATCAAAAATCAAAAATCAAAAAATCTGAAAATCAAAACAAGAAAGCATGGGTCATCCATCAAATCAAATCAACAACAGGTAAACTCTCAAAGTCTATAATCAAACTGATCACTTATCTTGTTAATCAATCCATCGATCAAAATCTATCAACGTGTCTTATACAAGGAAGGGTACACTCGAAACCAGATAGATCGGTCTTATATAGGTACTCACTCCTTGAAACCAAACATTCCAATCAATGATCACACAAATCAAAACAATGACATGAATCAGCATGGCTGTTATATTTTATCCAAGTTAGTCTTATCTTTATCAATTGATGGCAATTCATTCTTCATCAAATCCAAAACAAAAAAATTGAAAAACACAAAAATCAACCAAAAACACTGAAAAATAGAAAATACCAAAAACATCCAAAAACAACAAAATCAAAAACATTTGAAAATGATCCACAAAAACCCTAAACATCGAAAAAACTCAAAAACAAACTAAAAATTAAAAACAACTAAAAACTTGCAATAAAATATCTTGTGAGAAACAAATACCCTAGCAGATATCTAGCAAACACTTTGCGTGAAGTTCAACAAAGAATATAACTATCTTATCAAACATCTGCAACCAACTTGATCAAGTCTTATCAATCACTGATATCCACATCAATGTGATCATTATCATGTTTTCGACAAAATCAGATACACTCGAAACTAGACAAATCAGTCTTAAACAAGGTCCAAAACTTCTGAAACCAGACATTATCAACCATCACATCAAACAAATCAAAGCAAAGGCACAGTCAGTTTAGCTACTGAATTTTGTCTAATTTGGTTTTTATCTTTTATCAATTTGTGAAGATCATGTTTCTATACTACTCAAGGATGTCCAAAAGTGACTAGAGGAGCCATGATGGGCATGATCCTTTACTTTGTTTGCTATTTTGTGATGTGAACCAATGAAGTTTTGGGGCAATTGCTCTAGTGGGTGTTTGTAAGTGGTACGTTCACTCTGAAATTATCCTATGCAAAAATAAAAGTCAGGGATATCTATACTTGTGACTACCGCACATACCTTGACCCCTGGCATTATTCCCAAAATGGAGGGTTCATTCCTTGTCTTCTACGTGTTTGTTTCTTGCAATGAGATATATATACATCTTGGTTCCTTTTACCCTGATGTACACAACTTCATTGTTACATAATAAGGCTCAATGATGATAATGTGTTGCACTACGAATAAAGGGAAAGAAGAGTATTCATCATCATCATTCACTATCATCATCATTCATATTATTTCATCATGTTGATTCTATCTCAAAGATCATTTTCTCATGTAACATATTCTGCTCTCAATGATTTCATTTCAATGTCTACTCACATCTTTCTAGTTCCATCTCAAATTGTTTCCTCATATCAACTATTCTATCTATCAGTCAATTATTCCTTACCTTCATCGTATTTCATTACTCGTCCAATTTTGATCTATCATTTGTCTTATATAGAATGTATCCTTCCTAAAACCAGACATGATCATCTATCTTTGTCTTATGCAGGATTAGACCTTCTTGAAACTAGGCATGATAAACTATCTTCATCTTATACAGGATGTATCCTTCTTGAAACAAGACGTTTTAATCATATTTATCTTATACAGGATGTGTCCTTCCTAAAACCAAACTTTATCTTTATCAGAGAAGTCCTATCAATCAAATCAATCAGATCAATCCTATCAATCTCATCAATCAGATCAATCTTATCATTCAATCAATCTATAAATCACTCTAGCCATTTATTCTATCCAATCAAACCCATTCATGTCATCAACTAACCATTCTTCCATTTCGCATATAACATTCTTCTTATTTCGAGAGATCATTCATGCTTTTAATGTACAAACAATCTCTCGAGGGGGCATTATACCCTTATATTGTCGAGGCATACTGGGGCATAATTTTTTTCATTTTCTTTGAAACAATGTCGTTTCGACATTGTGTCAAAGAGGGGCAAATGTAGACACTGAAAAATATATTTTTTATCATGTACTAATTATTCATCTTATTAATTAAGTAATTATTTAATTATTTAATTAAACTAGTTATTTCTTCTAATCATCACCCTTCAACATTTCTAATTGTCAAATTTATATTATTTAATTAATTAATCATTTAACCCCTTTCTCAAATATTAATTAAATATTATTTATTTAATTAATTACAATTAATTTCCTTGTTAATAAGATTGCAGATTATTTGGCAAATTTAGTCATTGATAGCAATGCTAATCAGCAAGAGGTGGGTTTTGAGGAAATTCCTTCTAGGGTATGGGAAGGTTTGCAGCAATAGTTATGTGATTTTCTTGAGTAATGTTGATGTAAAATTTTATGATGATAATTATTCCCGCTTTCCCCTTTCATTTCAAGTATTCATATTCGTTGTCTAGAGGAGTGTTCGAGCTCATGGTATTTGATACAATAGTGTTTTTCCAAAGGTTTTTTGATACTTTCTTTTTTGGCAAGAAGGTTTTTGGCTCATGGGATTTGGCACAGGGCTTTGGAAAATTTTGTCTTCTTCCATTGAAAGAAACTGTGGAGTCTACATTTAAAAATTATATGGGCTCTATGTAAAACTGATATTAAATGTGTTGTGACCGCACTTTGTATGTGGTTTTGCACGGGGTGTATAAACTGATATGCTAGATACTATAGGTTTATTTTATGAGCTGTGACCAGAGGTTTTCTTCCCGGGGTTATTTCCTCTAGTATGCTCTTTGAATCCTGTGTAAAAAATACAAAAAAAATATTAATAAAAAAGTTTAGTGGAATAATCCACTTTTATTGAAAAAAAAAAATTAATTTCCTTAATTTAATCATCTTTATTATTTAATTAGTTCTATTTCTAATGTTTAAATATTTAAATTATTTAAATCAATTTAATTAGTTCTATTTCTAATGTTTAAATATTTAAATTATTTAAATCAATTAACTTATTCCTCCAATTCCCCAAATTCAAATTTTAGTTAATTTCATCTAATTTCATTTCTCTCAAATTCACAATTCCCCAAATGTGAATTTCAATTAATTCCATCTAATTCCAAATCATCAAATTAATATTTCACCAAATCTGAATTTCAATTAATTTCATGTTCATTTCAGAATTCAAAAGTCCAAATTCAAATCCAAATTGAAAATGAAAATCAAATTCAATTTCAAAACCCTACACTACATGTTGAAAATCAAACTGATTTATCAAATCAATTATCTAATTATTTAACTCAATGAACTCTTCAATCTCCCTTTTTCACTCCAAATCAGCTTTTTCTGACTAATCAATCAATTCAGTCTTCTGATCCATCAATCCAGTCATCTCCTTCATCATCTCAATCAATTGGCTAATCTATTTAGTTGACTCCCCAATCAATCATGTTAACATATCAATCAAATTGAGTTCACTCTTCAATAAATCTCAGTTGACTATCAATCAACACTTCAGTTCAAATCCTCACCCCTTCTGTGTTGAAAATCTATAAATTCAACCTCTTTTCTCATTTCAATCTAGAATCATAGTCTTCGAAATAGTTGCTAATCTATGCAGGAAATTAGTGTAATACCTGAGAGCCAATTCAAAAACAACTAAGGAGAAGAGCAATGGAAGCTTTGTCAAATCAATTGAGGGAGTCTTAATTAGATTTATTTGCTCAATTCAATTGATTTTACATTATTCGATTGTTATTTAGGATTAATTTTAATTAGATTAGAGTTTGTGATTCACTCTTATAATTTGATTAATTATGATGATTTTAACCCTAATACAGTTTTTATCTAGGTGATCCATGTAGGGAGGAGAGGAAAAATAGTCGCGTTGTTTTTAGCTAGTTCCACCCACCCTCATGCGTGTGTGCAAGTGATGTCTGGTTTCAGGTGTATAGCACCTCGTGTTAGAGTCTTTTCTCTGTTTTTGAGTGTTCTTCAACCTGTTTAAGACATGTAATGTAAATTCAAATGCCAAGGGGCGATTGTGTGTGTGCAAATATGTAAATACCAAGTGGCGAAGATGCATGCCTAGTTTTGAGGCCATCCTGTTTAAGACTTCTATTTTCGGTGATGTGTTAACCCTATCTAAGACATATATCAAATGTTGTATCTGGTTTCAAGTGTGAAGCATCTCGCTCTAAGAGTTTTTACTCTATTTCCAAGAATGAACACCCCATTTAAGACATACAAAAATGATATGCAAGAGCATAGTACAATATGGTACAAGGGAGTGATGTGGGTGCCTTAAGGAAGATAGAGACAAGGATACCTTACCTTCAACACCAAGGAGATATCCTTTAGGCAACAATGTCATAAATCCTAAGCTAGAGAGAGTATACTCTTCAAGCAAAGATAAGATAGTTGAAAAAGAGATATCTTGCAACAAGTGTAAAGGGGGTCCTTGGAGGAGAAGAGATCTTTTCTCAAAAGAAATATACCTCCAAGAGGAGCTATCTTAAACAAACATAACATATTCTACCAAAAGAAAGGAAGGACAACAAGAATGCATATCATCCTCCTATTGCTAGGTGAAAGGGATTCTTGATGAAGGATGACACACTTTTGACCCAATCTAAGGGGTAAATTTATGATAGATATACTTTTTCAATGAAGAAGAGGTTGCGGCCAAGGACTTACACCTCTTGTATAAGAGAGAATCATTGAGAAAACAATAACTTCACACAAGGAATGACACCCGATCATTAACAAACACCACTCCACAAAGGCAAATCAAATCCTTAGAGAGGAGAGAGAGGACGAGAAATCAATCATTGCCCCCCAAGTACAAGGACAATGAGAAGAATTACACGATCCTCTAAGGAGAGATCAAGCATAAGGAAATGCATAATGAATGAATGTTTAATGCAATAAAAGACATTAGTTTATGTAAAATGCATCTCAAAATAAGTGGCAATCTTCAAAGAGAGAGAGAGAGAAAGAAAGATCACATATTCCCCTAAGGAGTGATTATTTATAAGATACATACATTTTAAAGAGAAGATATAAACACATGAAAAATGCAACCACTAAAAGGAAATAGTGATACATTAGATAGAAAGAGAGAGGGTGGAAAAGCCATCCTTGCCCCCCAAGCCAGAGGACAAAGAGGAAAAATACACATCTTCTTAGAGAGATGTTATTTATAAGAGAAATACCCTTTAAAACAAATAATAGGTCCCAACCAAGAAACAAACATGTGCTTACATGAGGATAACTCTATGCAAGAAAAGGACATCAAGTGATGAATAATACAACACAAAAGAAGAGATAATTTTCAAAGAGAAATGAAGAGGAAGAAGAAGGTTCACAAGATTTCTCTAAGGAGAGATTATTCATAAAAGATGCACCATCTCAAGCAAGAAATGGGTTCCGACCAAGGAAAAAACATGTGCTTGCATGAAGGATAAATCTATGCAAGAAAATGACATCAAGTGATGAATATTACAACACAAAAGAAGAGATAATTTTAAAAGAGAAATGAAGAGGAAGAAGAAGGTTCATAAGAGTTCTCTAAGGAGAGATTATTCATAAAATATGCACCATCTCAAGCAAGAAATAGGTTCCTATCAAGGAACAAACATGTGCTCGCATGAAGGATAATTCCATGCAAGAAATGATATCAATTTATGAATAATGCAATCTCAAAAAAAATAGTGAAACCTTAGGAAGAGAGAAAGAGGGTAAATCATGTTGCTACCCCAAGATATTTAAAATTGAAGAAACACCACCACTAATGACAAAGAGCCCCCAATTAAGTTAACTACTTGTGTCATAGGGTGAGGAGAAACATGAGGGGAAAGGAATTCTAAGGCACTGCCTTTTCACCTAGAAAGAGAGCAAGATCTGTTGAAAATATAAGAGCGCAATCGTATTGTTCTTGAACAAATTCCTAATTTCTTTACACTTTCCAATAGAATGAGAACCTCCATGATTAAAAATACAATATCCATTTCCTTCTTTATGTTTATTACTAAACTTCACAAAAAGAAAGACGACATTCTTATCATACTTCAATGTCCAAAAGATTCTAGTTGCTAATTTTTCTTGATCGTTAATAGATGTAGGTTTATTCTTTTGAGATTGAGGACAAGAGTTGTTATTAGAAGAGGAAGGATTGGCATCCATTTTAACTTTAACACTATCGATAATTTATTTTATTGAATTTTGAAAACTGAGAAAATCATCGGCATGGTGATCATGGGTTTGATGAAATGAATAAAAAGGAGTTTTTGAAGAAGAATCTCTTTTGAGAGCACTAATGGCTTGTTGTTTTGCAAGATGATTTTTGAAGTCTTGAATCCTAAGGAGATCATCCATAGGAGATTTATTATCATTTCCTAGGCCTTATGTGGTTATTTGTGTAGGAGGGTTTATAGGGACTTGAATTCCTTGTTCAAACTTCCCAAGCTCATGTCCTCAAAAACCTTGTTTTGAAATTATGTTGAAGCCACTCGTATAAGAATATTTTAATTTAGAAGGCAGGGGAAAATTATAATAAATTTATTTGAAGTTTGTAGTGTAAGGATGTTTAGAAGGAATGAAAGGATTAGTGGATGAAGAAGGATTATCTTGTGGAGAAAGACTTTCCTATCTTTCTTCATGCATATCCTCTTTGGTAGATTGGGAAGGAAGATCCTTATCATCTAAGACCTCATCTTTTCTTAATGTTATATCACGAGAGATATCTGTTGGAATCCAAGAACACTTGGGGGGGGGGGGGGGGGTGAATCAGTGTTCTACCGGTGAAACTAATTATGAACTTATTGCTTATGAACCAATTTATAGTAAATAAAATTAAAGTGCATAAACCTAATAGCACATAAAGAAGAAACACCATAACACCAATTTTTATATGTGGAAAACCTGCAAAGGGAAAAATCACGGTGGGGTTGATACCCACAATATCTATATACTTGATGAAGGTATACAAATATTACATTGAGGGGATTGCACATGCAATCGGGCTCACTTCCCAAAGCTCACTGCTCAAATAGAAGTCTCACTGACCTACACAACATTACATAATGATTAAAAACAAAAATGAACTCATAAGATGCATTTGACCATGCTGGATAAGTTTTGGTTTAAGTTATGTTAATCCTCTATGTGTACCAATTTACAGATACTCTATTCTACCTTGTTCTACTACCAGTTGAGGTTGCGCACGTGAAACTGCGCACAAAGGCTTCCTTTCACTGACCAAAAAGAATATATCAATTTCTGACTTATTCACAACCAAAATTGCATTCCAACTCTCATTAAATCCATCGCTAAAAGATCTCCTTAAATACCCTTTTAACTTGTTGAAAATTTTGGCCTCAATGAAGAATTATAAACCTGTCGGTTGCCGGATCACAAGGTATATCATGCATAATCCCAATGACCATGTCTATCTTCACATGCTACCAAAAATTCCTTGAAAGAAATTATCGGGGTCACAAGATATCTTAGTCGGGTCCTATACTTAATCGGGTTCCAAATACACGTTACCGGGACCAAGACTTAACCGATTGTAAAGCAAAGTGTATATATCAGTTGTGTGTAGTGAATACCGGTTGACCCAATCAAATAAAAATGATAAATCAATGAATTCTGATAGAAAATATTTGCACCTAAAGATGAGTTGCCATCAATGACAACCCTAAATGCCATTTTCCTTACCGGATGAGTGTCAATTGCCAACAATCTCCCCCTTTGGCATTGATGGCAACACTCACGTGAAAAATGATGCCACCTCTGAAGCAGACTCTGAATCTGCTCCCCTTGAGCTATACACACCTACTATATACAACTGATATACTCTCCCTGAGTTATATACATTTTTCACTGTATTCCTCCCCCTTTGACATCAATGACAAAGCGAGGTGTCCACCAAAAATGTTGTATAAACATACACACATACCAATTCTATACAAGTTTCAAAATGTTAGCATACATAGTCTTCAAAAATTAGAAGTATTTGTTCCAACCTTCCTTAAGAGAGTCAAGAATGGTGGTGAATCCATTCAAGAGACTGGCATAATATTCAATTGCCTCTGATTTTGTGGGATCCTCCTTCTACATGTTAGATATGAATTCAGTCTTATGAAATAATAAGTTATCCAACCAGGGACCTATGAAATTCCATAGCTCAGTTGATCGCTTTATTATGTTGTCCCTTTCCTTCTCTAATCTCAAAATTTGATCCATGACCACCAAAATTGGAGCATCTAAATAACTTTTTAGGTTCACTGTCGGGTTATAAGAATTAGAAATTTGAATCATATTACCTTTATAATTTGATATTTGCTTGTCTATGGAGGTTGTAAGCTTTGAAAAATCTAGACAAGTCTTGTAAACTTTTCCTCCTTCCACCAGTGTTGAATCAATGGATTGTAAGCAAATTTGAAGTTTACCCTTCTCAAATACAATCATTTGCAAAAATGTCTATTTTCAGGCCTCTACAAATTTGTTCTTTGCCTCAGTTATTGAAAGTTTTACCAAATAATAATAATGATTAGGAATCAAATCAATGATCTCATATAATTTACCGGATGAGCTTGCACTCTCTTGTGCCTAGAAATTAGGTACTAGCCAATTCAAAACTTCAAAAGTGTTCTTGATCAGCTCTTTGTCTTTACATTCTGCCTGGGCCAACTCTTGAGTAGCTTGTGCTTGAAGTGCTGCAAAGGCCAAAATTTTCTCTACTGGAGTCTCATGTGATAAGTCTTGTCAAAACTGATAGAAAATCTTGAGTAGCTTGTGCTTGAAGTGCTGCAAAGGCCAAAATTTTCTCTACCGGAGTCTCATGTGATAAGTCTTGTCAAAACTGATAGAAAATTGTGACAAATTTCCTTTGGCTAAGGATGAAGTGTCAATTGCCAAGCCGGAAGAAAATTCCATCACAGTTTCTTTAACTTTTTATGTCGGAGATGTATCCACTGAATCCTTTACTTCCTGCGCACAGGTGGCTTCGCCACTTGGTGCCTTATCCCATTCTTGTATATCCTCAACAACCTTATTGTCTGTATTCTCCTCCTTATCAATATTAACCTCTATATCTTGTACATTATCTATCGGGGTATCCTCTACTACAAAATTGGACTCACTAGTTAGTACAGTAGTAGCCAGTGGAGAGCTAGTTGGTGGATCAGTATTTACATTTTGTTCCTTTGTTTCTGGCTGTTACTTGTCCCCTGGTAATTGAATATTTTGTGACTGAACAAAACTGGGGCTCAACTCATATCCTAAAATCAAAAGAATTCTGACCCAAATATCTATGGTCTCCTTCTGGATTTCCTCAAATCTTTTTAATATTAAATTATTTATTCGATGCTTTACATTGAATTATGATGAACCTGTTTTATTAATTAAATCTGTTATCTCTGGATGGGTTATTGACGGAAAAAGATTGACTAATTTTGTCTCTTTTATTTGCTGGTCCAGAGTTTGAGCATGTAATTTTCTTGCCTCTAATTTATTATATAGCTCCTTAGCCAAAATTTTCTCTAACTCAATCAATGCTCTACTGAAAGAAACAAGGTATAAAAGAATAGCTTCCTCTAACTGCTTCTTATCCTTCTCATCAAATTCATCAAATAATGTTGAAATATTGTCCAAATTACCATCATTAATTATTTGCTCAATAATGTCTTGAGCATCTAATTTCTTCTTATCGGTTCTCTTCTTGGCTTCCGATTTAGACTGATCATCAGACTTTGACTTGCATTTATGTGCAATGGTGATCTTAGGTGTCTCCTAGGGAGGCTCCTTAGCTAGTTCTTTCTTCTTCTCTTCCTTCTTCTCCCTTACCACCCTTGAAAAATGTCTTTCATCTTTGAAGTTTTCTTGATTTCTTCATCTAATTCAGTCTCCTCTAAAGAAACTGTCATATACTACCTAGCCACCTTTTTTTCTCTTAACTGATTCAACTAGCTTAGGACTAGCAGGCTCACCTGATGATGCTTTTGGTTACTTGGAAGTCTCTGTAGATACCAAGACCACATTGAGAGTGGCCTAAGCTACCTCTTTAGCTTCCCTCTCTTCCTTCATTTTCTATTTCATTTCTTCTTTCCTTCGGGCTTCAAAGATTTTAACCTTTTATTCAACTTTAGCCCTATCATGACCTTCACTTATTAAAGTCTCTGCTGCAACCTTGGTCATTTTTCTTCTAATTGTTGGTGCAACCTATTCTTGGTGAACCTTTAACCCTTTCTCTTGGGTTGTGCCAATTTTCTCTTCTTTTTCATTGACTGGTGCCTGCAGTAGATGTTGTGCATAAGCATCCAGTGTGGTAGACTTATAAAGCAATAAGAGGGGAGGGTGAATCAGTGACAGGAAAAACAATACCACTTTAAACACTGACCGGTAGAGATACTTAACAAGTTTACTAAACACTATGCATGCAATCCAAAATGATATTAAAGCATCCACAATAAGTAAAATATCCACCATAACACAAGTGTTTATACATGGAAAACCCAAATGGGAAAAAACATGGTGAGATGGAACTCACAAGTTAAATATCTGCAATAATAGGTAACTGACCGATTAAGGTCTACAAAAGTTATTTGCTAGGAGCAAATCCTGTTAAAGATCCCAAAGCTCTGTTAGGAGCTATACCCTATTAGGAGTAACCTCAGTAGAGGATTTTTGAATCCAAACTAATGGATCCCCTTGTTAGAGGATTTATACAATGAATTTTGTTAGAGCTTACCCGATTAGGGGATTTGACTATTGTAGTGATTAGAAAACAACAAGTGGTGTGATCTAGAAGTAGCACAACTTTTTTGATTAGATCCTCTTATGCTCACTCAAAGCTACATCACCAATTTCATCACCAACATATTTTGAAATGCCTTCAACTTTTATCTTGCACCATACCATATCATAAAAATTGTTCATCATAATGTCATTATATAGACATTAGATTTCATGTCGGCTTAGAAATCATATCACAATTTCCTAGGTGCAATGTATCTGGACAATCAAACATAACTCATCACAAATTGCTGCCAAATTTGTCGGTTAGGGGCAACTCATCACACAATCAATGAATATCGGTTGGAACACCTATACCAGTTTGGAGTTAACCACTATCAACATGTAAACCGATTGTCCTACATTTGCTTCTTTGATGATTTATGTTGAATCTCCAAGTTTGTGTCAAGTCATTTCTGCATATACCAATTGTCTACATTACTGGTTAGACACCATCTAAAACCATTATAAACTAAACATCAATACCGGTTGCAATACAAGTAACTTTATAAGTAATATCGGTTTGTCTTCACTAATATGACAATGTGAAGATGTGTGTGTGTGTACATATTCCATTAATGACAACACATGAGGTCATCTATTACAATCATCATCAAGCCAACAATCTCCCCCTTTGGCATTGATGGCAACACTTAGAAAATTTTCAACTTTACAACTAAGTGTGCCTCAAAAAAAATAATGTACAACAAACATATTTCAACTTCCCCTTAATAATACATACATACAAAATTTTACAACACACATACATATTTCTACTCCCCCTTTGACAATAATGCCAAATTGAAAAGTAAAATATATATATATATATATACATAGAAAAATTTGCATCAAAAGTTTACATATACAAAAACTTAAAAGTCTGTATTAAGGAGTGTTCACTGCAATTCTCAAGAAAATGTCACTGAAAGTAAGCTTAATTTGAGAAAATTTATTTTCCCATGTTTCCAGTAAGGTTTCAGTGATCTCTATGGTGGTCATGGCCTGTGCAGAAAATTATTCCATTGCATCAACTGTACTCATCTTTGGAGTAGCCAAAACCACTTATGCATTCATATAAGCTCCTTGCAGGATGTCCATGTTAGGTGTTACTAATTTCTTTAACTCCTTCATGGATTGGAGTCTCTTTACCTATTCAAAATCATACATCTAATCTATTTTGCAAATCATCAACCGTTTTGCCAAAAATTAAGGTTGAATCATGTAAAGGTATGTAGGTATTACATATCTTTTCTAGTTCATGTTTAGTCTCTGTGCGCCTCTGCATTAAATCGGTATAGAAAAATGAAACATTGGATGTATAGGCTATAATTGTGCCTCATGTCTCAATAGCTTTTCTCAAAAGATCTTTGTTTAGGGATAAAGCAATCTTCCATGTATCAATATCTTTCATTATATGTTCACCTCTTTTCTTCCTGTGATTTTTCTCAGCAAAAGTCTAAGTTGCTTCTTCAAGGGACTTGAGTTGGTCAAAGGCATTAGCAACCAACTGGCCAAGCTTGCTAATAGGAGTTGACAAGTTCCCTACAACAGTCTCTGATAGAAGACTGGACAAAATCTCCACATCAGTTTGGATAATTTTTGCTTCCTTCCTCTATTCCTTAAGTCTCTTCTTCTTATCTCTGGATTGCATCACAATTGCAATCTCCATTAGTTCTGATGCACTCATATTCTCTACATCTATAGGCCCTTTTATGCCTAATGAGTCATCATCATCATCATTTTGTTGCTTGACTAATGCCTTTTCTTGTTCAATAGATTTCTTCTCCTTAGATTTCTCTTGCTCTTCTTTCTTTTCTAGTTCAGAGGGATTTTCTTCAGCTTTTTCTATAGGTTTCTCCTGAATAGCATGTGAAACCGGTGGTAGTTGAGTTTTCATTTGTTGATCTTTTACCAGTGGGGGTGCAACATCCACACTAGGTTTAATTACTGGTACTTCAACTGCTTCAACCTGTGAAATAGTAATAACCAGTGGCTCCTTATCTAGTTCAATAATATTCCTAGATAGATCAATAGTATCATGCATGTCATCAACAAAGATCACTGATTGGTAAGTAGTGTCATCCTTTTTCTTCATAGGATAAACAATATCAGCTTGCACTATTTCTTCCTCATCCATCTCTGGTCGTTCCACAGTCTCTTATTCATTAGTCCATTGGGACTCTATTTGTTTACACATCCTCTGAATATTCCTTGCTATCTAAAGAGTCTCAACTTCAACAGATTGCACCTTTCCACTTATTAACTTTAATCTTCTTGATTTGAAAAGAAATTTTCCTTTGTAATTATCAACCAATGCAATTATTTCATCTCTCGACAAATCAGAAAAATATTGTATCAATAATTTATTGATCTTTCTCCATAGCCTCTTCCCACTTATTTAAAATAATAGAATATGAAGAATCAGAAATTTCATCCTTAAGATCATGAGGTAATCGATTATATTGACACAAATGGTTGATTTTCTTTTGAACAATGTGTTCCTTCTGATCTTCATCAAATGAATCAAAATATTCTTTAACATTATCAAACCTATTCCTCCCTAATGTTTTTACCATTCTTTCAAAATTAGACATGTGTTTGTAAGACAAAGCTTTAATGGGGATACCCTGCTAAGAGGTGTCTTCAACTGGTTTTTTTTTCTTATCAGTTGCCTTCACTTTCTTTGGCTCCTCCTTAGTGTCAGTATCATCAAATTTTGCTTGAAGAATCAGTTGTCAGTCTCTCTTCTTGATTGCAGCCTACTTCTTTATATATACCTTAGGTGTCAGTTCCTTCATAACTTGGACACTTCATGTCACTCTTGTACTTGTTGACACTGGAGGTGCTTGCTCGGCCTTCTTCTTTCCTTTACCACTACTAGGTTGAGCACTACTAGTTTCAGTTTCCGCAGTTTGCTCCTCAAATGTACCAAGTTTTTTCTTCTTCTTGTTCACTAGAGATGCCAAAAGGTTATTAGCATAATTGATCAATAAGTGATAATTGACTTAATATCTCATGTCTTCCATTTCATCCTCTCTAGGTTTGATGGCTTCCATGAGACAGAAATCAGTGGTGACTATGAAAATGATGTCCTTAGCAATGTTTTTTACCATGTCTTCAGGTAGCCTTACCCTCATACTCATTTTCTTTTGAAGTTCATTGAAGTACCTATTCATTGCAGCAAACAAAGTGTTCTTAATGGCCTTAATATTGTTCTTGATATGGGCAGTTACCGGTAGGTCTTTTGACCATTCAATGTCACCAATTCCTAGTAGGAAATTCTGAAAGTAAAAGAATAACCAATCAATAACTCACCAAATTTGAACTTCTGGTTGTTTTCCTTCTTAATTGACTATAGATTCAACATCAATTGACTTCTTATGGCCTCACATAGGTCATAATCTACGTTCTCAGCAATCATTCTATAGGTTGTATGCACTGCTGCAGATGGCACACTGTTCATTCTACTGGAATAAAATATCATGTAGCCTATAGCCATGGTAGTCAATCTAACTGTTGGGTCCTTAATGTTATTAATAAAAAATGCACACCCATCAGAAGTAGACTGAGTTAATGTCGTTACAGTCTCTTTAGAAATTCGCCTTAGCTTGGGAACTTCATCAGTTTGCCAAAAACTAGTCACAGCATGGATAGCTTCCTTAGTTATAGTATGTGGTCTTTCCAGATACATATTTTCACCATGAACTCAACTAAGAATGATTTTGATATGTTCCTCTTCAAAATCCTCAAGAAAATAAGTTGCATTGTGAAAACCCTTCTCATAAACCCTAATATATTTAGGTTTGATCTTTCCACTCTTATCACACAGGGATTTCAATTGAGAGTATATTGACAATGATCCTAAATCTTCGATTTTACAATCAATATAACTAGACAAATCACCTGTTACGATAACATCATCAAGAACTTGAGATAAAGCATTGTAAGACACTATTTGTTTAGATTCCATAACCTCCATAGGTTCTGATGTGATCATAAGTCTCTCTACTTGCTTAGATGATGAATCCATTATGATAAACTTGATTTGAAAGGGATTTACAAAGAAATACCTTAATTTTCCTGCACTACCTTGGTTTTCAATTGATTACACAAATGCACACCAGTTTCACCTTCTTTGATCTTTGTATCAGCTTCAATCATGCAATTCATAGCACAAATTCTTCCACAACCAGCTAGCAATTCCCTTTTCGCTCTGCAAGGGCTCAAGAATTCTGTTTTGAATGCATATAGGGTAAAAATAACATAGTAAAACTCGCTTTTATAATCTTTACCTACTGCATTAATTGCTCGACTGATAGAGTTACTAACCCTAATACACCACTTGACAATACATACAATATTAATAGGTGTAAAACCGGTTGACAAACTTTCAAAAAACTGATAGACAAAGATATCAATATTTCTCACGAAATAACTCAAAAATGCAAACTTTCTTACCACTCATCTTTCAAGGGGTCCAGAAGTAGATTTACCGCTACGCTTCCCTTAGCCCTGTTGAAAGGCTTAATTTATCAGTGCAGGATTCTCCACATTGGGTGAAGGATTAGATTCTTCTGCAGACATATCATCACTCTTCTTTTTCCAGATTCGGTTCATCTCTTCTCTGGTTTCCACAACATTTACCTTCTGCTTACTCTTCTAGTCTATAGAATGATTAACCGATTTATTCTTTATGGTTCTACAGAACTTCGCCATGTGTCTCAGTTTGTGACAATGATAGCAGGCCATTCTAGATGATCTCCAAGGTCTTGCGTTGCCTCTTCCAGTTCTCCTTCTATAATTCATAGCCACATGACCATAATTGTTACAAATGGTGCAAATGACATTAGTTACCTTTTCCATCTCAAATAGACTAATTCGGTTGACATAGGGTTTCTTCCAATTCATGTTTCACCGGTTGTCATAGATTCTCCTTTTGTTACCATTTGGTCTTGGATTCATGTGAAGTACTGGATTATTAGCTCCATATCTGCATTCAACTGATCTATATCCATACATGTTGCATGTAAAACAATGACCTTCAAATCTCCTAGATACATACCTAGTATTTGCATTGTAGCCTGTATTCTCATTGTGTCTCTTTCTACACATTTGCAGTATGTCCAGATTTATGATAGACAAAGCAAACAAGTTTAAAAAATTTCTTATCGGTAGGCTTGTTAGCCTTAGGAGCAATTCTTTCCTTGCGAATGTTGCTCTTTGTACCAGAAGACTCTCCTTTCTTAGATGTATTAAAGCCTAGTCCAGATGTATCACCTTCCATCCTTTGAGATTGGATCTGCTCATCCAACATAGAAGAACTTTTATTGAACTTTTCTAGCTTTCCATTAGCCTCAGTGAGCTCTCTAGTAAGATCTTCATTGTGTTTTGTTTGAGTCTCTCTTAGGGATGTTGCAATTTCAAGATCTAGCTGCAAAGCCTCTTTTTCTTCTTTTTTGCATGCCAATGCTCATGCAAAGTTTCATTCTCTTGTTTGATCTTAGCAATCTCATGATCTCTTTCTTTGATTAGCTCTTTAGCTGCCCTCCTAGCTTCCAGCTCTTGAATCATGCGGATAGTTAGGGCTTCTAACTCTCTTCTCAGATTTAGCTTCTCACCGTTCATTTTTTTCAACTTCTTCAACTAATGCATCAATTTTAGCTTCGCCTGAAGAACTATTATCAGATATCTCTAATAGTTATTCAATCATCTCTCTCCTTTTGACTTGTGAAGCTTTGAATCTGACCCTTAGGGTTTCAAGCTCTTCCCTGGTAGCATCAAGCATTATAGCCATCTCAAAGTAGCCCATATCCCCCATGGTGGCTTTAGGGTTTCCTTCCAAGCGATTAAGCCTTAAATAAGTTTGGCTCTAATACCAATTGATAGACTTATAAATCCTGAGAGGGGGGTGAATCAGTGACAACAAAAACAATACCACTTTAAACACTAACTGATAGAGATACTTAACAAGTTTACTAAACACTATGCATGCAATCCAAAATGATATTAAAGCATCCACAATAAGTAAAACCTCCACCATAACACAAGTGTTTATACGTGAAAAACCCAAATGGGAAAAACCATGGTGAGATGGAACTCACAAGTTGACTATCTGTAGCAACAGGTAATTGACTAGTTAAAGTCTACAAAAGTTCTTGTTGACTCTAAATTTTACTTTGAAAACAAATAGCCTAATGGGAAATTCAGTGATGGGGGACCTACTGCACAGAATTCACTGAATAACCTCCAAATTTGAGAAGTCGGCTCTTCCTTGGGGTTTGGGAAAAGGGAAAAGAAGGAAACTTAAAATAAAATGATCAATACTATGGAGGCGATGCGCCAGAACATTTCATAAAAAGTGGATAGCATATAAAACTAGGAAACACACGGTTTCAAAGCCCATTCAACAATCTACATGCCCAAACATAACTATAATTAAGGTACAATTAAGACTCCTTTGAAAAAACATAAAGAAATATATATCATGCATCCACCAGATAACAAGTGTGAAACATAGTTTAATTGGCAAAGTATTAGATAGATATCTCTAAAGGCATCAAAATACAGGAAAAAGCTCAAAAAAGCCTATTCAAGCATCCAAAAAGAGGCAATCATAAAGGTCGCAGGCACAATTTTGATTAACCTTCCTCTTGGGAAACTATAACAGCTAAAAATTATCTAAGATCATTTTTTTTTCTTAAAAGTTCTGAACCCCTACAACAAGGAAAAAACAAGCATAAATAGAGCCCACAGCTCTGCTAATAGCTCCAAAGTATGCCAAACAGGCACAACCACCCCTGAATAGAAAAAACAAGCCATGTCATTTCACGAGGTCACACCCAGCAAAATGGCCCCAAGGTTGTTGTTTTGCTTGTCTGCGATGATCTTCATACCAGCCCGAACAAAAACGATTTCACTAACCGCAGAAGAAAATGCGGCAAGCAGGGAGACCTCTTATGCAAAACTTCTTCAAAAAGAAACGCATCCGCCAATGCAAAGATGTCAGGTGTCCCTTTCCCATTTGTGCTACAAGGTGGGCCCCAAAAAAGTCTAGTTAGCA
This sequence comes from Cryptomeria japonica, assembly GCF_030272615.1. Taxonomy (NCBI): domain Eukaryota; kingdom Viridiplantae; phylum Streptophyta; class Pinopsida; order Cupressales; family Cupressaceae; genus Cryptomeria; species Cryptomeria japonica. Next base: position 306,793,307 of record NC_081408.1, read on the forward strand.
AAACCTCTCCATTTGTCACCATCGCGCTACTCCAATCCTCAAATGTGAAAAATGGACCGTTGGGGGCAACATCGAGATGACACTTTTCCTATACACCACACACTACTAGAAAGATGAGAGAGGAAAAAGGGATACTCCAATCGAAAACTCACCCCAGGGATTTTAATGTGAACATTTCTTGGCGACTAAAAGGGGAAATTCTTCCTACGGAATACAGGAACCCAAAATTGTTGGTTCGGAGACTAGACTTCATGCTAAGACAAGATGAAGTAGGTTAGAGACCTACTATAATAACAACCAATCCTCCTTAGAAGACAATGCTTGCGCATCCAGATTCTAATAGTGTTGATCCAAGCAGATGACCTCACCAAACGGCAAGCCTATGGGTTCATCATGGACCAACTTTAAAAGAGTGTAGAGCTGGGCAAGGGGATGAAGAAGATGTTCTACGTCCTTGGCTGAGAAAGGGTTATTCAGGTTTTGGATGAAAGGTCTATCTTGCTATAGGTGCTCAATTTGATTTGATAACTGTTCAACCCCTAATACAGAAGCATCAGCAAAGAAAGGGGAAGGCAAGCCTAGCAAAACAAACCTTTCTATACGTTGCTTGGTGTCCAGGATAGCGATTTGTAATGGCTACAGTGCAGCTGATATATACATGACCATTATGTGGTGATTGATGAAAACATTTGTCCTTTTGATCAGCTGCTTGCGATCGACTATTCCCTTCTCTCTCAATTCATCATCTTGAGCTACATACAACATTTAGATCAAGTCCTAAGCCACAGGGATCTTGGGACCCAAGACAACCATCGAACTATTTACTAGAGCTTCCACTTCCACACAAAGGGATTGTGCTTCTTGAATGAATCTCATCACAGGTTGAAGCGAGGGGCCATATTGCTTGATCTTCTCCCAGTGTGAAACATAAAATTCTACTAGAATTGCTGAAAAGTCCTGAGAAACCTGCACCGAGGGTAGAATGCTCAATAATCGCAAGACCTCATCACCTTTTGCAATCACTTCTTGTTGCAGCTCCCTGCATTTGTTATGTTCAATAATCATCTGATTCTCTAGAGTGAGGATTCTGGTCTTTCCATCTTTCACTGTCTACTAAAGTTGCAATGTTTGGTCTTGCTCATGTCGCAAAAGAGCCTCCACCTCTAGAAGGTGCTTATCAGATTGCCTGAGGCTAGCCTATTTTGCTTTCAGCTCTACCTCAAACCTCATCTTTTCCTCAGACAATAACACTTGAGCCTCACTTAGCTGTCGAGCGTAATCCTCCTTCAAGTGAACCTCTTCACGCAGTTGCACTTGCACCTGAGTAGCATCTCTAGAGGTCATCTTTAATTGTTGAATATTTGAGTCCTTCTCCTGCAACTCCTTCAGAGCCACATTTCTCATCGCCTGTTGTCCCTTCAATTAAGAGCTCACATTATTAAAGGTTGACTGCAACTTCCCTTTTTCTGTATTGGCTTGGGCCAGCAAACTTTGCAAGCAATTGATTTCTGAGCTTCGGGCCTTATCTTCTTTTCTCTGTTGGGTCAGGGATTCTCAGAGATTGGCGTTCTCCGCTTGGATCTTTTCCAGATGGTGACTCTTTTTGATGAAATCCAAAGATACAACTTTTGAGGTTTCCTCCATCATTTCTACCTTGTATGAGGTTGTAGCACTTTGAAGGCTGACGTTGATAGCATGTAATGTGTATTCATTCGATCTCATCTGAGACTCTAGCTTGTCAACCTTGGGGAAAAAGTTTGCAAAGAAAAGTCAATCGTTCTCCTCACTGAAATGTGTCTGTAGATGAGGACGGGCTGGACAGGAACCTTCCTTTTCTTTTCACTTGCCTGTCTTACCAATGCGAGCAGCCTTAGAAAAAGCAACTTGTTGCTGGAAATCATCTAGGTTGTCAATAGTCTAACCTGCAAAAGTTGTGCCAAGGGGGACCACAAAGGGAAACTGCAAAATAGGCCCAGCGAAAGTAGTTTGAATGGGATGAGCCAGGGCCAACGGGGAAAATAATGGGACGAAGGGGGGAGCTCCTGACAAAAAAGGGCTTGTGGATGCTATTCCCATAACTGGAGGAGGGGACTCTCCAAAACCTAGCCTACGCGACATGGAGGTTGCTTCAGACATCTACGTGGGAAAAACTACGAGGATAAAAGCGGAGGCCGGGAAAGGAATGGAGGCCTGTGGGAATACATCTTGGGGTTTGACTTGTGTCCCAACAGAGGCCAAGGTGAGGGCAATAGGAATTTGAGCTTGCATTGTGGTGATGGGGACAATAGAAGAAACAACCTGAGCAGGAGACAAGGATAAAGGAGGACGTACCTGAGCCATGGAAGGCACCGACCGCTGAAGATCTAAGGATGTCTCTGGGATTTGAGAAGGTGGACTCCTCCTTGCTGCACTAGGATGTTGCCTTTTCATTGGAGGGGAGCTACGCAACTACTTCTTGAACCACCTTTTACCTGCCTTGGAACAAGGCCTGCGAGTGAAACTATCTAAGGGAAGGAGAATTTGAGGCTCTGGATCTTGCCCTTCAACACTTATAACCTCTACCCTTTGTCATGGGGAAACCTCGGGGGATGAGTCCCCATGTGAGGAGTTGTCACTTGTCTCATCATCAGATTTATTTAACTGACACCATTCCTGCTCAAACCGCTCGTCCAAAGGGGCATTTCTAATGTTAGCTCTAGGCTGACTCACCTCTTGTCGGTAGACCCAAAATTATTCCCTCTCTTTCCTGGGCTAGGCTAAAGTTTTCATACTTTCTAGCATTTCCCAGGGAATAGGCTTTGTGCAATAGAATCTTTGTAGGGGCGAATAAAAACTCAACCATAGGGGGCGTCTTAAAATGGGAAAATCATCAGGACCCACATACGCACTCGAGTCGTCAACCCGAGGGTTTGTACGCTCCTCCCATGAGCTCCGAGGCTCATGCTTTACAACATTATTTCTCTTGCTGAGGTAGCCATCAGGCTCATAGCTCTAGGAGCCATCAATAACTACTAGACCAAGTTGCACCATCTTAGACATCAGGACCTCCTCTGCAATGTTCCTTCGTACTAGAGTGATTGGGCCAATAGCCTTGTGGTCTTCAGTAATGGAGGTATCATGCTTACTTTCCCCAATAGCCCTTTCAATTTTCACCAACTACTGCAATATTTTGAGAGCTAGGGTTCTCTCAGTAACATAGGTAGGTAGAGGAAATGGCTCTTTGGAGAACCCATGCACTTGGACAAAAATAAGACCCCTCACAAGGCCACAAGTTACTCAAAAGGATTCAATACCCCAAAACACACCCATACTCACCAACCCTCACCCAACCATTGAATCACACTCAAATAGGATAAATAAACATGTCTAAGTCACAATCCAACTCTCCAACATTCAATCACCACCAACACCCTCAACCCTTATTCACACAAATCCTCCTTCAACTGGGTCTTCTAATCCCCCCTGGTACTCAACTCACAAAATGTACTAGATATCCAAAAACCAATGTACTTTCATATGCTCTTACAAGAACCACTAAACATATACCACCATGGATCTTTACCCTCCCAACCACCCAAAGGTCAAAGGAAGATTCATTGCTACAACACTCAGTTTTTGTGACAATATCAAGCACTTAGGATAGTCACTCCTTTTATGACAATATCAAGATCATATTGATACTAGACTGGGTAATAACAGAACCACCAACAATGTATTTCTCATCTCAAATAATAAAGAAAATATAGGGCTGCATCTATGAAGAAAAAAAATGTTGGAAAAAACTATTTCCACCTACTTGGCCATCGGAGTGGTTTTTGAGGTGTATTCAAAGCTTTTACTCCTTTTGTTGCATTTTCACTTAAAATATGGTTGAATTGGCTTTGTAAGCTCCTAGATACTTGGTACATGTTCTAATTGAGTTAAAAGAGTCTCAAGACTACCCTATAGTCATGCTCTACCTTATCCAACTACTCAATTAGTTTCCCAAACTTATAGGACATATGGTTTTATTCCTTACTTTGAGTTGAAATTGTCTTGGGTTGGATATAGGAAAAGTTGCGACCTATGAACCAGTCACAGGGGGGATGCTTATTCTGCATCCAGTTCATCTAGACCTGGGAGAAGCAGGCTAATGGTTCATTAGGGATTGAACTGAGATCTTTGAACGTGGGAGTCAAGAAGAAGTTTCAAAACTGATATGCATCATAAGAGGCTAGCAAGAGGGGTGTCCAGGTGGACACCGACATTATATTCCCTGACTCGTCACAAATAGCCAACCGCATGAACTAGCTGAAGAAGGCTTCATTTCAGTGCAGGAGCAGATGGACTACAACCAAAGAAAACCTGAAGTGTCGCAACTGTTGGAATTCTGATAATTGCTTAACTATGGCCTTGACAATAGTGATTGAGAAGCCAAAATGAAAAGGTTCCTTTTGTTTCTTGCACTTAAAGAGAAATCTCATCATTGCGGTTGTAATATCCCAGTCATTATCATAACCACACAGCCAGGAAAGAGTAGAATAAATATCCTTGAGATCATCTTGCCTCAGGTCGCTATATGATAGGGGATACTCTGGAAGTCTGAAAGATAGACTCTGACTAAGCGTGCTTTGACAGAAGGTCAATATGTCTCTCCTAGTGCCCCAAAATACCTCCATTGAACTTTCTAAGAAAACCTTCGTCCCTTTGAAAACAGGGCAGCACATCATATCTCTAACAACCTCTGGAGATATCACCACCTTCAAGAGGGAGTCATTGATAGAATAGGTGGTGGGGTCGAAAACATCGGTGCAAGCCGCTACAAGCTCAGGGCAATTTGAGACCATGGGAACCATGAATTAGGGGGCACCACTATTCTAGAAATGAACTACCATAGATTGTGGCTCTACTCTGTGATTGAGCATTCTGCTGTATGTGGCCTCTCTAAGGCTTTTAGGCTGCTTGTGAACCTCGAGCTCGAAAACATTTTCCAAGGAATCCAAAACAGCGAATGCATTTTGAGTGGTTGTTTTGGTCTTGATCTTTATGTTCGGATGCTCTGCCTTTGGGGGAATGGCATGTGAGGAATATGAGAGTTCCCCAAAGACATCCACCCAGAAACCTCCATGACAAGAGCCTAAGGGTGTTGCTTTGGCCTCCATTACAGGCTGTGACTTTCCTTGCAAACTTTTCAACAATCTAAGAGGGAAAAGCACTTAGGCTGCAAAAACATGATAAAATGAAGAAGAGAGAGTAACTTCACTCTTTAAATGCACAGCGTGCCTACATTTTCGCAAAAGCAAATGCTTAATGGCAAGCGCCTGCCTATACGTGTGCCAACCCATTTTGCAGTTACAATAAACTCTCGAGGAGGATGAGCGCCGCCATTCCCACTTCCCAAGAAAGCATTTAGTTAACCCGTCGTTACCTGAATCCACTTGAGGGAAAATGCATGTCCGGACAGATCTTTTCTTTAATTGAGAGAATCGGCAAGCAGTGAATCTTGCGCAAGTTGAGACAATCTTGCGGAGGTTGAGTTTTAAAGGTGATGTACCTATACAAACACATGGCATCTACTTACATTGACTCCTTCTTCGAGGTACCTAGGAGGACATTTCCAACTCTAAATCCAGGCTCATTCACTTGTGTGAATTAATGAAAAAATGACAGGAGCATTGGAGTTTGGGAAGGTTGGCATCTCAAGCATTCATCATCTCAAGTTGCAATTTTTCTATAAATATGTCTTTTCAGACATTCCTTTTGTACAGTGCAAGCTTCAGCAATAGAGTTTCTACAACCATGGATACTCTAGTTAGGCTTGTCAGCAACAAAGCGCAGGTCGCTTTCTTAGGGAATATCTCTGATCGGAGATTGTAGTTGATGACATGGAGGAAAAATCCTTTGATGATTGCTACCATTTAGTGGGTGCTCAGAGAGGATTTCATAGATAATATGGATCAGTATTGGTTGAACATAGACATCTGCTCGCGCTTTATAGCTTCGCTGCTGGATTATGGTCAAGCTGGGCTGCTAGCTTCGCAATTGACCGGGGCTCTCTTTTCTTGAGACTACTTGGGTGGACTGGAGGATGTGATTTCATATCATGTCCCTTTTTGAGGGCTCCTGCTGCCATCTAACCTGGAAAGGTTTATCACTCACAATGAGGAAGTAGCTTGGCATCTGCTCATCAGTGGGCTGAAAATAATGATATTGTCTTCCCATTGATATCACATTGAGCTTGCTACATAATTCCTTCTTCATGTCAATCTAATAGTCCCCATCCCTGAAGATACTGAATGGTATACTGAATTCAGGGACTATATCTTCCCTCAGGTTTTGACACTGCATAAACGACTGAAACTGGTTGTTGTTTTCTTGCCTAGGGAGCCTAGAAGCGATTCTGACCATGAGTGGTTGGAAGGAGGGGACTCTTCTGATGATGGTGAGGATTCAAACTTCCTAATGGATGAAGACGAGGACATGGAAGATCAATGAACCAGCGATGATCCGTCATTACTTGACTAATGCTTTATCATTTTGTAAAAAAGGGGGGCCAAGAGCCTAATCTCTAATTGTAATAGAAATACAAAAATACTTAACATAAAAAACTTTCTTTTTCTTTGCTCAACTTTGGCATTCTTTGCAATTTCTTTTACTTTGGCACTAGCTTGGGGAATAAATGAAATAAATTGGGCACTCAAAAAAACTATTCACAATATATACAATATATACACTAAATGAAACGAGAAAGTTTAGTGAAACGGCTTGAGGTGGAAACCATTAACCGAAATCCAGAGGGGGTCTCCATTCATATCTTTGAGTTTGAATGCGTTGAAACCTTTGCAATTTAGAATGCGGAAAGGCCCTTCCCACAAGCAATCGAACTTGGCATATTGGTCGGGATTCGCCGCCCTTTAATTGTACTTCAGCACAAGGTCCTTAGGGCTGAAAACTGAATTGGAGCTCTTTTTACTGTCAAACCACCTTTTGATGGTTTCTTGCCTATCTTCAAGAGCTACAAAGGGTGTCACCCTTGTCTCTTCTAGCTCCATAATCTTCGCTAATCTTACAGCCATAGGGTTGTTCTCTGCCACCTCCATAGACTTCAATAGCTGCAGGGCTGGGATCTCTAAAGACGTGGGGAAAAGTGCACCTTTTCCATATACCAGCTTATATGGGGAGTTTTTTAGGATTTGTTTAGGTGTTATGTGATCTACCCACAATGCACTTCTCAAATGATGGTGCCACTCCCTCTTATATTTAGAACCTATCCTTTTAATAAGTTTGATCAAGTTCTTGTTAGTGGACTCAGCAAGTTTGTTCCCCTAAGGATAGTAATTAGAAGAGATTTTAAGATAGACACCTCTGTCGAGAGCGAATTGGGTAATTCACAAGCTGGTGAATGTGTGCGCATTGTCTGATATGATGGTTTTGGGAGAACCGTATCAGCATGCCAAGTCTTCTAGGAAAGCCAACATTTCACCTTCTGATGAGTTCCTCAAAGGAATGACTTCGGACCATCTAGTGAAATAGTCGATGGTGGTCAGGATCCACTTGTGTCCGGTCGAACTGGGGGGATTGATCATTCCGATGAAATCAAAACCCCACTAGGCGAAAGGCTCTTCTACTGGCACAGGCTTGAGGGGAATTGATGGTTTTCTGCCTCTACCAGTATAATACTGGCACTCCTTGCATTCTCTTACCAACTTATGTGTGTCCTTGAACATAAAAGGCCAAAAATATCCGGCTTGGGTAATTTCGATAGAAGTTGTAGGTGCGGAGAAATGGCCTCCTGAAGAGTCGTAGTGGAATTAATGTAGGATTTTATCCGCTTGGCTCCAACCTACACAACGGAGCAGGATTCCATCAAAATTCCTCTTGAAGAGTACTTCATCTATCAAACGGAAACCGTTGTTTTGGAGCTTATAAAACCTTCTCTTTTCGGAAGGGAGGTCATCGGGAAAAATCTTGGTCTTCATGAATTGCTTCCTGGCCTCGATCCAGCAAGCTTGTGGAGCATCAGGTGAAAACCTAAAAGTTGCACAATGAATTAAGTGAATTTTATTCATTTAATTATTCTTAATTCTTCCTATTAATTAAATTAAGATTTAATTAATATACCCTTTTTCTATCTAAGCCATTTAATTAAATTTACATTTAACTAAATACCCTCCCTCTAGCCATTTTAATTAAATTTACATTTAATTAAAGATATCAATTTATCCCCTTTCCCATTTTAATTAAATCTACATTTAATTAAAATCTCATTTGCATTTAAATAAATCTAAATTTATTTATAAATCCCCCCACTTGCAAAATCCTACAAATGCAAGTTGCAACCAAATTGAAATAAAGCAATTTATTTTAATTAATTCTATTTTCCCTCACCCACTTGCATTTTCCTACATCTCCCACTTGCATCCTAAATCCTATTCCTAATTCTTCCAGAATCCATCTAATCCTAATCGATTAGCCCAAACCCATCCATTATCCCTTTTCCCTAAATTTGAGGAGGTCACTTCTCAAATTTGGAGTAAAGTCTTCAAAAAGCAATAAAGTCTTTATGTCTTCAACAAGTTAACCTTGAAAATCTTCATAACCATTAATGGTTAACTCAACCCTCTAGCATGATTAGATACTTTTTCTCTTAACTCAACTTTCATCTAACCCGAGGGTCTCATCAAGCATTCATTGCTTTGACCATGGTTATCCCTTTAACCTTTGCACAAGAGTTTACCTCTTGGGTAAAAGCTTTATCCATTGGATAACCCTAACCTAACCTTAACCCTTACCTCCTAGGGTAACCATGAGGTCTTCTCAAGCATTTAATGCATGCCTTTCATCTTCTCTCAAGCAACCTCTTGTTGACAATTGTCACCATTTCATTGGTCAGAATTGAAAACATGGATTGATTAACTTTCAATCCTGGCCCTTGTTAAGATTATCCAATCTTGACCATCCATTGCCCTATTTTCCCTATAAATAGAGCCCATTCCTTCTTCAAAAAAAATGAAGTCTTTGTGCATCAAACTTATAGTCTCATAACATTAAGCATATTATCTCTCTTTGATAGAATAGCATGTTAGATCATTTTGATAGCATTATAATCTTAGATATATCAGGTTAATCTCATATCATATTAGCTTCATCTTAGTATCATTTTCATACTAGTTTAAGCTTCATATCAATATCTTGCATCCTATCATCATCTAGTTTCATATCAAAATCATCACTAGGATCTTGGTTGCATTCCATTTAGATCTTAGAATCATTTAAATCTCGTTCTTTAGGTTGTCATCTTAAAGAATCAAGTGCTCTTCCAAGCTGAGAGCCACCTTGAATCTTGAAGATCCTTGGAGATAGAGGAACATGGAACGATTTTAAAGAGTTTAGATTCATTTAACTTGTTGTTTTGATTGATTTCTAACCTCTAATGCAATGTTTCATGTGTGTGTTTGAATTGTTTCCTCCTATTGCAGGTTGATACCACTTTTCCAGCATACATTTCTGGCGCCCACTGTGGGGCTCGAAATATGGAAGGAATATCATGATTTTGCTTAAGAGATGGATGTTTAATGGGACTCTGCTCTTGAGATGAAAGAGGGTCATCGTGGATGGAATACCAAAAGATTAGGGGATCATCATAAGATTCTTGATAGGTGGGATCTCTTCTTTCAAATGGACTCTTGAAGCCAAAAGAGCTTTTGATAGAATCAAAGACGCTATCTATTAAACCCTCGTGTTGTCTAACCCGGATATGTCAAAGGACTTCATAATGTATTCCTTCTCTGGCCAGTATAGCATCGCCATGGTCCTTGGAATATAACATTTAAGTATAAGTGACATTTCCTCTTCTCTTTTCTCTTTCTTATACTTTAAGTTATATTCCATATATATTGTCAGGATGTTTGAGAGGGGTTTCGGACCTCTAGGAGTTATAATGCAAAATCTAGTTTTTGGAAGATCTTCCAAATTTCAGACTTAGTCAAATTTAAGGGCATTTCAGGATCAGGGTTGTAAAATTTGTAACCAAGATCAGAATTTAGGCTTGTGTAAGCCCACACTAACATTTGATCATGGATTGTGTGCAGGTTTTAATATTTTGTGCAAGATTAGAGGAAATACAATGGAGACATGTGGAAGGAATATCATGATTTTGCTTAAGAGATGGATGTTGAATGGGACTCTGCTCTTGAGATGAAAGGGGGTCATCATGGATGGAATACCAAAAGAATAGGGGATCATCATAATATTCTTGACAGGTGGGATCTTGATCAAAGATGGGATCAGATTGGGAAGTCATGATATTGTGATCTTGATTTAGGCTACGAGTCATTTCCTTTGACTGAGTTTCTTTTTTCTTGGTTTGATAATGAATGGTCATATGAATGATCAAAGTTGATGTTTTTGATAGGTTGACTTAAAGAAATTTACTCCTGTTGATAAGGGTCCTAGGACTAGGTAGTCTCTTCTTTAACTTAGTTTTGTGATGAAGATTTTCTCTTTTCAAAATATGAGGAGTGGTCATACACGAATGATCAATGGTTTTCTTTGATGTTTGGATTGAGATACTCTATTTGGAAACTTAAGTCTACTTTTATCAAATGAAGGTTTAGATGCCCCCTCATGACAAAGTGCGTCAAATGATATGGATAAAGTCTCCCGATATGGAAACTTGATTTGACAACTTAAGGTTTAAACTTGGTATGTTGTTTGATAGAATCCTTTAGATGATGGACCTTTTGATCAAGGTGATGATAATACCTGATTTTGATAGGATAAAGTCTTATCTTTAACTCGTTTTGGATTTGACAACTTTTGTTCTAAGACTGACTTGTTTGATTTGGAAATGATTTCTCTGGTGTTTTGATTTGATTTCTTGTGATCACGTTTGATATTGGACCTGAAAGGATACTCAAGAAGTTTGAAAACTTTTTCTAGAAAGGCTTGTTTCGCTCTCTGGTTTTCTGAGTTTTGACCATGTGCTAAGCCAGAGACTAGATGCGCTAAAAAAAATTCTCAATGCGCTAGAGAAAAGACTCCACGCGCTACACTACCCCCTAATACACGCTAATTAGTTTATTTTTCGTTTACCTTGGTTCAAAAAGGTCATGCGCCAATATGGGCCACCAATGCACTAACTGTTAAACCCTAAGCGCTAAAGTTTGGCTTTCACGCGCTAAGCTGATGCTTCAACGTGCTAAACTGTTTTCAAAATGTGCTACTTGAAACTGCTAGAATTGGATTTCTATGAAGCGCTAATGTCAAGACTTAATGCGCTAAGATGAAGGTCTAATGTGCTAAAAGATGGTCCCCACGCACTAAGAAATTGCTCTCATGCGCTAAACTGCCCTGATATATTTTGACTTGGTTGTTTTTCTGTGATTTTTAAAATTTTTAACACTTGTGATTTTGATGGATGATTTCTTTTTGAATACTCAAGCTTACTAAGTCGAATAGATAAACTCTTGATCACTTGGTTTGATATTCCCCTAATCTTGTTGGATGAAAGTCTTTCCTAAAAATAGTTGAAATGTTGATAACCATCTCAAAAGATGCTTTGTTGGATTTGGAAATCTTCTCCACCTTATGATTCTTCCTTGTTTGAACTGACTTTTGAGTTTGATTGTTGGATACTTTGCAAGATATTTTAACATTTGTGACAAGAATACATAGCACACATGAAGACAATGATCATCCTAATACTAAACATTGAGTGTATATTCTTTTGAGAATGTGTTCAAATCCCCGATGTTATCATTGGTTTGATTTACAACAAAAGACACATCAGATAGACTCTTTATTCAAAGGTCATTGACAATATCATAGCCCACTAGTCTCGATACTCCATCAGCTCAAACAACCTTGTCAGCCCCTAGGGGGTGCTTGTTTTTTTGCCTTTTGCCAAAAATTAACTCAAAGTGAATTGCTTCACAATCAAGTAGTTATCTTGGGAGATATATGGTGAGTAATCTTGGGGGCGGATTCTTCCCCACCCTTGCACTATGATATTGCCAATGTTTGGCAACTAACTCGGTTCAAAGTTTCTAATGCTAAGGTTCTTAATCAGGCTTCCTGTTCGGTTGTCAGTGATAAACTCCCTCAGGAGGCTTCCCAACCTTTAGAACAAAGGCTTTACGTATCTCAAGGATAATGGGGGAAAGTTAATCGCTGCGCGCAACCATTAAAAAGGACTTTCATCACTTTTCACTTTTGATTATAGTGGGTTGGAATACTTGGCATCAAAGTTGTTTCCCACTTAGGTCATTCCCTTCACACCGGCCATAAATGGCTTTAAGAGTTGATTTCAACCCTTCAGGAAGGCAGGCCTGCTAAAGGATTTATTGCTTGAAGTAAAGAAAGCTTTAAGAGTGGTCTGGATTTTTGATCACCCAGTTAAAGGGAGAGCATATTCCTTCCACTTTTGAGACAAGGCAAACAAGGTTCTTTTTAGCCTTCAAGACAATGATTTGATAACTTCTATTTGGAGATGTTGCTCCAACAAGCATGATGTTCTTTTTAACCTTTCATAGCAAAGTGTGTATTTCCAAAACTTTTGTAAAACAAGTCTGGTCAACAAAGTAAATCGTGAAGTTTGGTCAACAAAATTAAAGTTGATAGGGGAAAACTTTCCCTCTTTGCCTTGCACAAAATGAAGATGAGGTTCTTTTACTTTGAAAAATGAAGTGAATCCTTTTAAACACCAAAGGATGGTGAGGTTATTTTTAAAACTTGTGCCAAAGTAAAGATTGTTGGTTCTTTTTACAGCTTCCAAAATGAAGTGTTTTTCCTCTAATCTTGCAAGAAAGCAAATATGAAGTTGTTGTTCTTTTTACCTTGCAATAAAGAAAAGATGAAGTTTTATTTTTAAAACACCAAAAAGGAAGGCATGAAGTTCATTTTATGCATCCAAATGAAATGATGAGGTTTATTTTAAATTGTGCAAAAAGGAGAGTGAGTTCTTTTTAACCAACTTTTGTTGAAAGAAAGTAAAAAAAAGAAACTTAAAGCCTCTAAACTAACTCCTTCCCCTGCACAAAAAAAATATTAAAACCTGCACATAGTCCGTGATCAAATGTTAGTGTGGGCTTACACAAGCCTAAATTCTGATCTTGGTTACAAATTTTACAATCCTGATCCTGAAATGCCCTGAAATTTGACTAAGTTTGAAATTTGGAAGATCTTCCAAAAACTAGATTTTGCATTATAACTCCTAGAGGTCCGAAACCCCTCTCAAACATCCTGACAATATATATGGAATATAACTTAAAGTATAAGAAAGAGAAAAGAGAAGAGGAAATGTCACTTATATTTAAATTTTATATTCCAAGGACCATGGTGATGCTATACTGGCCAGAGAAGACATACATTATGAAGTCCTTTGACATATCCGGGTTAGACAACACGAGGGTTGAATAGATAGCGTCTTTGATTCTATCAAAAGCTCTTTTGGCTTTAGGAGTCCATTTGAAATGTATATCCTTTTTTAGCATTAGGGTGATGGGTCTTATAATTCTAGCAAAGTCCCAAATGAAACGACTAACAAAGTTGACTTTACCTAAAAAAGACTGGACTCCCTTTTTCTTGACCGAAAGGGGGAGATATTTTATGGCTTTGACTCTGTCCAGGTCAATGGAAATGCCTTCTTTTGATACTATATGCCCAAGTAACTCGCCTTGGGGGACACCAAAGATGCCCATTTCAAAAAATTTCTCTGCATTTCCAAATGATCATAAAATGAGTCAGTTTGAATGGCCTAGTTAGAAAGGGGGTAGAATGGAGCCAATTGATTTTTGAAGGGTGAGGCTTGGGAAGCGTGTCCTACACCTTTCGTTTGGCCAATGCAATGATATGTAACTTTCAAATTTCAATTTGGATCAATTTATCAAGTACCCATTTTGAGGGGTGAGTTGAAAGTGCATTTTAGGCACAAATGCAAATTTTATTGAGTAGCCTACTTTGGGTGTTTATATATTTTTCCCTATTGATTTTCATGGTAAAATTAAAAATGGATTCAATTATATGCATAAATATGAGTCAGCATGCAAATTTTCAAGTCTTTATGAATCCATTTTCTCAGTTTTCAAAGCTCGGTCTGTTTGCAGTTTGTATGTTTTGACAAGTCCCTGTTTCAGGACCTAGTCGGAGCCCTGTTTTGCATAAGCGTAAAAGTTACCTCCGTAAGTTTCATGACAGAATGTTTGTCCAAGATACTTTTGGTATAAATGATAAGCTATGTTTCCAGTTTCAAGCTCCTACTAATCCGCTTGATTGATTTTCAAAAGGGTTTCTTAGGCCGTCTGTTTCAGTGCTCCGTACTTTCATTGCCACATCAGTTAAAGTAGCCATTTTTATGAGCACGCCATTTGCACCTAGTCAGCTTCTCGATCGAATTGAGTATTCTAAGTTTTGATGTGTACTTCAAGGTACCTATGTCTCAGATTTGAAGGTCTACGAAGGTCGTTTGATATTTTTAAGAAAGGCATCATGAGTTGCCTGAACATTGACTTCATCGGGTCCGCAGTGTCAACAAAACCAGTTGGTCATTTTCGACAATTAATATCTCTTCGCTCGGGATTCGTCTTGAGAAACCGTTTGGTAGAGTTCATTCTTGTATATCAGAGTACATGCCTATCAGATGGCAAAGTCCAAAAAGGTGTTTTGACTAGTTTGAAAATTACATCTTCGTGATTAAATGCGAAAAATGTGGCGCAGGCGCCTGAAAGTTACAAAATTTAGTTTGATGATCCAAAAATGGTGTCGATCGATTCCAGAGGTATGTTTAAGGTGCCTGAGGTATTCCAAAGGTTAGTTGAATGAAAATGAATTTTTTTTTAGTCGGACCCACTTTGGGGCCCGACTTGACTTGCCACTCCATGTGTCTTTCAGGCAAAGTTTAAATTGTTATTTTGCAATCATATGTTTATATGATTTAACTATCAAGGAATGGCATTTATATCATTGACAAGAAGAGATTTGTGGAGTTTGGGATAAGTGTTCAGCGACATTTTTAAAGATGAAATGTTACCAGAAAGCAAATTGGAAGGTGAAGAACATGGCTAGCTGAAAAGGTTTTATAAACTTTCAGGCATTTGCAATTGCATTGCAATGTCTTCCCTGCTAATGGTGAAGGCAATTTGATGAATTTCCAAATCAAATGTAATTTGTGGTGTAAATCAAATTCTAATACCCTCTACCAGTCATCCTCCTTTGCCAGCCTTGCTAATGAAGAGGCATTTTGTAATTTCAAATGCCAGGTAGACCACATTAAAAAATCAGTCATCAGACTTTGATAAAGTAAATGCCAAATCTTCCAACCAAATGCATTGGCAAGCATAATGCCTAGCCAGGTCCTCCCTCTCTGCTGTAGCATGGTGAGTAGACTGCAGAAACATTTCAGCAAATACAATGGCAGGTGTCTCTCCATCTCACGTGGCATGTTTGAAGCTACATAAACTTTGAAGTAAATGCAAATGGAAAATGCACATTGGCAGCAATCTCCCTTTGAGTGGAGTGGTGGTTGAAGAAAATGCAGAAACTTTCAGCCAATGCAAACACTTGCTAGCCTCCTCCTTGCATGCAAGCTGGAAGATGGAGTATGGTGTGGGAAAAGACAATGAAACCCCAAGCCAATGCAATGATGTGAGGTACAGCTGCATGGAGTTTAGACTTCAATGTTAAAAACACTACTTAACAATTGCAATCGGCAGTTTAAAGCATGCAAATCTCCCTCTGTGTGGATCTTCAGGCATAGTCTTTGAATGCAGTAGCACGTTGAAGATGGAGAAGGGCATCATAAACTCCAGCAAATGCAATATCAAATGCAAATAGCAACAGTCCTCCCTTATCCATTGCGTGGTATGGTGGAGGAGTGTCAAGCTCTGGTGTTTGGTGAGCGTTTAAAACAGTAGCAAATGACTTGGCATCTCAAAGCCAAACTCCATCGCCCTTGCCAGCATCCTCCCAGGCATGTGGTGTGTGAAAAGGTTTTAAAATTTCAATCAAATGCAAAGAGGAGCCATGAAGTCTCAGAAATCTCTTCAAAAGTGTAGTCCCAGGCTTGAGTATTTATCCCATATTGCCTGGGCATTGAGATATTTTAATATTTATAAGCAAGGCTTTACACAAGTATAGTGTCGAAAGCTTGAGGCTTTTGACGAATGGTGTCGATTGGGCGCCCAAGTGGACCCCACACACATGAGCGCGCATCCTAAGGTGAATACGAAGGCTGACAAGTGGCGACCAGGTGGACCCCACGCAGGCACGGATCTCGAGGCAGGTGAGTTTTGCAGAGAAAAGGTGAGTTAAAGATCGAGCAAGTTACCGGAGTCTATGGTGTGCGTGGATTCATGAAGGAAAGGTGCAAGCTCGTTAGCCATTGCGAAATGGCGAAAGACAGGTGGCAGGTCCAGGTGGAGGTCCAGCTCGCGGGTCCTGTCCAATGGCGCTAAGGTGGCGATGACATGGCGTACAGATGGCAGTCCAATGGCGCATAGGTGGTGGTGACGAGGTAGTCTAGGTGGCGAATCAGTGAGGTGTCATCCCAGTGGATCCCATCAGCCAATTGGAAGCTACCATGTGGTAGGACGCAGGGCCAAAAATGGATTAAAAATCAAATTTAAATGTATAGTGCAAACTATATAAAAATTTGAAAAATTTAAATGATGTGCACACATGAAGGATTAATTTGCCCAGAGGTCCATTTTTGCCCAAAATACCAAGTATCATATATCATCGGAAAGCTCTCAGGATGAGGAATGTAGTTATGGAGTTATTTTAAACAAATATGGGATATTTCAAGAGAATTTTCCATGGGAAAGAGAAAGGAAAGTGAAATTCAATTAGAAGAAAAGACACTTGGCAAATTCTGATGAATTCTGATATTTTTCCCTCCTCTTCTTATTCCCATTTTCTTCTCATTGTAAGGGTTCCAGAATTCTATGAGAGTGCTCCAGTTTTCATGGCTTCCAGTTCTGAACTTCTTGACCCAAATTTGTAAAATTCTTTGGTTTGTTTCAGGGTACAGAGATTACATTGTAGGATAGTAAATTGTTTTCTAGTTGCAGATCTTACTTGTGTCAGGCATGAGTAAATTTCCCACATTATTGTCTCTGTGTATGTATTTCATTATTATGAATTGAATCCTCAAGGAGGATGAAATTTGTCAATTTCAAGGAGATTGTGTGATTTGTTTATAGGTATCCTTCAATGAAGGCTTTAAACTCTGTAATCAGTCATGAATGATGGAATGTGTCCCAGATCTGATGATTTTGTGAATAAATTGAGTAATGCATTAGTATAAGGTGTTAATGCAGGAATATTGTTCAAGGAAAACCAATTTGTAACTAGGATACACATTTGCAATTATTTGTGTGACTTTGTTGCCCAATGAACAAGGCATTGGTCTTGCAGATTTGGGGATAGTTTCAGATTTGCAATTAAAGACAAATATAATTCCCTTTATGTTTAGGGGTTTGTGTTGTATCCTTCCCAAGCTCTGTTTCACCCATTATTTGTACAAGACCTAGAAAATATGTATGTGTTATCTAATTTGTTGATTTTGTGGAATGGTTTATCTGCTCCATTGATGTTGTCATGGTGAGTAAATGAGTTTGATTCAGTGCATCAAAAGGGTGTCCCCCCCTAGGTCTAGTAGAACCTGAAGTGCAAGAGGATCAATTAGGGTCTTATGTTATGTTGTCCAAGCCCTGAGGTTCTTCATAGATTGAATTGGCTACTTCATAGATCGATTGCAGGTGTACTTGGGTTAATCATTTTTGATGACCAACATTAGGGAAATCCCAAATTCAAGACATTTTTTGAAGACCAACTCGAGATTATCAAAATGATCACCTCGGTGTTTGGAAAATATAGTTAGGTCATCTAAGTATATCAAAATGATCCTATTAATGAGTTCTTTAAAAGCCAAATCCATGGCCCTTTGAATAGTTGCTCTAGCATTTGACAACCCGAAAGGCATCTTCTGGTATGTGAACATCCCCCATTTGGTGGTGAACGTTGTCTTGTGTTGGTCTTCTGGTTTTACCAGTACCTGGTTGTACCCAGAGAAATCGTCGAGCAGCAAGAACATTTATGACCCTACCACCATGCTCAGTAATTGCTCCATTGATGGAAAAGGGTAGTGGTCTTTGAGAGACGCTTGATTCAAATCTCATAAATCTACATAGAGCCAGATATCTCCAATCTTTTTCCTTACGAGCACTAGATTTGATACCCATGTGCTATGTTTTATGGGGTAAACGATTCTTGATTCGATCAGCTTCTTCAGCTTCTGAGCCATGAGGGACTCAGTTTTTGGGTTGACCAACCTTTGCTTTTGTCGAACCAGCTTAGCTCCATCCATGAGCTCAATGGTACGTTTAATGATGCTAGGATCGTATCCTTTTAAATCATCATAAGACCAAGGGAAGACGCCTACATATTCATCACAGTATTGGGCCAATCTCTTTCGGTCTTTAGGGGAAATGCCTTTTCCTAGCTTGAGAACTCTCCCACTTCCTACTAACATTTTGGTATAATCCCCTTTGCTGGATGTGAGCTTCCACTTATCATTTTTGGTGTCATCATGGTCAAACAGGTTCTCCAAAGTGATCAAATCATTTGGAAGCTTGTTGGATTTCAGCTGGATGATCTGATCTCCGTAGGCTTCTTTCACCTTAGGTTGCAGTTGATTTGCAAATCCTCTTGAGTTTTGGATGAATAAAGTGATCTTCTCATCGCTCTCAAAAACTTGTTAGTGAGTATCATTATTAGGAATAGCCGGGCGGAGGACTACACAGATTGCTTGGGGGCCAGTGAGTAAGTCTGTTGTAGGGTCAAATTGTGATCCGATTGTGGTCATCCAGTCAACAACAACATTTAATTTCCGGGGGGTGCTTACAATGTTGAAAGCATCAAAACTCTCTATTAGATCCCATGTTTTGGCATGGTAGGATCTCATACAGATGTTTTTTGGCACTGGATATCCCTCGAACTTGATGGACAACCAGCACAGAGTCGCCTAGGACCTTCAATTTTTTAATGCCCATCCTCTCCGCCAGGCTCGGGCCTTGGATCAATCCCTCGTACTCTACTTCATTGTTAGAAAATGCAAATTGTAATTGGAAAGGCTTTGAGATATGTTTGCCTGAGGGAGGTGTGAGATAAATTTCGGCTCCGGAGCCCATCTTGCATCTTGCACCGTCGAAGTGCAAGGTCCATATTGCTGAAGACAACTGCTCATTGGAAAATGGTTCTTTCGTAAGCTTTGGGATGATCTGGTTTTCATAAAAAATGCAATAGGTACCCAGGCCGGTGGCATGGTAGTTAGAAAAAGGATCAGAGTCTATGAACTCATTCAGGAAAACTTCCTGCTCGGATGAAATCTCCCCAGTCACTTCTTCATCTTCTAAGAGTTCTACCACTTTTCTTTCCTCATTTGATATAGAAGTGTGAGTAGGCTCAAAATTAATCATGGCCTGGTCAACTACATGCTCAACATGGAGGGGTTCTGAGAGGATTTTTAGCTTGGTGTCATGCTGGGTGCGGAGGATGAGATGGGACTAATCTAAGGACAGATAGCCTCCTATTTTAACAATGAAGTCTTAGGAAAGACAGAGCCTGAAAATAGGAGGGATGTCGATGACCACTACTTCTTGGGACATCGAAACATTTGGACATGCGAATAAGGTCAGAGGAAGGATTTTAATAAGACCTATGGTCTAGACCCTGTTCCCGTCAAGTTGCACAACCCCCCTATTCAAAGGTTCATACCTGATGTTCAACACCTCGGTGATTTGCTTAGACGTGACGACGGTGCTAGCTCCAGAATCTATCATGGAATTATGTAATAGTTTATCTCCAACTATAAGGGTAAGGTAAAATGGGTTTGGTTTAGGCTTACCTTCTAGTTGAACTTTAAGGGGCAGGACCTGATTAGTCAACATGACTAGAGAGTGTGACTTGCTTGCTGCAGGTTGGAAACCCATTTCGTTGATCTGTGGAGACCTGGGCGCGCTCTCACTTACATCTTTTTTGCCATTAGACAGGGCCTCTTTCATCCGGTTCTTTTGCTCAAGAATACTCAAGAGATCCCACACAAAGACATGAGCCGGAGCTTTCTTCAGTTGTTCCACCACATCTACTATTTGAGGTATGGGAATCTTCGGCTCCTTCGGCTTATAGGGGATGAACTCTTTTCTCGGATAGGTAGAGCTGATCAGCGGTCGTTCAGGAGATTTGTCTACGGGTGTTCCTCTTGAAATATCGACACTCCCCAGTGAAACACCTTTCGGAGCGGAGGTTATAATCCGACTGCACAAAGGGGGCTCCATCCTTTGAAGTGGATGCGTTGTTGGTGAGCATGGCATCCTCGTCCTCCATCCATGAGAAAAGCACATGGTCTGGGGCCATCTCTATCTCTTGCTGCAACAACATACCCGGAGATGTATACACGAACTCATCTGGCGCCATGCCTAGACTTCTTTGTTCTCTAACCTTTTGTTGCAAGTTTCCTCTTGGGCAATTTCTCAGAGCATGAGCATTGTTACATGGAAAGCACCAAGAATTGGTATCATCCGCAAGGTTATTTTGACCCACTATCATCTCCTTACTAGTGGTTGGATAGATAGTTTGCAATGGATTTAGGACTGGGACTATTCGACCATTCAGCTGGGAAGGTTTATCAGTACGGTGATTTGTATATTGGTTATGTTGGTATGGAGGTCGATTCCCTTGGAAACTTTGCTGGAAGGGAGGTTTGGCGGGCGAGACTTGGGCTCTCTTTAGATTGACAATCTCATTTGAGAAGGATCTCAAGAGATTCTTCATATCACTAACCTTGACAGCCAAAGAGGATGGCGAGGGAGCGAGATATGAATATATAGACTGTGGAGCAGATGTACTAGGAGTGGCTTCTTCTAACACTTGAGGAGATATCTCAGGAAAGACTAGCATGATAGGGGGGGGAGCGAGCTTCTCGACATTGATTAGGTTGTTTTTCGCTTGGACTGCTATGTCTAATGCTTGTGGGAGAGTATTGCCTCCTAGAGATTGAATCATCACTGATATGTCAAAATTGAAAGCTTTGAAGTAGAATACAAAAGCCATATCCATCGGGGGCGAGCAGACAAAGCTATCCTCTATTGAGTCTATTAAAACCTTAGATTAAAATTAGTTAGTGCTTCCTGAGGGGGCCTCTTTATTGTGATCAATTGATGCATCAAAGATGATTTACCAACCTTATCAGAGAACGTCTGGAAAAAAATGGTCTCCCAACTGATCCCAATCTCCTATAGTGTTAGGGCCCAATGATCTGAACCAATCCAAAGCTCTTCCTGTAAAAGAAGTTATAAGCAATCTTAAGGCTACATTTTGTTCGGTAATTCCATGGACAGTGCAGACAGTGACTACATCTTGTAAATGCTCCCCAGAAGTTTTATGACATTCTCCAGTGAACTTGGGCACAACTTTTAGCGTGGTTGTAGGGATAGCTCCCTAGACTATGGGTGGAGTTGAGGGAATGAGGGGGCTCCCGTTATCCCAGGTCACAAAATTTATGGGGGGAATGTGTGTCATTGTTGCATAGGTGACTATAGGGAAAGTGGGAAAGCTTCATGAGGATGAAGATGTGGTTGAATGCACAGTCACCAGAGGTGGTAAGAGAATGTGAGGATTTAAAGTTGTATGACTCCTGGTGACAGGCCTACGACTCATAAACTATCTCAGAGTTATATTTGAACTTGAGGTCCCATTGGGCGTGCCAGAAAAAGAATTGTTGACTCTAAATTTTACTTTGAAAACAAATAGCCTTATGGGAAATTCAGTGATGGGGGGCCTACTATGCAGAATTCACTGAATACCCTTCGGATTTGAGAAGTCGGCTCTTCCTTGGGGTTTGGGAAAAGGGAAAAGAAGGAAACTTAAAATAAAATGATCTATACTATGGAGGTGATGCGCCAGAACATTTCATAAAAAGTGGATAGCATATAAAACTAGAAAAAACACACGGTTTTAAAGCCCATTCAACAATCTACATGCCCGAATAGAACTATAATTAAGATACAATTAAGACTCTTTTGAAAAAACATAAAGAAACATATATCATGCATCCACCAGATAACAAGTGCACAACATAGTTTAATCGACAAAGTATTAGATAGATATCTCTAAAGTCATCAACATACAGGAAAAAGCACAGAAAAGCCTATTCAAGCATCCAAAAAGAGGCAATCACAAAGGCCACGAGCACAATTTTGATTAACCTTCCTCTTGGGAAACTATAACAGCTGAAAATTATCTAAGATCCTTAATTGTTTTTCTTAAAAGTCTTGAACCCCTACAACAGGAAAAAAAAAGCATAAATAGAGCCCGCAGCTCTGCTTACAGCTCCAAAGTACACCAAATAGGCATAACCACCAATGAACAGAAAAACCAAGCCCTGTCATTTTGCGAGGTCACACCCAGCAAAACGGCTCTAAGGTTGTTGTTTTGCTTGTCTGTGACGATCTTCATACCAGCCCAAATAGAAAAGATTTAGCTAATCGCAGAAGAAAATGCGGCAAACAGGGAGACCTCTTCTGCAAAACTTCTTCAAAAAGAAACACATCCGCCAGCGCGAAGATGCCAGGTGTCCCTTTCCTATTTGTGCTACAAGGTGGGCCCCAAAAAAATCCCAGTCAGCAAAGCCTCTCCATTTGTCGTCATCGCACTACTCCAATCCTTAAACACAAAAAATGAACCACCAGGGGCAACATCGAGATGACACTTGTCCAATACGTCACGCACTGCTGGAAAGCTGAGAGAGGAAAAAAGGATACTCCGACCAAAAACTCATCCTGAGGATTTTAATGTGAACAGTTCTCTGCCAAGAGAAAATCCTATTGAAGATCCCAAAGCTCTGTTAGGAGCTATACCCTACTAAAGGTAGTACCCTGTTAGGAGTAACCTCAGTAGAGGATTTCTGAATCCAAACTAATGGATCACCTTGTTAGAGGATTTGTACAATGAATCTTGTTAGAGCTTACCTGGTTAGGGTATTTGACTATTGTAGTGATTAGAAAACAACAAGTGGTGTGATCTAGAAGTAGCACAACTTTCTTGATTAGATCCTCTTCTACTCGCTCAAAACTACATCACCAATTTCATCACCAACATATTTTGCAATGCCTTCAAATTTTATCTTGCATCATACCATATCATAAAAATTGCTCATCATAATATCATTATATAGACATTAGATTTCATGTTGGCTTAGAAATCATATCACAATTTCCTAGGTGTAGTGTATTTGGACAATCAAACATAACTCATCACAAATTGCCGCCAAATTTGTTGGTTAGGGGTAACTCATCACACAATCAATGAATATCGGTTGGAACACCTATATCGGTTTGGAGTTAACCACCATCAACATGTAAACTGATTGTCCTCCATTTGCTTCTTTTATTATTTTTGTTGAATCTCCAAGTTGGTGTCAAGCCATTTCTGCATGTACTGGTTGTCTACATATACCAGTTAGACACCTTCTCAAACCATCATAAACTAAACATCAATACCGGTTGCAATACAAGTAACTTTAGAAGTAAATTGGTTTATCTTCACTAAGATGACAATGTGAACATATGTGTGTGTATACATGTTCCATCAACGACAACACATGAAGTCATCCATTACAATCATCATCAAGCCAACACAGTGTGGCCTCGTGCACCTCATATCACATCGACATAATCCAAACTATTCTAGGCTAGACTGCTTCCATCATACACTCATCTTTATTTACTATAAAACATATAGTATTTTTATATTTTTCTACTATATAATTGGGAATTCTAGCCCTATGTTTTCATTTCCTCCTGAAAAGTTTGAAAAATGCCCATAAGTTTGCCTTTTGCTGCTTATCCCCTTGTCTATTCAAAATTTGGGTTATCTGTGTGGCTAGCAGTCGATCAAAAGCCCACTGTATCTTACCAAAACCAGGAACAATATTCAAAAAGTAGAATGCCAAACAAATAACAAAAGACCCATACCGAAAAGTATTTTTCTTTTCCTTTTTAATTTTCTAAAGGTTTGTCATCAGCTCCTTCATCATCACACTACAAAGATCATAGTGTGCATCCTCCTTCACCATTTGATAAGCTATAAGAATATTATTATCAGAGAAAGAGTTCAACCGGTTTGACTGGTGAAATTTGTATCTGATTATCATTGCTGCAAATTTAACATCAATTTCTTTTATATCATCACCCCTCATAGAACGACCATCAAAGGTGGTGTCGGTGAGTTTGCAGAGTTCAATGTTGGAGAGTTTAGGCCTAGGGTCGGGAAAACCTCCAACCTTATGCAGATAGGTGATGTTCTTGATTACTTCCTCGGTGATCTTGTAGGGCCAGTCCAACCAGATAAATTCTCCATGAATACAACTGAGTATGTATCGACCCATTCCGCTTCATCGAATGTCGGGAAGTCTATAAATTGGGTATAACACTTATTTTGCAAATGGGCATTTTTGGCTTCAACTAGTTGTCAGTAATGAGATTCTCAGTGAATATGCAAGACAATTCATAACCTCCGAGCTCCTTGATGTCACAATGGATGTATGCCCTAATGTCTTCAGTATGAATAACACCATGGAAGATGCTCAAAAATGCTCCCAATAGATCATCCAAAAGAGATTTGAAAGGGTGCTTCTTGAATTTAGGGCGGGGCAGTTCTTTATTTCCAGCACCAAAGGAGTATCGATATTGGATGAAGAAGCCATGATTTACCAAAGAAGTGTCGAAACTAGGGTTTTGGCAAATGGTAAATACCTCAAGATTCTGTTGGATGATGATATCGCCTTTGAGTGTAGATGCTTGCACAATTCGCCTTTGGACTCTTGAAATGCTCTGGAAATTGCTCTTTTGAATGCTCGATCATTGTGTGAAGAAAATAACTTAACTTTTCCCTTTTTATCACCATTAACCCTAATTTTCCACTATCATAAATGTTGTCGGTAAGTCTGACCAGATCGCATAATCTACAAGTAGGTTCTGGTAAACACCTGAAATCGTCTGAGTACCCATCCGCAATTAGAATTCTCTGACTACAAATCTAATCTGGGGTGTTTGCATGATCTTCAATGATTTTCCTACCCCTAAGGTAGAGTGCCTTAGTTACCAGTTGTTCCTACTTCCGGTGTAGGACATGATGACTCTACTAGTTGTTCTATCAATTGTGTATCTGATCTCCTTACCCATCCTTTCTCATGTTGTTTTATGATATATTCTACCTTTTCCTTTCCCTTCTCATCTACTTTTCCATTAGTTATCAGTGGTTTCTTACTCTTGCAATATTTAGCAAAATGTCCAATCTTGTTGCATTCATAACAAACAATATTGTTCTTATGAATTTCTTTGTTAAGCCCTTGATTTCCTTGGTTTACATTTGATCTGCATTGGTTAGCCATATGTCCAAATCTACTACATGCATGACATCATACATTTCCAAGACCGGTGACTGGTGCATTGTTTAGATTATTCCTATTTCTGCACTAACTTGCTATATGACCATATTTATTGCAAACAATGCATGTACAATTGAATTTGTGAGGATTAGGTTGTCTTACCAGTGATTTATGATTCTATTTGTTGGCATGATTTTGCTTCTGATCGGATGATTGATCTTGTTGTCCAATACCATAGCTTTCTCCTTCTTCATAACCAAGACCTCTCTTGTCATTAATATCTCTTTGACTCTTTAGTAGTTCATCAAGTTTTGCAGACCTGGCTTTAAACTTGTCTTTGTACTCATTTACAGTGATTAAATCACCTCTCATGATTATGATTTGTCTCTCAAGTCCTTGTTCATTATTTCAGGACTAGATCAACTCAAGTTTCAACATGTCATTCTCCTGTGTCAGTCTATTGCACTCCTCAGATCTGTCCTTCAATGCTTGAGCTAGGTTTTCTTCATTATTCTTTATGTCTTCAATCTCCTTGCATATTCTCATGGTTAGGGCTTTCATCTAATTCTTCAAGATAGTGTTCTCCTGAGTGAGTTTTTGACATTGATCTTTCAAGGCATCTTCTTCATCACTACTTTGATTATGCAGTTGATCATAGAGTTCCTTCCGCTTGGCTTGAACAATTGAAAGATTTCCTGTAATGAGATGATGTGTTCTCTGAATTTCATTAGTTAATTCTCCAGTTTATTGTTCTCCATCTTCTCATTATCAAGATCCTCAAGAGCAAGTTGAAGTTGTTGTTGCAGACCGGTTTCCATTGATTCCAAGTTCTGGATCTTCCCCAAGTGGTTAAATTTCTTTCGAGGAACTAGGCTCTACTACCAATTGTTGGAATCCAAGAACACTGAGAGAGGGGGATGAATCAGTGTTCTACCGGTAAAACTAATTCTGAACTTATTGCTTATGAACCATTTAACAGTAAATAAAATTAAAGTGCATAAAGCAAATAACCCATAAAGAAGAAACACCCTAACAACAATATTTATACATGGAAAACCATGCAAAGGGAAAAACCACAATGGGACCGATACCCATAATATCTATATACTTGATCAAGATATATAAATATTACATTGAAGGGATTGCACATGCAATCAGGCTCACTACCTAGAGCTCACTGCTCAAATAGAAGTCTCACTGACTTACACAACATTACATAATGATTACAAATAAAAATGAACTCATAAGATGCATCTGACCATGTTGGATAAGTTTTGGTTTAAGCTCTATTAATCCTCTATGCGTATTGGTTCATTGATACTTTGTTCTGCTACCAGTTGAGACTGCGCATGTGAAACTATGCACAAAGGATTCCTTTCGCTAACCAAAAAGCCTACCATCAATTTCTAACTTATTCACAACCAAAATCGCATTCCAACTCTCATTAAATCTATCCCTAAAATATCTCCTAAAATACCCTTTTAACTTGTTAAACATGTCGACCTCAATGAAGAATTATAAACCCGTCAGCTGTTGGATCACAAGGTATATCATGCATAATCCTGATGACCATGTCGGCCTTCAGACGCTACCAAAAATTCATTGAAATAAATTATTGGAGTCACAAGATATCTTAATCGGGTCCTATCCTTAATCGGGTTCCAAATACACGTTATCGGGACCAAGACTTAACTGGTTTTAAAGCAAAGTGTATATACCAGTTGTGTGTAGTGAATATCGGTTGACCCAATCAAAGAAAAATGATAAATCAATGAATCCTAATAGAAAATATTTGCACCTGAAGATGAGTTGCCATCAATGACAACCCTAAATGTCATTTTCCTTACCAGATGAGTGTCAATTTCCAACAATATCATGAATGAAATGCATGACATCATCTTCTCTACAAATGTTTTGATTTTTTTAAGATAGGCTCTAGGAGAATAAGGAGGATCTAGAGAGATAGAAATACCAATATTTTGACCTTGCCCCTCTTGGGAAAGGGTATGTGTGTGAGAAGAAAATGAGGTCATTTTTCTCTTCAATGCTTTCTCTCCATTAGAGAGATCATTGATAGGAGTATTAACTCTTTCTTCATTCACATTAAATACCCTAAGAGAGGTACAAGTATTAATTTTCTCATTGTCATCTCTAGGGTTATGATCCACAAAAGCTTTTAGGTGATCTACGTTTGAAACACATTTACCCAAAAACATCACCATAACACAACGCACATGATAAATGAAAGATTTGAGATTTAATCTATGAAAAGGAATCAACTTGGAAATTAAAAGAATGCAATATGTCCAAGTGTTATGAATAAAAAGAAGTAACATGAGGTGAAAGAAGACATTACCAAACACATGATTATAATAAATGTACGTAACAAGCAATGTAATCATATGTGAAATAGCAAATAGGTTAAATCCATTAATTTCCATGATTAATGTTGAAATTTAAGTTCAAGCAAATTATTTAAAAATAAATTAGGATTTTATAATAAAACCACTTAATTTATTTAAATTGATGAAGTTCAAATTTGATTTTTTTTTTGAAAAATGTGAAAATGAGAATTTGAATGTTGAGATTTGAAAATTGAAATTTGAATAATTCAAAATTTTAGAAAAAAGATTATTCAATTTTTGAAAAATTATGCAACCTTCTAGGAAATTTAAATTTATACTTAGGGCCTTGAAAATAATCTCTTGATTTAAATTTAAAACTACCCACTAGAAGATTTGAATTTGTCCAACAAAAAATTAATTTTGAAATTTGAGAATTGAGAGGATTAATTTAATTTAAAAATTAGGGTTCTTTTAATTAACCTCTTAATTTTTAAAATTTTCTTCAAGAGAAGTAAATTTATAATTAGGGTCTTGTAGAAAGAACCACTTAATTTAAGTTTAAATTTGAAAATAGATCTAAGATTGGGATTTGGAACAAGATGAGTTTAAATTTAGAAATTAGGGTTTGTTTAATTAACCACTTAATTTAAAATTAAAATTTGATCCAAGGTTGCAAATTTGAATTTGAATTTTAATTAGCAACCAAATTTGAAGACGGAAATTCAAAATTTAAATAACCCACAAGTTCAAGTTAAAAATTTAATCATTAGGGTTTTTGAAATTAACCACTTAATTTTAAAAATTAATAGTGAAATTTGACTTAATTTGAATTTGCAAATTGTAAAGTGGAAAATTTAACCCTAGTGACTCCCCACCTAGGAGAGAGAACAAGGATAACTTGGGAGAAACTTCACATTCAAAAGAGGGACTTGAATCCACTAGATCCAAATCCAAGGAGAACAAGGATATGAATTTCAAGTGGATTGCAAGGGTTGGAAAGTGATTTGCCACTTTTGTAAATAGATATGCTGACGTGTTGACTATGTATAAAAGGGAGATAAAATGATTGAAATGGGGAGCTACCAGTTTGGGATCCCGTTGTAATTTTGAATCTAAGATATTCAGACTGATACGGATCTGCCCTGCAAATTTGGAGAAAAGTCATTGGGACTGTGTTGAAAGTGCACATGGTCCTCCGAAAAATACACATGCCAAAAAGGGTTTTTTTGTCTCTGTAAATGGAGTCCAATCCTACAATTATAGTTGCTCACCTACAACCTACACACAGAAAAGAGGGGAAAAAGGATTATGGATAGGGGTTTGCCTCAGTCAAACCTCGGTTGAGGAATCAACCTTAAAAGAAAGTAATTGCAATACTTAAATATACAGGTGTCGAGGGATGGGGCACTGAGTGGGCCTGTATGGCTATAGTGTGGCCTACCAAGTGGTTGTTGGCATGATTGGCATAATTGATGCAGATGAATAATGGTGACTAAACCGGTAAAGGACTGTTTGTGATGACATTGTGATGAAGAGATTGATATTGTATGATCGGATGACTTTGATCAATTATTTGTGTTCTCGTTGATGGCAACTGATGTTTACTATGTTGTATTTTTGCTAGGGTTTAAGGACCGATAAAGAATTATCTTAACCGGTAATAATTTTATTGGTATTTTGATGATGTTTTGGTTGTCATTGATGGACACACACTACTTGATGTATGAGTTATGCTCAACCGGTAGTTGTTCCAACTTGTATTGTATGTCATTGAATGTGTAGTCTTTAGACTATTGGTATTTTGTAGGAGATGGTTTACTGGTCACAGATTGACTGAAGACCCCAAGCGGTATGAAGACCCCAAGAGGTACGAGGATCTCAATCGGAACGAAGGACCCGAGCGGTAGTTAATTTTTTATTAGAACACTACGATCTTCCAGTCTTCATTTTTGACAACCGATAATCGGTATATTGTATCAACCAATATATATCTGTGATGAGTTACCAATCGGTAGTATTGTAATATGTGATGAGTTATCATCCACCGACACTTTGGTGATGTTTTTTGTGTCATGTTACCAAATGTGTCTAGATGCACTATACCTAGGAACTTGTAGTCTAATCTTATTGGACCAACATGAAATCAAATTCCTTTATAAGGACATCATGTCTAGGTTTTGTATGCGATACAGAAAAGGAAAGGTTATTATGTGCGATCATTGACGAGAAGGTTAGGTCTATGTAAAGAGATAGAGTGTGGAGATATAGAAGACTGAAGTAATGCTGAAATGCATTAACAAGGAGTTGTCAAGGATCTAATTAAGCATAATGTGCTATTATCTAGATCATTCACTTGTTGATTACTCACAACTTCGACAATCTAAGGCCCTTAACCGGGTAGGCTCAACAAAGCCTTTGTAAATCCTATAACAAGGTGGTTCACAACTGTGGATCTTAAATCCTCTAACAGGTAGTCTTTAACATGACTTAACTCCTAACAGAGATCTAGATTCCTAACAGGATCTATTCTGGTGAAGAATATTGTATGACCTTAACCAGTCTGTTTACTATTCTGCAAATAGTTACTTGTGAGTTTCTGCTTATCGTGGTTTTTCCCATTTGGGTTTCCACATCAAAGATCTTATGCTATGGTGATTGTGCTCTTGTGGGTGAAAGCTTTGTTTGCTATTTGGTTTGCATTTATCTTAACCGATTTATTAGTGAATCTGCTACATCGGTTATCCGCTAAATTTTTTAAGAGTTTGTTTACAATATTTTTTGGCATACTAATTCACCCCCTCTCTTAGTATTCATCAGATTTTTGGTTTGGCGGTGATCTACATCAAATTAAAATGTTGGTGATGACCTGGCACAAACCATGTGAAGTGTTTGAAAGATGTTTTGGCGCATTTGGAGAGCGAATTTCTTTGGAATATGCAAAGTGCTTAGCGGAGTGTTCTAAGGGTTTAAATTTGTATCAGATCGAGATGCGATGATAATTCAAAAATTGTAATTGACTTCTAATTGATTATATGATCCATATGATGATCAATGATAATCTATAATAAGTTGTAAAAGATTTGTGATGATCTATGTTGTAAGTCTTAGAGTTTTGTAACTGACTAAGTTGAAAATGTTATTTATGTCAATATAGTTGATGTTTGTTGTGTCGGTGGTTTTGAGAAAAGTGTGAAGCCGAACCATAGATATGCCAAAGAGTAGCAAATTTGGAGTTTAATTGGATCTAATCAAGCAATCAGTTAAGTGTTGTACTCAAATCATTCACTGTTGTTCTCTAACAATTGCAACAGTCAAAATCCCTTAACTGGGTAGGTCCTAACAAGCCTGACATTGTAAATCCGTTAAACAGGTAGCTCTATATCAAAGTGTTAAATCCTCTCATGAGGTTGATCCTAACAGGTCAAAGCTCCTAACATGGCTCATCATCTAAATCCCTTAACCAGGTGACTCCTAACAGGGACTGCTCCTAACAGGGCATCATTGTAAGCTTCTAACCAGGCTAGGCTCCTAATAGGGCGCATTCTGAAAGAGTGCACAATTTTTGTGGGTACCAATTCCCACCGTGGTTTTTCCCTACTTGGGTTTCCATGTGAAAAACATGGTGTTCATATGGTGAATGTTTTTATGTGTTGTTATGTTTTACTTTCAGTTTATGCATATTGATGAACACTTAATGAGTTGTTATGATAAACCAGTTTAACAGCTGGTTATAAGTGACTACCGGTAATGGTAAAGAGTTTATTACTGGTTTATGTTTGATTTGAAGAATTTTTATAAGTTCAAGTTTTGAGATTGAAATTATTGTTAAAACCGATTCACCCCCCCTCTGAGTATTAACCAGATCCTCTAAGATTAACAATTGGTATCAGAGCATTGGTCCTCTATGTGTAGAAAGCTTAACAGCTTGAGGGAAAGATCCTGAAGAAAGATGATGAAGGAGGGTCCCAAGTTTACCAAGGACAACTACCAGATATGGAAAGACTGGATGAAGATATACATTAAAGGATTGGGTGCTCAATATTGGAATCATGTGTTAACCAAGTATGTTGCTCCTACTACTAGCCCCTTGACACCGGATGAGCTTAAAGAACAACAAGAAAACATTCAAGCCTTGGAAGCAATTGTAAGTACTTTATCTAATTTTGAGTATATAGATGTTCATGGATTAGAAACTGCATTTGAAGTATGGGAGAAATTAGAATTGATTTATGGAGGAGATGAACATGTTCAAAGAGCAAAAGAAGAAAGTTTAAGAGACAAATTTGGTGACATGAAAATGGCTGATGGTGAGAACATTGCACAATATGGTCAAAGGATTAAAGAAGTTGTAGGTGGCATTAAGAGTGTTGGAGGTAAGATTGATGATGATATTGTTGTTAGTAAAATGCTTAGAACTCTCCTACCACAATATGCTATTAGAGTTTCTGCAATTCAAGAACTGAGATCTATCGCTAAAGATAAAGTCATTGTTGATTCTCTTATTGGAAAGTTTACTGCATTTGAGTTAAACAACTTTGATAATAGTGTTTCAAAATCGTCTGAATATTTTTTTAAAGCTTTTGCAACCAGTACATCTATTAGGAAAGGAAAGGATATTTACCATAATCATGACTGCAGGTCTAGTCATGGCGGTAGTAGAGGTGAGGATGATAATGAAGATCATCTAATGGAACTTGAGGCACTATTGGCTAAAAGATCTCCTAGAGGCACTGATAAATATAACAGTAAATTACCCTTGAAGTATTTTACCTGCAATAAGATTCAACACATTTCTGCAAATTATCCTAACTGTGATAGAAAAGAAAAGTTCAAGAAATTCAAAGGAAAAGGATAGAAACATTGCTATGTTGCAGTTGATGAAGGAGTAACTAATGAAGAATCAGAAGATGATGACAATGAGGAGATAGTGTTTGTTGTTGTGAAGGAAGATCCAACTGATGAAAAGGCATTGGCGTCTCACATGGATAGTAGTGATGAATGGATAATAGATAGTGGTTGCTCACACCACATGACCGGTGATAGAAATAAGTTCTCATCCCTTGAAGAATTTGATGGCGGTGTGGTAAAATTTGGTAACACACCCTGCATGGTTAAAGGTAAAGGAACTATTTCATTAAATGGAAAAAGCAATGCAGATGATGTCTTTTGGGTTAATAGATTAAGACATAACCTTTTGAATGTTGGTCAATTAAATGATAAGGGATATCTTCTAGAATTTAAAAGTGGAGTGTGCAGGATTCTTGGAAGTAATGGAGAATTGAGTGCTACTAGAAAGCGGACAAGAGGTAATCTATTTCATCTGAATACTAATGTGAATATTTGTTTGGTGGCAAAGATTAAATATGACGGGTTATGACACAAGAGGTTTTGTCATGTTAATTTTGACAATTTGATAAAGCTTGGTAAATCAAGTATTGTGAAGTTTTGTGATGAACAGGGAATCATGAGGCAGATGTCAGCTCCAAGAACTCCACAACAGAAAGGGATAGTAGAGAGAATGAATAGAACAATTGTTGAAGCTACTAGAACCATGTTGATTCAAGGTGAAGTACCGAAAATGTTTTGGAGAGAAGCAGTTAGCATTGTTGTCTACACTTTGAACCAGGTACTTGTCAAGAGAGGTAACAACAAAACACCTTATGAGTTATGGCATGGCAAGACTCCTACTGTAAGTTACTTTAAAAAATTTGGGAGTAGATGTTTCATTAAACATGATGATTACACTAGAAAGTTTGATGCAAAGTGTGATGAAGGTATTTTTCTTGGTTATTCTACAAAGAGTAAGGCTTTCAAATGTTATAACAAGAGAACAAAAAGGATCATTGAAAGTGAAAATGTAAAGGTAGATGAACTCTCTGAGAAATATGATAAGACCAGCAGATCTGAACCTAAGAAATATGAGGAAAACCTTGTGCTCATTGAATCGGAAGTACAAAAGAACGATGAGCAGGAAAATGCAAAAATAGGTGCTCAACCAGTAAATGAAGAGAGCGATGAAGAACATGAAGCAGAAGGCACAACACCAGAACCGGTAATACTAAGATATGTCAGACTAAATCATTCAGAAGAATAAATTATAGGAGATAAAAATATTGGCGTACAAACTATAGAGCCTAAAATAGTAAGAGAGACATTGAAGGATGATGATTGGATCAATGCCATGAGTGACGAATTGGATCAGGTAGAGAAGAACAAGACATAGATACTTGTTCCGAGACCGAAAGACAAGAATTTGATTAGCACTAAATGGGTCTTTAGAAACAAGTTGAATGAAGAAGTCAAGGTTGTGAAGAATAAAGCAAGGTTGGTATGCAAAGGCTATGCATAAGAAGAAGAAGAAGACTATGGAGAAACCTTTGCACCGCTGGCGAGATTGGAAGGAGTAAGAATTTTACTTTCTTATGTTGCTAAGAACTTTCTTAGGTCCCTGTGAAATTTTAAAAAGAAGTACGGTGGCGGTGGGGGGAAAACCCCCACAAATTTTTTTTTTTTTTTTATATAAATAAAACTTTTACATTAAATATGTAATAACTGCAAAAATAATAATATGAATTTTTTTTTAAAAATCACAAAAAAATTCAAAATATATTTTTTTTTTTGAAATTCATACTGTACAACCTAATAGGTTGAATTTTTCCTCCAAGCCTGAAATCTGATTTTCACCCAATATGGGTGAATTTATAGTCAAAATTCATGGAAATGGCCACCCAGACATAATGGTGAGGTTGGATCTAGTCTAGGACACCTCTAAAATATTCTTCTCCTCATATCTTCCTCTTGACCTCCTTCAAGGATGCAATAAAATCTCTCCAAAGGCTATGCAAAGGTGCTCCAACCACTTTGATACCATGTGATATTATGCTTGAAGCAACCAAGATCAAAGAGACTAAAAAATAACACAATGACAAGAGAGATAAAATATGACAAGAATAAAGTGTATTCCTATCAATATGCAAAAGAGATCTAGATCATCAAGAATTACATACAATGTATGAAGAGCTTGCTTATAAAGATAAGGTGAAACAATCATCAGTGAGGAGGGACCTCAAAGAGATCAATCTGGATCGGTCATCAAGAGTAAACATAATGAAACACAAAGATACGATGGAGGCAATGCAGAATAGGTTATTTTATTTCATGAAAATTGATTACATCCAGCCAGTAACAATTGGGTTACAACATATCGGCTCACAAGCCTAGTAGAACATACAAAATAGGTCACAATCGGGACCTTGAATCTTGAAATCTATCTTCTATGCATAGTCTAAGAGACAAGAGAGCACAAGGCTAAGAGAAAAGAGAGCACACAATGATGACATGTGGCTCAATGAGATGCAAGGGTAGTTAGGAGAAATAGTAAAATATTCCACATGAGGTGGATCACCCACCGAAGGTGGAATTATCACTCCACAATAAGTGGATATGATAAAGTAATAACAAGATCACACCATAAAAGGTGGAAATTCTCCTACATACACACTTTCAATGTATGCACATCTCCCGAAGTGTCTCATATGCAAACTACAATGTTATGCATGTACCCAAGTAAACTTAAGTAAAGTGTAATTATATCCAACATGATTAAATAATTACACCAACAAAGGCAATCTATTGAAATATCCTCCACCCAATATCACATAATTTACACTTTATGAACACACAGTTCCTCTCTACATATGATCGCTCCATTTCAGAAACTGTTCTCAAGTAAACACAAAGGATCACTTTTGTAATCATACTTGGTCGATGTGTGAACTGTTAACTTAAAAAAAAACTCAGAGGCTCTAAAAATAGTGTAACTTAATAATGTCACGCATGCGAATAATCTTTTATGCTTTATACCTTTTCAAAATACTAAAGCTTCCTTATTAGTCTTTCAACCACCAATTCAGTTACTATTTTGAAAATCTCTGTCACCCGTACCCATGCAACTTATTTCACCGCCGCTTTGAATCCCTTGGTCTTGTTGCATACAAGGCTTTCTATTTGTCCCATCTAGAGCTATACTTTTGTGAGTGATTTGATGTGATCTTCATGTCCTTTGATCATAAAATTCACGTTTTCCACCTTCATGAATTATAATATTCCTTGTGTCAATATCTTCAATTCTTATCTATCGATTTAAGCACATATATCACTGCCCACAAAGGCTCGACTTGACACTTGATCCCCACATGTCATTCCTTTTGAGCTTTTTTCAAATCCACGTGTATCTCTAACATTTCTTTTTTATGCTTGGAACTCGTTGAAGCCATCCTTTGTGCCTCTTTGTGTGTTGAGCTGACATGTTAGACCCCATTTTCATCAGTTGATAGAGCACCTCATCCTTTTTTACTCAAAGCTCATTGAAATGAAGAAAATGCCTCCAATGAGTGTTGAGTGAATTTTTCATATTACTTCTATAATCATTCTCCTTGAATACTCATTGAACTAGAAACAAAAAGTTCACCAAACTCCGTGTTCTTAATCTTTTGTGGCACGACTTGTGATAGTGAAATAAGAAAAGCACCTTCACCATGTGTTGAGCTCTTCTTTGGAACATTGTTTAACCGCCACACTAGACAACAACTCAACATACACAAAAGACGTCTCAAAAGCAAGGCCGACTTTAAAACAAGTAAAATCACGTGCTTTGATTCAAGTCTCTAGGACATCATGTAGGAGGGGAACAAAGATTAAGGTAAATTAAATATTAAAGTTACCAATTGAAGAAAAGACGTTAGGAACTAAGGGCCCGTTTCCAATAATAAAGAACTCATGTTAAAGTGACTTAAACAATAGGTGACCAAAACAAAAGGTCAATGATAAAAAAGAACATGCCTGCCAAAGGGACATTTAAATTCATGTTGGGACACAATTTTGATTTATTCATTGAGCCCTCAAAAAGTTTTTTAACAAATTTTTTAAGGCTACTAACACATTAGAAATTACCCAAGATAACATTATTAATGTATTTTCCTCTCCACTAGAAGTAACTGTAGACGTATAAATCTGACCACTTTCCTAAGTGAATATTTAATATTCATTTTAACCTCGTTCCCCCTATTAATAAAATTCTATTTAATTAATTTCTTCATATTCATCTATTTGATTAAATAAATTACTCAATTTATTTAATTAAGTTCACCTAAACCTTTTCTAGCCTTTGATTAAATAAATCACTTTATTTAATTAATTCCCCTTTCTCCCTTTTTAATTAAATTTACATTTAATTAAATTAATCATTGCAAATAAATAAATCTAATTTATTTATTTAAAATCCCCCTCTTGCATTTTCTTGCATCTCCCACCTGCCTTCTAAACCTCCTTCTAGATTCTTCTAATCACTTCCAATTTAGCCTAATCCATCTTCTAATTATTGTCACAATCCTAAGCAAAGAGAAGTCACTTCTCAAAGTCTTCAAAGTCTTTGAAAACCATTAAAGGCCTTATGTCCTCAACAAGTTAACCCTCAAAGTCTTCCAAACCATTTAAGGGTCTTACATAACCATTAATGGTTAACTCAACCTTCTTGCATGATTAGAGACTTTCTCTCTAACTCAACCCTCATCTAACCCAAGGGTCTCATCAAGCATTCATGGCTTTAACCTTGGTTATCCCTTTAACCCTTGCACGAGAGTTTACCTCTCGGGTAAAAGCTTTATCCATTGGATAACCTTAGTATAACCTTAACCCTTACCTCCTACGGTAACTTTCATGTCTTCTCAAGCATTTAATGCTTCTTTCATCCCCTCTCAAGCAGCCTTTTGTTGACAATTGTCACCATTTCATTGGTGAGAATTATGAACATGGATTGATTAAATTTCAATCCTGGCCCTTATTAAGATTATTCAATCTTGACCATCCATTGCCCTATTTTCCCTATAAATAGAGTTCTCATTCTCTCATTTTGATATAGAAGTTTTCATGCATCAAGCTTACAGTCATTTTACTAAGCATTTTAGCCTCTCTTTGATAAATCATCTTAATAAACATTTAGAAATATTTTAATATCATAGAATATTCATGTTAGACTAGTATATCATTGCTAGGATAATTAGCTAAATCTTATCATCATCTTTATGCTAGCTTTATCATCATAGTTTCAATATCATACATGTCTTAGGAATGCATTCATGTATAATAATCAAACATCACTCGTTCTTGGAGTTGTCATTCCTAAGTCACTTTTCTTAGTGATCTGAGAGCAAAGACATTGACTTTAGGGATCCTGTGAGATAGAGAACAATGGGACACCCCTTGGGAAGTTGAGCTATTTTGATATAGTTCCTATAACTTGCACCAAGAGTCTCATTGGTGTGTGAGCCTTTTGAATCATACTTTTACACTTATGTCACCCTCATTTCCCGCATAGAGTAACATCCAATATGCTTAATGATTTTGATAAGTTATTGGTAGAAACTGGTTCCAAGCCTAGAATGAGCCATCTATTGAGAATCCTTCAGTTGTGGTTGTTACTACCTCTACTTCATCTATATTAATTGTTGTTTCTCAAGGCTAGGGGATTACATCTCAAACACTATTTTTCGGTTTTGAAAATGTTTTTGTACTTCCCCATGGTTTCTTACAAATTCCCCTAAAAGAAAGAAAAAGGTAATTTCTCCCGATGAGTTTAATTTTTTTCAACGAGTCATTGTGAAGCCGAAATATACCAAGAAGGCCAAAACTATCTCAAGAGTAAGAATTGACCAGACCAGGGATAAGTATGTTGAGATTGCATAACCTCCCGTGGATAAGAGTGTAGATGAAGTTCGAGTATAAGATTATGTTGCGAAAAGAATATATCTTGGCAAATAAACTCATGATGGTGCCAAGCAGGATGCACAAGAGGCCTTCTGATCTCTCATTGTCAAATATGATGAGGAAAATGCTAAGAAATATTAGCTCAAGGTTCAGGTGGAATTACTTACCAATGTTTTAGTCAAAATTACTAAGTCCACTGAGATAGTTGAGCCAGTAACTTCATCAATTGATGAAATATCCATCAAGCAAGTTGAGAAGCTCACCTCAAGAGGTACTATAGTGGGTGAATGGATGGACAGGATGCTGAGTCAAGGGACACATCTTTTGACTTCAACAACCAGGTTGATTGATAGTATTCAGGGTGTTCAATATGAATTTGATACCATGTTCGAGACATTGACACAAGGTATTGAAACACATGAAAACAGTTTCGAAGCATGACTCAAATTGAGAGATTTTTCTTAGGATGTTCTTGTTGACAATAATATCGTTCCTTTAAGGAAATTCTATGTGCAACATAAAAAACTTCTGAAACATAGAATGGAAGTTTGAGAATAATTGATTGAAGATATCAAAAAGGCTAGGAAAACTAGTCACTTGGTACTGTAAAATAAATCCTAGCCAAGATCACATAATTTCCTTGTAAAATGTTTGATGAAGAGAAAAGATTACTACCCTTGGATTTGTTTATTCGGGCTTTCAATTTATTCATCAAGATGAGGTTGAGCGAGAAGACTTCTCAATTTTCTCACTTGACAAGTTGATAGAAATTCAAGTGATTTTGGATGATCTGGACTCTCTTTTAAAGAGATCTAAGAAGGAATGCACCTTATTGGAAAATTCACTCACTAGAATATAAGTTATCTTTGGCTATGAAGATGAACTGAATGATGTTGAAATCCAAGTTTCTTTTCAAAAGTATGAATAATTTTTGAAGAAAGATGGAGATGACGAGACACAAAATGGAACACCCCTTAGTCATTTTATACATTCATAAGATAGTGCCATTTTGTAGTTTCCATTGACATTTTCAAGTGTCATTTTAGAAAATAGTTTTGCATTTAGGAGTCTATGTATCTTAAGTCAAATCTAATTATTTCTTTGACTTAGTCTTAAGTTAGTTGTACATTTCCTATTTTTTCTCATCACACCTCTTCTATATATATGAGGTTTCTCTTTGTAATTAGCATCTTTATTTTATGCAACAAAACTCTGTCGAAGTGAAAAGCAAAGTAAGATTTTGTGTTCATGTTGTGAATTTGCAAGCTTATATAAGAGAATATAAGTTTGGCTTTCAAACTTTGTGTTGGAATCAATC
The DNA here is from genome assembly GCF_030272615.1 of Cryptomeria japonica. Taxonomy (NCBI): domain Eukaryota; kingdom Viridiplantae; phylum Streptophyta; class Pinopsida; order Cupressales; family Cupressaceae; genus Cryptomeria; species Cryptomeria japonica. The sequence continues at coordinate 306,833,157 of NC_081408.1, forward strand.
TTGTGTATGATATAGATGTTATTATGTCATTTATGTTTTATGTTCTTGAAAAATTTAAGCTGAGCAGTGTTATTTGTCTGAGATATTGAAGAATAGTTTGAGTTCATATAAGTAGACTTTGTGTTACTTTGATAATTTGAGTATAGGAGCTTTGTGTGGGTAATAGTTTAAAGACTTTGAGCTTGTGCTTATTATCTTAAATGTTTATTGATAAGTTGTATATGAATAGCAACCTATAGACTTTAAGCTTTAGTTGTTATTTAAAAAAAAATGTTAGAAAAAGAGTTATTTGTAAGACGCTGATAGGATAGTAATTAAAAGAAGACTTCGAACTTCATTGTTACTTTCCTATCCCATTAGTTATTTTGTGAAAAGAGGAGCAACGAAAGGATATGTATTCTTATGGAAACTTTGCTTCTTAATTAGCATAGATTTTAGTATTAATGCAAATGAGAAATTGTTTTTAGTCTTAAGAAAATAAATCCATTCTAGATAGAGAATTGGAAAGTACTTACTCTAAAAAAAAGAAAGTGAAGTAATTGCATCATCCTGGATTAGTGTAAAGTTATAAGGTAGATTAATATTAAATATAGTTTGTAGTAGAAAAGGGGGAGCCTTCTCTTATAAATAGGAGGGACTGTATCTTGCCTTCTAAGAGATTGTCTCACATATTATGATGAAATCCACATTTTGTAAACATCCTTGAGTTTACAAAATTTTCACCCAACACATAATTATATTAAAATTATAAAAATTTACATAGAGACCAACATGCCAACTAACCAAAAATAATTATGGTTGGCAATTGAATGAAAAAGCCACCCTAGCAAAATAGAAACCTCTAAATACAAGCTAATCCTAACCTAACCCAAAATCCATCCTAGAAGGACCAATCATCATATGACAAAGAAAGTCACAAGTTGACAGATACATCTTTCAACATTGTTAAATACAACAAAACCCAACCCCAACGACTCACCTACAACGAAGACCTAAGAAACCTCCCCAAAGATACAAACCATTAGACCGCACTAAGGAGGGACCAACAAAAAGACAAAAAAGTAGAGGTGATTCATTCACTCCTTGTGATAGAAGTCATTTTAGCAGACCACCTTCACTATTCTCTCCATCTAGGCCTCATTCTCTTCCATCACAATTCCCACCACATGATTTAAAAACTCTTTCCCTACTGTGGCCCAACAATTATGGCATTCTAATTTGTGAGTAGAAATGGTTGCTTTGTCACTTCCACATTAGGTAGGAATAGCTTTGGAATGTTGTCAAGCCAAGGAATCCCAATGCCTCGTTCAAATAAGACCATATTGTCTATGTTCAATAATTTTTTTGCCTTGAGCACATGCTTGAGCAACAACAACGATTAAAACTTGGGCTCCCCTAGGTCAAGTAGTGATGCAAGAAAGTAAGAAGTAATATCTGTATTTAATAGGTATCTATTGGTCGAGTGCAAGAACTCTCTACCCAACACCATCTTGATTAATTCCATAGACAACAACTTTTCAAAGTGCATGCTACCTGTAGTTGTTGCTCATTGATGAAACCAAGAAATGACATTTGTCTCTTGTGAGTTCTAAGCTTAATTGACATCTCCATATTTGAAGCTTATGAGCAAGAATATCTACAATGTTTTACTTATAGGAGAACTTGTGTTACTCCCCACACATCGTAATTGCCAAGATATGAGAGATCGTAAATGTCTTGTCCAACCGATGCTAAGAAGAGGTCATGTTTATGCCAATTTATACTAATCCAATGTTTGGATCTCCTAAAATCTAGACACCAAATTGTGAAAAAGATACAGAATGAAATAAATTTAAATAACGCAACTTCCAAGGTACCAATAAATGACCATAAGAAGCTCAAAATTTAATGCTAGTAGTACAAAATGCAACAGATAGGACATATTCCATCGACTGCCACTAGTGTGTCACCCAAACCCAATTGGTCCGTGTGACTAAGCTGGCTAATCTGTTGACATCTCTATTTGCTTCACGATAAATGTGATTTATAGTGAAAGTATCAATAAATCGAAGAAAATCCATTATCCTATCCACCAACACACCAAGTTTCTAGTTCATCGTACTTTTCAATGCACTCACCACAAAGAATCGCCTTCTATCTCCATGTTGGGAATGTTCAAATCTTTTTAAAATAGTAACTCTTGAATTAATGCTTTTAATTTAGCCACAACATTGGTATATTTCTGCAAAGGGATCTTGAGCCCGTCAATTACCAAACCCTCCCACATTCTTATAATACAACCAACCCTAGAGGGGGTAGGATTACCACAAGAGGCACCAATCAGTTTGAACCACCCAAATTTTGAGGGACCCCATGTCATGTGCATTCTAATTGAGTCCATTGCACTTCCACCCATGCCTCCAAAGGAAGGGATCCACAATCCAAGCCAATTGAATTGTATTATATCATCCAAATCAGTGAATTGAGCATACTTCTTAAGGTGTAGAGTAGATCTACTATTGACAATTTATATAATGAGATTTCCTTCTCAAAAAATCTATGTTTTTGTTCTTTCCATTTTTCCCAGATTAAGAGGGAAGGGTTTGAGATCTATAGGAAGCCAAAGAGGGAAGACCTATGAAGAAGCAATCACCCCTTGAAGAGGATCATAATGTCATTTAGGAGGGTGGTGATCCACCCCAACTTAACACACAACCACCTCCAACAAATTTGGGTGAAGGGACAACCAAGTAAAAGATGGTTAATTGTCTTCCCTTCTCACCTAGAAAGAACACATCTTGACTGACATTCATACCCCATCCTCTTGAACTTGTTTGTAGTTAATATTTTATCTTGGATCATAACCCAGATAAAGAATCTGGCCTTGGGCAAGCAAAATTTTCTCCAACATAAACGAATCAAAGTATTTTCTCCTAGTTGAAGATCTACCTTTGCCACCATCCTATATCCATCCTTGGCATTGAACGAACTATTCTTCAACCCAACCTAAATCAATTTGTGCTAACCCCTTCAAAACACCATAGTTTTGCCCATCAATACCCCTTAAGTCGATTCACTTCATCCTCTAGAAGAGGGAGGGAATGAAAATCCTTCCAATACCAACCCAACAAGGGATCATCATTGATGAATGCTACATAATCTTTAACAATGCATCCTAGTGTTGCTTCAAGAAAGCCTTGGTGTAGTCTGCAACTACCATGTTATCAATGTTTGGATAACCCCCCTTCCCCCCCTCCCCCTAAGAAGCTTCTCAAAATAATATTGAGCCTCCATCGTGAATGTCTCATGAAAGGTAATCTGTAACAATTGACCTACAACTAAGCATGAAATTCCACACCCGAGATCCACGACAAGGATTCATAACTTTGAAAATGTCAGCTGGATTGTTGTTAACCAAAATTTTTTTTGGAGAGTTTTGACCCATTTAAGTTGAGGTTCTTTATCCATCCTCCACACAAATTTAGCTCTCAAGGGTTTATTTTGGCAAAGTTGATTGTGGATTCCAACACCCTTCACTCCTTAGCCCTACAAACATTATCCCAAGAGATCAAGGCCACCTTGTCTTTCTTAGCAAGACCTTTCCAAAAGAATCTTCTCATTTTCTAGATCAATAGATGATTTACTCCCACAAAGAGTGAAAGAGAAGACAACAAGTAAATAAGAATTATCAAAATCATATATTTTAACACGACAATACTGCTAGCCCAAGATAACCATCGACCCTTCCAAGATGAGGCTCTCTTATCCATTTTATCTCCTAAGGGATCCCATAGTTTGGTAGTTCTTAATCCTTTATCCAAAGGCAAACCTAGATAATTACAATTTAATTTGCTTACTTTAATGTTTAAAATACTTAGGATCTTTGCTTCCTTTATAGGAAGAACCATAAAGAAGAAAAAAATTGACTTTTCTTTACTGATCTCCTGACTTGAGGCTTTAACATATTAATTGAGATCTCCTAAAAATGTAGATCTTCTATTTTCTTTGCGGTCCCAAACAAAATTATATCATCAACAAATTGTTGGTGAGATATAGCTTGTAATGTGCTAGTCACTTGAATCTCCTCAATTAAACTAGAATATTGAGCACTTTTGAAGGCTCTTCCTAAGACTTCAACCATGATAATGAACAAGAAAGGTGACAAGGGGGCCTCAACCCTAGAAGCTTCGAAGAAACCCATGAGAGTCTCATTAACCATAACTTAGAACCTAGGGCTACAAATATAGTTGAAAATTTAGTTAGTCCATTGTTTGTCAAATCTAAAGGCCTTTAAAGTCTTACACATGAAACACCAATCAACTTTGTCATAGGTTTTTTTTAATGTCTAACTCAATGAGCATGCTAGGAGCCTTATTGTTTTGGGCTAAATAGACGACCTCTTGAGGAATAATGATACCATATAGAATGGATCTCCTAGGAACAAATCCAATTTGTTCTTCTAACAATGATGTTCAAAAGGAGCCTCTTCAATCTATTGACCATTACCTTTGCCAATATTTTATATATTGTGTTACAAAGGGAGATTGGTCAAAATTCATCTAGAGAATCGACATTTTTCTTCTTAGGGATGAGAATAATGAAGTATTGATTTCCCTCAAGAATCTACCTGGGTTCTTGGTGGACTCTAATGCTTCCACCAATTCCAAGCCCACCATTTTCCAATATTTTTGAAAGAAGCCTATATGAAAGCCATCTCGCCTTAGGGATTTGTTAGGATGCAACTATTATAAGGCTCCTTCAATTTATTCCTTAGTGAAGCTTGCATTTAGGGGTCCATTCTAATCCTCTGTATCAATTTAGGAATCCGTCTAATAAGGTCTAGCTAAGCCTGAAGGTCTGGTCCTTCCAAAGTGTTTAGGAGACTAGAGAAATATGCAACAAACTCGTTAGTAATCTCAACTGTTTCTTTAATGAAAGAACCACCTGGTTGCTTCAATTTTGAGATTATATTTATATCCTAACACTACTTAGTCACATTGTGAAAAAAAAACTTAAATTCTTGTCCTCCTCTGTCAACCAAGTCTCTCTCTATTTTTGCCTCCAAAATACTTCTTCCTTAGCCAAAAATATCTTCATAGGATTTCAAAAGGTCTCTTTTCATCATAAAGCTATTATGATCCATCCCATTTCTCAATACCTATTCATGTCGGACAATGAGTTTCCCTTCTAAAACACTTTTGGATTCAAAGATGTTTTTAAAATGATCCTTGTTTCACTAGATGAGCTTCTGTTTAATCACTTTAAGCTTTGAAACAAGGCATAAAAGATTGGACTATGAAAATTGTTCCTCCAACCACCAAGTATCAATAAGATCAAATAAGGTCACATGTTGCATCCACATTTCTCAAATCTAAATGGGCATCTGAAGGGTTTCCTATCTCCCACTAGAACTAATTAGATTAGACAATGATGCGAGTTAGAAGAAGGATAAATAAAACCCTTTAAACCAAAAGGGAAGGTGGCCAAGTTCCATCAAAAAAATAATTTGTCTAACTTTTTTGCAATGTTACTGAACCCTAACCTTTTGTTATTCCAAGTATAGGAGCCATTTCCCAAACCAAGATCTCTAGTAGATAGTTTCTAACCACCCAATCCTTGAAGTCTTTATGTGTTAGGTTAAATATTTGGATCCATCCTCTCTTATCCTATATATGTAAAATAAAATTAAGATATCCTCTAATAATGTTATGTGAGAAGGGATTGGCAGCAAGAAACCCATCCAACTTCATCCAGAGTTCTTTCTTCTTGAGGAAAACAATTGAACCATAAATAATTATCAACAAAAAGTGCGAGTTTGATGGGAGGAAATGCACTAGACCACCTAACCATTGTTTATCTTCTGCCAATTCTCAAATATCATTGAAGAAGGGTTCCAAGGGATAGGTAAACCTCCTATAGCACCATTGGATTGATTTGCCTCTATTTTTCAGTTCTTGATTTTCTTAGTAAAAAGATCCATCTCTAACTTGATTAGTTTAGTTTCTTGGATAAGTAGCATATCTGCCTTTGTTATCCCTAACTTGCGCTTGACCAAGCATTGCTTGTTAGGGGCATTTAACTCATAACATTCCAATAAAAGAGCATCATGACCCTTGGGTAAGGGGACTCCCTTTTCTTATCTTAGTAACATGGCGATTTTGAGTTGATCTTCTACTTCTCCATCTTTACTTTTGAGCTCTTGTAAAGTTTTCATGCCTTTCTCTTTAATCATGCTTTTTCCATATTTTGGATTTGTTTTAAGAGATAGAGTTTGATAGTGCCTAATTTATCTAGATCAATTGACATCTCTACATCTATCACTAGTTGGTCAACACCCCCAAATAGGATTTCTTGCTTTGCTTCTTGTACCTCTCCATCCTCTAACAACTCTTTCAAAAGATCCCATTTCTTGCAATGATTATTATGGTTTGAGGATGGATCTATTTCAACTACCTTGGCATGGTAACCAATGATACCAAAAAACTCACAAACTGCCCCCAATTACAAAAAACCATCACCCATGTCAAGATTCAAAAAATCTACCTCAATTTAGTTAGCCACCTGAAGGTCTCCACCCCGTTCTAATTTGTTAGGAGCCTACTAATTTACGTCCAAAACCTCCCTTTGGGTTTTATCTTCCTTTATTTCTGGATGTGGTTTTGGAGCCTCAAAGGGACATACATCCTCAACATGGGCTGTATATTTGATTAGGATTGATAAAAAACCTTTTGACACACTAGGGTTTCTGTCCACCTGTTTTAGTAATCTAAAATCTCATTTTTTTTGAGACTCTTCTCAACTCTTTTTCTAGCAATGGAGTTTTCCCTTTCTCCAAACCCTAATCGAACTTCTCCTCCTCTACAATCTATTGGAGCTTAGTAGTTTGATTTGAGTTGATTTTCCCTGAAGGTGATCCCTCATTAGCCTTAAAAGCCCCCAAACTACTCCTCCCCTCATTTGTGATTTTAGTCTTTACTGCCAGCCTAAAACTTCTTGCTTGAATAGTCTTTCTCTAAAGGCATCGACCTTAGATCTAACTCCTTGCCTTTTGATACCACCTTCCATATTAAGAGATAATCTCTAATTCCTCCAAAACCTCTAGATCCATAATAATTTCCACATTTACATCTGCCACAGATCTTGATTTTCCATTGAAAAAATCATGTACCCCTAAAAAGGAGCTAAGGGCATCACTTATCTTAATTAGGACATCAATATTCTAATATTCCACGAGAAGACCAACAAGAAAAATCCACATTGGAGTTTTCTTAATTTTGTATTTAAACCAATTGAAATTCAGGATCCAGTCCAAGAAATGAAAACTAGGTCCCTAAAAAAATAAAGGATTTCCATAGAGGATCTCTTGTTTTAGGGAAGAATTTATGCATTCAATAAGAAAGAAGTAATTAAGGAGGGGTTGGATGCTTATCCTACCTTTGAAAGAGATCTTCTACCATTTCGTAGTTTAGTTGCTAGGGCAACCATCTCCGCACCATTTTGACTAACATGGCCCAATCCTTGAGATGATCCATGAATGAAGCAATGATCTTCAATGATAACAAAAAGCCTTTGCTGCTATGTGGCTTTGTAGGATAGACAATCTTTCTTTTTGGCCCACTTGCAACTTCTCTATACCTTTGCCCCCATTACATTTGTCACTCATTTTAACATTCTTCAATAAATTTCTCTAGATATATGCCTTACGCCTGAACTCTTGTCCCTTTCTCCCAATGCCAACTGGGTTCGAATTGGCTCTAGTCGCAAATAGAAGTTTTATAGGAAACCCTTCCCCATATGTCAATATTCACTTGCCTCTTTGGGATGCTCCTCTAACTCACACCTTGCCTTTGTGCTCATTGTGCCGTCTAGCTCTATTATCTGCTCCTTTTGCCATTTTTCCTTCAAAATTTATTTAATTATCTAACATTTCCCTCTCATTATCTAATTGAGATTTATATTTTTAAACTTAATATATTGTGACATTATTTATCATTGGTTTAAATTTTTTGGTGTTATAGGAGCAAATTTATAGGAATGATAGATTTTTTAGGTTTTTTAGATTTCTTTATATTTAAAAAAGAAATATGTATTTAATTTAATTTTTTTAATTTTTTAATTTTTAATATTGTACATAGTGATTTTTCTTTATAGATATATAAATTTTAATATTTTTTTTAATTTTTCAAAGGTAATAACATTAATTAGCTGTTGAATTTGATTAACAATATTTAAATTAAGTTAAATAAAAAATGAAACTTATTCATTACAAGCATTACACAACAAGTATTTCTTTAAAAAAAATCAACTCAATTATTGTATGTATTCTTTATAATTATAATTTTGTATATTTTTTTCCAAAATGATCTTTTTTATCATTTTAATATGTACAAAATATTTTGATAGCTTTTAATATAAATTTAAATATTTTCATTTAGTCATTAAAAATACCTATTTTCACTCTAATGTTTATATTTTATAATTTTATAATTATTAATAATTATTTTATTTAAAAAATTACAATTAATATTACATAAATAGAATTAAAATAATATAATCTTAAACTAATAATCAATTATTAAGTTTATGGTTAATTTTATTATTATAATTATAAATATATATTTTAGTTAAATTATGATTATACTTTTAAGAAAATGTTGATTATTAAGTTTATGGTTAATTTTATTATTATAATTATAAATATATATTTTAGTTAAATTATGATTATACTTTTAAGAAAATGTATATTTTCACAATAGTGTTTATGATATATATTATAATTATTAATATTTTATTGAAGTAAGAGTCATAATTAATATTACATAAAAATAATTAAAATAATAATAATTCAAAATTATAATATATTTTAAAAAAGTATATTTTCACTATAGTATTTATATTATAATTATTAATACTATTTTCTTGAAGTGAGAGTCATAGTTAATATTACTTAAGTATAATTAAAATATTAAAATTTTAAAATACAATAATTCAAAGCACTTGTTTCTTTAATGTGATGTACATTATACTTTTGTATAAAAATGATATGTATAATCATTTATAATAATAATAATGTGATAAATTATATTAGATATCATGAAATTGATCATAAATACCCAATTACTATTTTCTTTAGTGTAATTACATATATAAATGATGTATACTTATTTATTGTGATGATTTGATAAATTATATTACATATTTCATTAAGTATGAAATTTATGAAGAATATATATATATATATATATTTTTGATGGAGGTTCACAAAGTAGTTTTTGCCACCCGATACAAGGGCACGAGTCAATACGCTGCACCTCTTTGGCTCTTATCCATTCCGTCAAATTCGCCCGGGGCACGATCCAGACCTCATTCCTTAAGATGTCGGAGCCATGCACTCAACAAGACTTGATCCCTAGTGGGCTCATTTAGAACCTTTCAACTGTCTATATTCAATATAATATATTTGAATATTTAATTTTTTTCCTCAATATCAATTAAAAAAACAAAAACAATATAATCTTTATTGCACTTAAATTTTTTTTTTTTTTTAAAACTCGCCACCGGTAACTAATATTTTCGTGTAAAAGGATGCAAAAACTTTTCTCCGGCTCATAACTTGGAGCTCTAAAACCCGACCGATATTTAAAGAGCCCTAAACCCTGATATTTTAAATTTAATTTCCATTATTCTGAGTAGAAGCAGCATTTGCAGCGAGACTGGTTTTGGTTCGTCAAATTTTTTAAAACTTCCGCTTTGGTAGGGTTTCGTAATATTTATCCTGCAAATTCTGCCAATTTTTTTCCATTGGATTTGTCAGCACGACACAATTTTTGCAGAATCTTGAGGTAAATCACTTCGCATGGTGACTTTTTATTGTGGGAATCTGTACCCGGCCGTGAAACTTTTTGTTGTGTTTAATTTCAGTCTAAAACAATTCTGTTGTTATTTGTTAAATGAAGGCATCGAATACGTGCATTTATTTATGGCTGTTTTCACATGTTATAGCATTGTAATACTTTTTTGATTTATTGATTAAAAAAAAAATAGCAGTTTAAAAAGGAACTGCCATGAAAAAGAGAAAACAACCAAGTAATTACGATGCATAGCCCAAGGACAATTAAACAACTTTCTACAGAATAGCAGGAGGACTTGTATTAAGAAATTCTACATGAACATCCAGACTAGGATGTAACAACAGCAGCCACAGCCCTCTAGAAATATGATTGAGCCGAACTTTTAACTTCCGAGCAATCAACAAGCTGATCCAGGAGCATACTCTTAAAAAAATACAGCTGAAGCACAAATTAAAATTGAAATTTAAATAAGTTCTGGAGCAAAAATTGGCGTTAATCACCTCCAAAAGCTGCTTGTATTTAGCATTTTTTTTTCAGCTGAGAACACTGAGTGACAAATTGTAACATGATGTCATAGTAAAATTTTAGTATTTTTACTTCTTGATAAATCGAATGATTAGAAAACATAGCTAAACATCTACTTTTTTTGTATGTGAAGCAAAATAATTTGTTTCATAGTATCAACAACTGCATTTTTATGAAGTCCATTACCCAAAATAACTTCTTTCCAACCGAACACATAATAAAAAATAGCAAGGAAATGACCAAATATAACATTCAATATATTTTGCCGCAAAAAATACCAAAAAATATGTTTTAAGCTTTTAGTATGCTGACAATAAGGACTCTTGGCTGGCTGAATCTTCAAATATTTCAATCTATCGGCAATAGGAAGCTTGTAGTGCAGGATTTTTCAAGTTGGATTTGAGCTTTTGCCAACATTGTAGACTTTCAATTTTGAGCACTAAAGTTCTTCCACTTGTTTTCTCAAAATCTACAACTCCATTTTGTTTTGTCTTGGATTTAATTCCATATTTGGAAGGAGTTTAAGATAGATCTTCTTTAAAGGGAAACAAAAAAACTGATATTTCTCCAGTCAAAACCAGTATTTGAAGAAATTACATTGTAAAAGCATACAAATTTCATAAGAAGATCCATAGGAACCAAAATTTTCACAAAGATCACAAACCCCTTAAACCTATTGTTTAAACTAAATGATATTTTGGAGTTTTGCCAGTTAGCCCAATCAAGGGAGTTGAAGTCCCAAATATCACCAAATTGCTGCACAACTTTTTTTGATAGATAATGAGATTGTTTAGGAAAGGTAACAACAAGTAGTTGCTTATGATATTGAACAAGCCAATTCCACCAAATAGAAGAAGTCAAAAAACTAAAATCATGTTGCAAGGAATCCTTGATCCAATTTAGAAATTTGCAGAGTTGTTGCTAGGTCTTTCAAATAGATTATAACAAGAATGATGCTATCTAGCCACCCAACTCCCCACCATTTGCTATTCATAGCAACAAGAATAATATGGTGACAAACCGAGATTTTCCATTGTTCTTTTTTTCTTCAGATAATTCAATATTCGATGTATTAACAAAGGAGATGATGGGTCCTTAAATAGAGCTTACAAGACGATGTTTCTAAAAAGAAACAATTGTTAATAGGAGTTACAAGTAACGCTAAAAATAGAGACTACCTGTCTAACTCTTAAGACTAAAAAAAGAACTCAAGATGACAACTAAGACGACAACTAAGTATAACAACTAAGATAACCATTATAGAATAAATAAAATATTATTTTAATACCCTCCTTAATGGTCATTTTACTCAATACCCTACAAAGGACATTGCAGGTCTTTTGATCACAAATGCAAAGAAGATTGCCCCTTCTCTTCAGAACACTCTGTTGTTACTAACATCCTGTGAGGATCTGCAAAATGTTAATGATCAAGAATACCAGAATTTGTCCAACTTGATGTAATGCTCACACGTGAATCACATAACTATCACACACGAATTACTGTGCTGAAAAAGAACTTGAAACCACGATTTTGAGGAAAAATCGGCAAAGCCTTTTTTAGATGAGCATTGAGCACTGTTCACTCCAGCAACTCCAAAATAGATTGCAAGATACCATGATTACAGATGTTCGCCCCAACAACTCTAGGTGCGACCCAAAAGAGATTGCGACTAACCATGATTTTTGTGGAAAAAATTGTCAAACCCTGAAATTGAAGTTGCAAATCATTGTTTTTTTGGTGGAAAAAAATAAGAATAACAAAACCCCACACGAACATTGCGAAGTATAGATGATACACGATTTTTGAGGAGAAGAATCGATCAAAACCCAACAAACAATTTTTTTAGGAAAAAAATCGTGAAAACTCAAAAACAATTTCTTAGGAAAAAATCGTGAAAACCCATACAAATAATTTTTGAGGAAAAACCATAAAAACCCACGGAATAATTTAGTAACTTAGTCAAAAAATGCAACCAGAAAATGAGCAAATACAGTGTCGCCATGAAAGGAATTGTGTGCAAAAAACTCGACAAACCCGTCATTGCATGCAGAAAAAAAGAGAGCTCAAAATCCTGATAGAAAAATGGGAAATCCACTAAAAACCACGAACTTGGCACCCACAAACCCATTGCATAGTTGTTGGGGAAAAATGAATAGAGCACGCGTCGAAAATCCTACGCATAGGGTCGGGGGAAACAACAAAGATCGTGTGGCATGATTAAAAAAAAACCTGTCGCCGTTGCAATTGAACCACGAAAAATCACGCCCTGAATAATGAACAGATGTGCCGTTGGAAAAACATAGACTTGTGACCGTAGAATCGTGTGAAAAACACCCAAAAAAGCCACCAAAAAAACGACCCAAAACTAGGTTGCACAGCTTGTGAAAAATGCCGCCGACAAATGTTGCTGTCACAAACACAAACGCAAAACATAAACCCTTTGAACAGCAAAAATTGCCCAATAGACATAAAAAGACGGGTTAAAAAAACCCTCATGAAAATACCTTAAAAAAAAACTCTGCGAAAACTACCCACGAATTTGATAAAATTTGCCAAAAAAATTCCAAATATTTTTTCCATAAAAAAAACCACGAAATTCTGACCCAAATTGCAGAATTTGAAAAACCTCTCAAAATCTTGGGCCCTTCGTGAGGGAGTTAGACCTAGACCCGCTCCCGCTCTGATACCATGTTTAGATAATTCAATATTCAAGGTATTAACAAAGGATATGATGGCTCTTTAAATAGAGCTTACAAGACGATGTTTCTAAAAAGAAACAATCATTAGCGGGAGTTACAAGTAACGCTAAAAATAGGCTACTTGACTAACTCTAAGACTCTAAAAAAAGAATTCAAGATGACAACTAAGATGACCATTATAGATGAAAAAAAATATTATTTTAATATCTTTTCGTGACACAACTCTCATTTTCCATTTAGCTGATATACAAGTCCCTGGTGTCTTGGGATCCAAAATATCCAGTCCACTTTTATTTTTAGGTTGTATACAATGTAAAAAAGAAGAGGATCTAAAGCCAGTTTTTTTGTCCCAATTAGTCCACAAGAATTGTTAAAATATTTCATTTCAGTCATCATATCCTTTTTTGTAGGGCATCCAGCAAAAGGAGTAGTAAACATGAGAAGCCAAGAATATTCAATTCACCAGTTGTATTTTGCCAGCTAATGGTAGAAATTTATTTTCTGTAATGTCCCCTTGTTGAAATAAGATTTATTAATAAATAATAATAATAAATTAAAATATAAAAGAATAAAAATAAAAATTAATATAATTAAAATTTAGTTAAGGTTAATGAATGGTCCAAAGGCATGAAATGAAAAGTTGTGTCTCCTTCAAACATGAGATATAAAAGGGAGAGAAGAGAACTTGATTTGGGGAGAAAAAGGAAAAAAGGAAGAAAGAAGGGAGCAAAGGAATTAAGGAAGCATTAATGGGAAGAAGATAAGGAACTGACTCTTTCAAAGGGGCAGCAATGATGAAAGGTTGTGACCCTTTCCAAGGGTGGTAATTGTGAAAGGTTGTGACCATTAACAGTGGTGTGACTCTCCCTCACATTGGAGGATATAAGGTGGAGAAGTTTTCATTTGAGAAGGAAGGATCCATGGAATAGAACAAAATATCTTAAGCATTTAAAAGTAGATTTAGGAGTAGACCTAAATCAGAATCATAAGAAAATCATGATATGAACATTTATCAAAGAGACCAGAACACATACAAATCTGCAAACAATAATAAAGCAGGCATCGAAGGAAAAGAAGAGGAAACATTAAATCAATAACCAGCGAATCAGACCTGATGGGATAGAAAGGATTCTCATATACACATATATATCTGAGTATAGGCAGCAGATCAGATTGATATAAACAACAGACCTGTGCATTTAAAGGGGGAAGCAACATCGAATTGAATCTGTCCAAATTACCACAACAGACCGAAAATACATAGCCTGCAATAATTTTTGAAGTATATTGGGCAAGATTTAGTGTCCTTCCAAAAGGGGACATTACATTTTCCCAAGTATAGATTTTGTTTTTCAGCTTGGTTATGAACAAAATCTGCATATTATAAAGAGTGACCTCCAATCCAAAGGGAATACCCAGGTATTGAGTAATCTGTCCATGCCTGATTTGTTGTTTGTAACTAGGCTAAGGAAAAGGGGTATTCAGATTGCCTAAGGCAACATCCGAATCCCTAAAGGGCTGGGCCCTTTTGCCAAAGGGTAACTTGTAGAGCTGGACCCTTCACACCAAAGAAGATAGCGTGTTCCTAAATAGGGCCAGCCCTATAATGAACACGCCACACTCATAAAGACCTAAATCAAATTGGTGCCAAAATATATATTTAAATAAGTCGACTTGAAAGGGTATATGCACCATATAAATAAAGGCTATTTGGCAAGTTAAAAAACGATCATTCATTCATGCTCTTAGCGATATTCATCTGCCTCTTGGTGTGCGAAAATAATCAGTGAACTTGGCGAATTTATCCAAGGAAGATATAGCGAATTTTGGTGCTCCTTATTGCTGTTAGATGGTGCATTAAAGTGCAGACTTGAGAGACTCATACTTGCAGACCTGAAGCAAACTTGAAAGTGCAGATTCAGTTGTAATGAAAGAGCAGACCTGGTGTATTAAAAGGGGCAGATCTGATTCATTCAAGTGTGCAGTTTGAAGATCCCAGATCTGAGTCACATGATTTGAGCTAAGTATTGTATTGTTGCAATTCAGAATTGAATACATAATCAGACCTATGGGTCTTTAGTGCTGGGTTTTTCCTCCTTGGAGGTTTTCCTAGGGTAATTGAGTTGGTCTCTTGTGCACTTGTTTTCTTTCTTTCGTTTACTTGCTTATCATTTACTTAATGTTAATCTGAAATTAAATACTGAAAGTCTGATTGCTGGTTTGAGACACAAAATTTACATGATTTGCTTCCATTATTTAGGAATCCAATGTGGAATCAAATCACACTGGATCATGAGAAATTCAGTTTTATGATAAGCTAACTTTGATCTCAAAATGGGGCAATACAAATTTAGAACCTCCAAAACACTCATTTTTTTTGATTCAAAATTTAGAATGAAGAGCATACTGTCATCAAGAAAATGTGAATAAAGAACTATTGCATTGTTTGGGATAGAAATACCTTTGATCAAGCTCATTGATTATATTTTTGCAGCAGATAATCGAGTGCATCAACAACAAGAACAGAGAGGAATGGTGATTAAGGACAAACTTGCCTTGCTTGATAGATTGTTATAGGGGGAATAGATTGGTCGATGAATTATTTATCACCAATTGGGCATCTGTATCTTTAAATAACATTTGAATCTGTTTACATATTCTGGGAGAAAACACAACAATTGCAAGATTTTGATGATAAAACCCGATTGCATTTTGCCATAGGCTTTATCAAAATCTATCTTCACTAGCAAAGCATTTTGCCTTGATTCTTGTGCTCGTTCACTAGTTTTCCAAGCCTTGATTAAGTTATCAAGAATAAATTTGCCACTTGGGAACCTTGTTTGTTTAGTTCTAACTATCCTTTTGCCATTTGGTTGATCACTGCAGCTAAAGCTTTAACAATAATTTCATAAGAGGTGTTAAGTAATAAGATGCCATCCAAGGATACAATCCACATTTAACCCCTTTGGAAGAAGCTTGATAGGCCTTTATTAGTATTAGATTCTAACAAACCTTGTTTCAAAGCTTCCAAGTATACAAGATAAAAATCTTCCTTAATATTCTGCCACATTGTTTGGTAAAATGCAACTAATGGCCCATCAATCCTCGAAATTTTACTAGGGGCCATGCTCCAAGTCTTCTATGGAAAGATATTAGTCTAGAAATCAACTATATTCATGATACACCTTTTTTAGGTATGTGTTCTTTGATAATATCTTCTAATATTAATTATCTTGCTAGTGAGGGTCCTTTCTAAAAAGCTTCTCATAAAAATGTGAAATATATATTTAATTTCTTCTAGGTTTGTATGAACCTCTCTAGTCTCATCTTGCTAGCGAGGGTCGTTTCTAAAAATCTTCTCATAAAAATTGTAAAATATACATTTAATTTCTTGTGGGTTTGTATGAACCTCTCCAATCTCATCTTGCATTGCTCAAATATATTCCTTATGTTTATAATTTAGGTAATTGAAGAATCATTTAGAACCTCTATTGGCCTTCTTACTTGAATGTAATCTAGCCTTGATTATGGTCTCATTGTGACGTTTTCACACATCGCCCCAATGCAAATGGGGACCCCCTACTTTTTAGGCACTTCCGGTCTTTTGGCTTTGCTTTTTGGGTCTTTTCGCAACAATCTCGTCAGTCTCTCTGCTTTGTGAGTGGTCGGGGGTCAAATTGATTAAGTCTGCTTTTCGTTTGAGCGAATTTGGTTAAGTCTAGGGCTCGTTTTATCAATTTTAGGGTTTCTATCTTTAGTCCTAGATTTTAGGGGTTTCTGTTAGGGTTTTGGAAAAATTGAACATATCATTGGAATCAACACCCCTCAAGGAACCTCTTAGTAAAATTTGAGTCAAAACGGAGCAATCTTCTATTTTTAGAAAGTTACTATTTTTTAGGGATTTTATTGAGTCCCAGAATGTCTTCATTTTGCCAAAAAACAAATTTACTATTTTTAGTAATTTCTATTTTTAGTAAGTTCCTATTTTTTAGGGATTTTATTGAGTCCCAGAATATCTTCATTTTGCCAAAAAACAAATTTACTATTTTTAGTAATTTCTATTTTTAGTAAGTTTCTATTTTTAGTAAGTGCTTTCCTGACCTATTTTGTCCAAACCCAAACATTTTGAAACACTTACTATTTGGGAAAATCTATTTTTGGCAGGTTTTTCATAGGAAAACATTGGAAACTGAACATCCCTGAGGACGCTGAAGACTGAACGTTCTTGAAGATCATTTCTAAATCTGGAAGAGTCAGAAGGCAGACAAGTGTGATCAAAATTTGGCTAAGTATGGGAACCAGTCCAAGAATGGAAAGCTCAAAAAATCATCTGTCTGGAAATTCACATCAGTCCACAAATGTCATCTTGATCCGGAAATGGCCTGAAATTTGACTGTCTGAAAATTTAAAAGATCTTCTAAAACCTAGAATTGCATTATAATTCCTAGAGATCTGAAACCACTCTCAAACATCCTGCCAATATATATTAAATATAACTTAAAAGTATAAGAAAGGAAAAAGACATATTGAAATGCCACTTAAATTGAATGAGACCAACTTGTAGAAATCATGAAATTCCTCCTTCCTTGGAAAATAGCCCGTGAAGTAGAAGAGGTGCCAAAATGTAGCATGCATGGAGGGATGGAAAAATTGTGAATTCCTTGGCCTAGGTAAAATTCCGCCCTAGCATTGTGGAGGGCACCAAAAATCAAGTGGCAAGGAAAATTTGAAAGTCATTGAATTCCTTGACCAAAGGGAAATAGCGCCCTAGGGAAGGAGGCGCCAAAGGGAGGTAACGAAGGTGAAAGTTAAAAATCATGAATTCCTCCCTGAATGCAGAATACTGCCCAAAGTGTCAAGAGGGCACCAAACAGAGGTATCCATGGAGAGCAAGAATTTCATCCATCAAAGTCAAAATTCTATACCTAGTTAGGAAAATTGAAAATTCTTCCAAGGCTTGGAAATGATGAATTCCACCATGAAGAGTGAATTCCACGCCTAAGTTGGAAAACTGAAAATTGTCTAAGAAATGAAAATCCAAGGGTCAAGGAGGAATGGAAAAGCAGAAATCCCCTCGGGAAATTTTTAGAAAAATCCATTTTTAGATACCAAATCTCGTTTGAATTTCAATTTTTTTGTAGATTTGCATTCGTAGGAGAATTTTTTCTCTCCTTGACCAAAACCCTAATTTTGTGGAAGATCCCTAAAAAATAGGAGATGGTGGAAAATTGTTGAAAAGCTCTTCCAGAGCAAGGCAAGTTAAAAAAACTTCAAGAAAATGCTTCCAGAGTTAAAGATTCTCCCTCCTGAAGTTTTCTCTCTCCAGGGGTTTCTCGCCTAGTAGCAACCAAGTCAGCGCATATTGAATTAATAGCAGATTCCTTTTGCATGCGACCATCACGTCTAGGAGGTGATGGTGCATTTATGGCTTCGTGGTGGTGCACTTATTGTAGGAATATTTTGACCAAGTGGTGGATTGGTCGATGCATGTTGAATGCATGAAGAATCTTTTTGCATGTAGCCGCCATATTAATGATTTTATGATAGATTCTTGCCGCATGTAGCCGTCGTATGGAGAATGATGGGCATTTATTTTTTGCATGGGATTATTCATGGTATTTTGGGCAAATTTGATGTAATGGAGTGCATTTAATGCACGAGTGGATGCCATTCTCGGATTGTTTGAATTTATTGTATATGGGCTTAGTGGGCATTAATTGTTGATTCCCACTTTGTTGAATCATGTGTGGGGGATCTTTTAGGGAAAACCCTAATTAGGGTTTTGCATGTAATCATGGCCTGAGGCCTATATAAAGGGGTGACCCCCCTCATTTGTAAAGGGGGGAGATTTGTATGAAATTGTTGCGATAAGTTTTTTGAGATAATAACAATGAAACATTGTTCTTTGATGGTGTCCACTTAAGTTATTTCTTCAGAACTTGCATGGTTTCACCTTCCTCACTTAGAGTAGAAGTAGTATAGTGCTTTGATTTCAATGGAAAATGTAATGGTGTCTGATGAATTTCCATGGTTCATACTTTTTTCATCTTGCTGATTGTAAGTTGCAGTGTAAAGTTAGCCCGAGCCACTAAATTTGTGCTAAGTTCAGTTGTGGATAGTTGTTTGGATTGCGCCGTTTTGGGTATTCAAATGCATTTTCTATATTTGAAAATCCTTCAACATCCTCAAAAGATTGCATTGGTTCTTGCGGAGTTGTAGTTAAACTTGGCGAAGCAGAGCTTGGTTTATTTGGAATTTGTCCACCAGAGCACTCTTCATTGATATCATTGCCCTTAGGAGTAGATTTAGATCCTTATGAACCCTTTCCCCTTTATTTTCAGTTCATTTTAGTTCGTTTGAAGCAACAACATCACAAAATTGCCATATCTGATGATGAAGTTCCAACCACAGTGAAGAAGTGAAAGAATGATCCAAACGTAAGGCCCCTTGGATTACCAGCAATCACATTCGCCAACTGAGTCACGTCCATTGCATGAAGGAACCTTGGAGTTAGCCGTTTGAACTTTCCATAATCTTAGCATACTGTTAAACTTTGATCAAGAGAGAGTGAAGTGACCATTGGTAACTTTACTCTGTGTTCGATGCTGTCATAAAAAACACGTCAACAGGTCCCTTGCCCCTTGTACACATCAAGTTTATGAAGTTGGGTTTTGATATCAGCTATAGAAGTTTGAATAGTTATATCACTAAGGTTTGGACTAAGTGGATTTCTATTGATTTTTAACTTCCCTTAGAAAGATATGAATAGTAATATTACTTAGCGAGAGACACCAATCTCTCCTTTAGGGAGGAGGCACCAATCTCTTCTGCAAAAATTCACCTTATAAATCTGCCTTAAATTTCAATAGGCCTGCAATACATCTGCCTTAAATCTGCTATGAATCACTTCAACTTCTTCACAATACTGCTCTAAACCTCTTCACAAATCTGCTCCAACTCTTTTCATAAATCTGCTCTTAATGTCTTTGCAAATCTGCTTTAACCTTCTTCACATATCTCCAATACTCTTCATATTTCCTGTTCTAGATCTGGTCTAGATCTGCTATAGATTACCTCCAAAATTCTGCTATAAGACTGCTCTTAAGTCTGCACCGAATCTGCTGCAAATCACCTCCAAAAGTCTGTTATAAAACTCCTTGAAAGGTCTGCTATGAATCTTCCTCGCAAATCACCTTGAAGTTTTGCCTTAAATCAGCCTTAAATCACCTTGAATATCTGCCTTAAATCTGCTCTTAGGTGTGCTCTAAATCTGCTATAAATCACCTCCAAAAGTCTGCTATAAGTCTCCTTGAGGGTCTGCTACAAATCTGCTGATGGAGAATATACTTCTGCTCTATATTTGGAAGATATTTCGATAATTGCTTGATGTCTTTACCTTAACTTCATCTTTAATTTATACCCCAATCATGCCTTTTCACCCAAGAGGTCGGCCTCATATGAAAATAATAATTCTATAATGAATGGTCCTACTTATCAATTGATGAGTTAAAGGGGCTCTATAATGAATGGTTCATAAGGCACAACACTTGCTGAAGGTTTTGCAAATGGGGTTGCAAGCTAAGTGGGTTTAACCTTGGAGGGAACTCCGTGGTTAAGCGCGCTTGAGTTGGAGTAGTACTGGGATGGGTGACCTCCCGGAAAGTCCCAATGCTTCATCCCTGTGAGCATCACCTGGATGCAATGAGTGCTAAGTGGACCATTCATTCTCATGAGAGATGGGTTCTTGTGAACCACTACTCATGAAACATGGGTCAATGAGTTTGACCCAAAACTACACAGTTGAACCTTGATAGCAATATCATAATAATAATTCTAGTTTAGTTTCACCAAGGAGGTTGGCTAGCTTTTTCACATAAATGAATTTATTCTAGTTCCCGAAGTTTTTATTATACCAAGGAGGTCAGCCAGCCCATAAAATTTAATTATTTATCTTTGGAACTCAGTAAATGTTTTCTGACGAGACCTCCTTTGATATCAATATTTAATCATCTTGACATTAATTCCCTGTTGACATCAATGGCAACAATATTTCCAACAATCTCCCCTTTTATCATTGGTGTCAACTTCGTGATCAAACAATGTTATGAACATAATGCTCCCCTTGTCTCTAATGCTTCCAATTTTTGTAACTCTCCCCCTTTGACTTCAATGACAAAGGGATGCCCAACACTTACAAAGAATCTCCCTCTTTTTACAATACTTTGTGACATCAACATCATTTTCTTTTTTCCAGTAACTCTCCCCCTTTCTGAAATCAATGACAATGAGATGCTTATTATTTTCAATCAGCCAATCTATCTTTGAATTGTCTTCTTCACAGAGCTTGTAAGCTATTGCAATAATTATTTCTCCTTGAATTTATCTTGTCCTCAAATTTGTGCATGGAGTGCATTTGGCACACTCATAGATTTTTCCTCCACATTATCTTGCTCTTGTTTCCTTCTCCATACTTTTGTAAACTTTCCCTCGTGTTTGTTCATGGTATCTTCCTTGTTCTCTTTGGGTTCTAGTAGACTACTACTACAAAATCTTGCTTTATGCCCATGGTTGTTGCAGTTGTAGCAAATGACATTATGATCTACCAATGGAACAAAAGAATTATAGTTCCTTCTTGAAAACCCATTAGTACTTCTATATGTGTTCCAACTTAATTATATCTCACATGTTCTCTACAATTTGTTGCCTTATGACCAAAATGATTGCATGAAACACAATAACCATAAAAGAAACTTTTGAACCTCATCATATGTTGCTGTTTTGTTTGGGAGGTGTTCACATTAATTTTCCCGTAACTAAGGTTTTCGGCCGGGTTGCTTATTTTGCCTTTTCAGTTTTCCAGCAGTGCAGGGCGTACAAGACAATTGTCAGCTCGGCGTTACTCCCCTGGTCCGTATTTGGTGTTTAGTTTTTGGAGTAGCGCGACGGTGACAAATGGAGAGATGTTGGTGATTGGACTTCTTTTTGGGGCCCACATTTCAACGCACAAAGCAAACGGTTACTTGACACCGTCATGTTTTGGCGGGTGCATTTCTGTTTGAAAGGGTTTCCTAGCTTGCCCTCTGCTGTTAGCAAAATCTTTTCGGTTTATGACAGTATGAAGATCGTTGCAGGCAGGGAGTGAAGTCTTGGGGCCGTTTTGCTGGGTGTGATCTTCAGGGCGACACGGCATGGTTTTCTGTTCGGGGGTGGTTATGCCTTTTTGGCATGCTTGGGAGCTGTTTGTAGAGCCGCGAGCTCTATTTATGCTTGCTTTTTCCCTGTTAGTAGGGGTTTAGAACTTTTCAAGAAGAACAATTAAGTTTGTTTAGTAGGAATTTTAGCCTTTTAAAACTATTATTGTTTTCTGGAGAAGGTTATTCAAATTGTGCCTGCGACCTTTGTGATACTTCTTTCAGTACGTTGTGATGGTCTTTTTTTGTGCTGTTCTATTAGAATTCCAATAACTTTGGGAGTACATTTATCTAAGATTTTGCCGATTAAACTATGTTTTGCACAGGAGAATGTCATAAAACTCCTTGGGAGCATTTGCAAAATGTAGCCACTGTCTGCACTGCCCATGGTATCACTGAACAAAATGTGGCTCTAAGATTGCTCGTAGCCTCTTTCAAGGGAAAAGCTTTGGATTGGTTCAGATCCTTTGGCCCCAACACTATAGGAGATTGGGATCAGCTGGGAGATCGTTTCTTTCAGAGATTCTCGGATAAAGCTGACAGATCGTCCTTGATGCACCAACTCATCACAATAAAGAGGGCTCTGACCGAAGCACTAATTGATTTTAATCTGAGATTTCAACAAACCTGGTAGAGGATACCTTTGTTTGCTCGCCCTCCGACGGATATGGCTTTCGTATTCTATTTAAAAGTTTTCAATTCTGACATATTAGTGATGATTCAATATTTAGGAGGCAATACTCTTCCGCAAGCATTTGACATAGCAGTCCAAGCTGAAAATAACCTTATCGACATTGGGAAGCTAGCCTCTCGCCCTAGAATGCCAGTATTCCCTGAAATATCCACTCAAGTCTTAGAAGAAGCTACTTCCAGTACGTCCGCTCCGCAGTCTATGTATTCGTTCCCTACTCCCCAAACCGCTTCTCTGGTTGCTGAAGTTAGTGATATGAAGAATCTCCTAAGATCCTTCTCCAATGAGATTGTCAACCTAAAAAGAGCCCAGGTGTCTCCCGCCGAGCCCCCTTTTCAGCAAAATTTCCAAGGGAATCGACCTCCGTACCAACATATAAATCATCGTGCTAATAAACCTCCTCAACCGAATGGCCAAATAGTCCCAGTCCCCAATCCGTTGCAGGTTGTCTACCCAACCACTGGTAGGGAACTGATAGTGGGCCAAAATAACTTGGCGGGCGACACCAACTCTTGGTGTTTCCCGTGCAACAATGCTCATACTCCAAGGAATTGCCCAAGAGGGAATTTGCAGCAGAGGGTTGCAGAACAAAGGAATTCAGGCATGATGTCGGATGAGTCTGCATATACATCTCCGGGTATGGATAATGCGGCTTTTGTCGCTCAGATGCAAGGGATGTCATTGCAACAAGAAGCAGAAATCACCCCTGATCATGCGCTTTTTTCATGGATGGAAGATGAGGATGCAGTGCTGACCAACGATGCAGTCACCCCGAAGGATGGAACTCCTCTCGTGCACGCAGATTACAATCTCCGCTCCAAAAGGCGTTTGACCGGGGAAAGCACCATCAGTATGAGAGCAGTGCCCGTGGACAGCCCCCCTGAACCACCAGTCACTAACTCTACCTATCCGAGAAAAGAGTTCATCCCTTATAAGCCGGAGGAGCCGAAGGTTCTCACACCTCAGGTGCTAGACGTGGTAGAGCAATTGAAGAAGGCCTCGACTCATGTCTCTCTGCGGGACCTCCTGAGTATTCTGGAGCAAAAGAACAGACTAAGAGAGGCGTTGTCTCATGACGGAAAAGACGCAAGTGCGATAGCTCCGCAATCTCTTCATATTGACGGAACGGGTCTCCGACCCACAACAGGCAAAGCGCACTCTCTAGCCGTATTAACAAATGAAGGCTCGCCCCCTGCAGCCCAAGTAGAAGGTAAGCCTAAGCCAAATCCTTTCTACCTTACCCTTATAGTTGGAGATAAAATTTTGCATAACTCCATGATAGATTCCGGGGCTAGCACTACCGTCATGCCTAAGCAAATCACCGAAGTATTAAACATCAGGCATGACCCTTTGAATAAAGTGGTTATGCAGCTCGATGGGAACAGGGTTCAGATGAGAGGTCTCATCAAAAACCTCCCCCTAACGTTGTTTGCATGTCCAAGTGTGATGGTGCCTCAAGAAGTAGTGGTCATTGATATCCCGCCTGTCTTTGGGTTCTGTCTTTCTCGAGATTTTACTGCTAAAATAGGAGGCTATATGTCCCTAGATTGGTCCCATCTCATCCTCCTTACCCAACGTGGTGCCAAGCTGAAAATCCTTTCAGAACCCCTTCATGCTGAGTATATAGCCAACCAGGCCTTGATCAATTTCGAACCTACACACACCTCTATATCAAACGATGAACGAAAAGTGGTAGAGCTTTTAGAAGACGAAGAAGTAACGAGAGAAATTCCACCTGAGCAAGAGGCCTTCTTGAATGAGTTCATAGATTCAGACCCCTTCTCTAACTACCATGCCACCGGCCTGGGTACCTATTGCATTTTTGAAGAAAATCAGATCATCCCAAAGTTTACTAAGGATCCGTTCTCTGAAGAGCAGTTGTCTTCGGCACTATGGACCCTACACTTCGACGGCGCCAAATGCAAGATGGACTCCAGAGCTGGAGTTTGTCTCACCCCCCCTTTGGGCGAACAAATCCTAAAGCCTTTCCGGTTGCAGTTCGCATGCTCAAATAATGAAGCGGAGTATGAAGGACTGATTCAAGGTTTGAAAATGGCGGAAAGGATGGGCATTAAAAAGTTGAAAGTCCTTGGCGATTCTGAGTTGGTGGTCCATCAAGTTCGAGGGATATCTAGTGCCAAGCACGTCCGCATGAGGTCTTACCGCGCTAGAGTGTGGGATCTAATAGAGAGTTTCGATGCTTTCAGTATCATAACCATTCCTCGGAAACTAAATACCACAGCGGACCAAATGGCCACCATTAGAGCACAATTTGATCCTGCTACGGACTTTCTCACCAGCTCCCAAGCAGTCAGCGTGGTTGTTCGCTCGGCTATCCCTGATAATGATACTCACTGGCAAGTGTTCGAGAGCGATGAACATATCACTTTGTTCATCCAAAGCTCGGGAGAATTTGTTGATCAGCTGCAGCCTAAGATAAAGGAAGCCTACGGGAATCAGGTCATCCAATTGAGATCTAACAAGCTCCCTAACGGTTTGATCACTTTAGAGAACCTGTTTGACCACGAGGATGCCAAAAAAGATAAGCGGAAGCTCACAGCAAACAAAGAGGATTATGCCGAAATGTCAGTCGACAGTGGGAGAGTTCTCAAGGTCGGAAAGGATGTTTCCTCCGAAGATAGAAAGAAGTTGGCCCGATATTGTGATGAATATGAAGGTGTCATGGCTTGGTCTTATGAGGATTTAAGAGGATACGATCCTAGTATCATCCAACATACCATCGAGCTTGCAAATGAGGCCAAACCGGTCCGGCAGAAGCAAAGACCGGTTAACCCAAAAATTGAGTCTCTCATGGCTCAGGAGTTGAAAAAGCTGATCAAATCAAGGATCATTTACCCCATAAAACATAGTACATGGGTGTCAAATTTGGTGCCTATTAGGAAAAAGAACGAAGATATCCGGCTCTGTGTGGATTTCCGAGATCTAAATCAGGCGTCTCTCAAAGACCACTATCCTCTGCCATCAATGGAGCAATTACTGAGCACGGTGGCGGGATCAGGAATGTTCTCAATGCTCGACGGTTTCTCAGGATATAACCAGGTAAGTGTGAAAGCGGAGGACCAACACAAGATGACGTTCACCACTAAGTGGGGGACGTTTGCATACCAAAAGATGCCTTTCGGATTGTCAAATGCTGGGGCAACATTTCAAAGTGCCATGGATTTAGTTTTCAAAGAGCTAATTAATAAGATCATCTTAATATACTTAGATGATCTGACCGTGTTTTCCAAGCACAGGGAGGATCATTTTGACCATCTCGAATTAGTCCTCCAAAAATGTCTTGAATTTGGGATTTCTTTAAACCAAAAAAGTGTATCTTTGGGGTTCCTCAAGGAAAATTACTTGGGCATATAGTTTCAAAAGAGGGTGTTTCCATTGACCTAGACCGAGTCAAGGCCATTAAGGATCTTCCCCTCCCGATCAACAAAAAGGGAGTCCAATCTTTTTTAGGAAAGGTCAATTTTGTTAGTCGTTTCATTTCTGACTTTGCC
The DNA here is from genome assembly GCF_030272615.1 of Cryptomeria japonica. Classification (NCBI taxonomy): domain Eukaryota; kingdom Viridiplantae; phylum Streptophyta; class Pinopsida; order Cupressales; family Cupressaceae; genus Cryptomeria; species Cryptomeria japonica. Next base: position 306,859,608 of record NC_081408.1, read on the forward strand.
GGAATAATAAGACCCATCACCCTCATGTTAAAAAAAGATATACATTTCAAATGGACTATTGAGGCCAAAGAAGCTTTTGATGAAATAAAAAATGCTATTTGTTCCGCTCCTGTATTGTCTAACCCAGACATGTCAAAAGATTTCATAATGTACGTCTTTTCTGGTTAGCATAGCATCGCCATGGTCCTAACCCAAAAAGGTGCCCAAAAAGGAGGAGAGCATCCCATAGTTTTCCATTCAAAAACTTTTAAGGATTATGAGGCCCGATACAACTTCATCGAGAAGCAGGCCTTAGCCGCTGTAAAAGGACTAAAGAAATTCGGGCATTTCATTGCCTGTAATAAAACCACGGTGTACGTAGCCCATCCCGCAGTAAGGGAATACATTATGGAGGGTGACATCACTGAAAAAAGGGCAAATTGGATCACCAAGATCCTAGAATATGATGGCGATATCAAGCCAACAAAGCTCGTTCGTGGGAGAGGCTTGTGTGAATATATAGTGCAAGAATGCGAGCCCCGCGATGATGAAGTGGCCACAGAGGAAACGGTTATGCTTTTGCTTGATGTTCCAAACAACAGCTGGATTGACAAAAGAAAGCAATTCATGAAGACCAGGATTTTTCCCGAAGATCTCCCCCCGGCTATGAGGAGATTTTACAGACTCCAAAATAGCGGTTTCCGCTTAATAGATGGAACTCTTTTCAAAAGAAATTTTGATGGAGTCCTGCTCTGTTGTGTAGATCGGAGCCAAGATGATAAAATCCTACACGAGTTCCACTATGACTCCTCAGGAGGCCATTTCTCTGCACCCACAATTGCTATCAAGATTACTCAAGCCGGGTATTTTTGGCCGCCCATGTTCAAAGACACACAATTTAGTGAGGGGATGCAAAGAGTGCCAGTATTACATGGGAAGGAGCAAGAAAGCTGCAATGCCACTCAGGCCTGTGTCAGTGGAAGAGCCTTTGGCTCAATGGGGCCTTGATTTTATCGGAATGATCAACCCCCCCAGTTCAGCCGGACATAAGTGGATCCTGACTGCTATTGATTATTTCACTAGATGGTCCGAAGCTGTTCCTTTATGGAATTCATTAGAAAGCGAGGTGCTGGCTTTCCTAGAAGATCTAGTGTGCGGATACGGTCCCCCAATAACCATTATATCGGATAATGCTCGCGCATTCATAGGCTCGCGAATTACCCAATTCACCCTCAACAGAGGTATTTATCTCAAAACCTCTTCTAACTACTATCCTCAAGGGAATGGACTTGTCGAGTCCACTAACAAAAACTTGATCAGACTTATTAAATGGATAGGTTCTGAATACAAGAGGGAATGGCATCACCACTTAAGAAGCGCATTATGGGCGGACCACATAACACCCAAGCAGATTCTAAAAAACTCCCCGTATAAGCTGGTATACGGAAAGGATGCACTTTTCCCCATGTCGCTAGAAATCCCAGCTTTGCAATTACTAAAATCAATGGAAGTGGCTGAAAATGGCCCTATGGCCGTAAGATTGGCAGAGATTATGGAGCTAGAAGAAGCAAGGGAGGCAGCATTTGCGGCCCTCCAAGGCAGACAGGAAGTCGTCAAAAGATGGTTTGACAGTAAAAAGAGCTCTGATTTGGTCTTCAGCCTCGGGGACCTTGTATTAAAATATAATGAGAGGGCGGCGAAGCCTGGTCAGCACGCCAAGTTCGACTACCTGTGGGAGGGACCTTTCCGCATTATACATTGTAAAGGTTTCAATGCTTTCGAGCTAGAAGACATGAATGGGGACCCCCTCCCAATCTCGGTTAATGGTTTCCACCTCAAGCCTTTTCATTAGGTGTTCCGTGCCCTTTTGAATGTATATAATGTATATATTGTATTTTAGTGCCTATTTATCTTATTTATTCCAAGCAAGAATAGAAAGAAGAGAAAACAGAGAAAGGAGAAAAGCGCAAAATCCATTATATTAAAAACATTTTTGTATTTTCATTACATAATGAGTAGGCTCTTGACCTCTCCTTTTTCTACAATCATTTTGCTCAAGTCCAAGACGACGGTTCATCCCATCTTTAGCAGCTCTCCTCAGTCTTGGCCTCCTCAGCGTCAAATGTTTCCTCTTCTCCTGACCACTCAGAGTCAGAAGCGCTCTTGAGCTCCCTGGGCATGAAAATAACAACCAGGTTTGGTTGTTGATCTGGCGTCAAAATTCTCGGGAAGATATAGTCCCTGAATCCAGTATACAAGTCCGTACCTTCCGGGACCGGGACTATCAAATGAACACGCAAAAGAAATTCCGCGGCAAGATCGACGCGATATCGATGAGAGGACAACGTCAGTGTTTTCAGCCCACTGATGAGCGGGTGCCAAGCTACCTCCTCGTTGTGTGTGATGAACCGCTCCAGGTCAAATGGCAAGGGAAGCCCTCAGAAAGGGACGTAGTATGCAACCACATTCTCCAATCCGCCCAAGTAATCTTTGGAAAAGAGAGCCTGAGTCAGCTACGACGCTAGCAACCCAGATTGACCGCAATCTAGCAGAGAGGCTATGAATCGTGAACAAATGTCTGTATTCACTCGGTATCGGTCTGGATTATCAATAAAATCTTCTCCAAGTATCCATTTAATGGCGGCTATTATTAAAGGATTCTTCCTACGCGTCATCCTCTGCAACCTCCGATTAGAGATATTTCCCAAGAAAGCGACCTGCGCTTTGTTGCTGACGAGCCTAACTGGAGTATCCATGACTACAAAAGTTCCGCCGTTAAAGCTTGCAATGTGGTAAAAGAATGTTTGAAAAGACATATTTATAGTAGAATTTCAGCAGAAGATGTCAAATGCTCAAAGTGCATGCCTTCCCAAATCCCAATGTTTCTGTCATATCTCCATTAATTCGCGTCATGCGAATGGGCTTGTTCTCAGAATACCGATGTCCTGCTAGTTACCTCGAGAGGGAGGTTGATACGAGCAAAGAGCCACGCGTATGTACAGGTACATCGCGTTTTAAATACCAAGTTCTGCTAGACTGTTTCAGCCTGCACGAACTTTATTACCGACTGATCCTCTCGATCAAAGAAAAGATTTGCTTGAATGAATTTTCCTCGAGTAACGGCAGACTAGCCAAAGGCATTCTTGGGAAGTGGGAATGGCGGCGCCCTTCATCCGTGGGAGTTTATTGCAACAACAATTTGAGCTGGCGCGCGTGTAAGCAGGTACTTGCCATTAAGCGTTCGCTTTTGCGAAAATCTAGGCGCGTTTTGCATTTAAGGCTTGAGGCTCTTCCCTCTTATCCGTCCGTTTTTGAAAAGCGAAAGAAAGGAAGACGAGGTATTTTTCTCTCTCGATTTTAGAATTTTTCCAGCAAAGGAAGGAAGCTTTCTGCCCATAATGGAGTTCGAGGTTGCGTCCGCAAGTGTTGTTCCTGGAGGTTTCGGGGAGCTATCCTATAAAGAAGGAGTATCCAAAAATGAAGGCCAAGGCTAAAATGACAACTTGGAATGCGTCTGCTGTTCTGGATTCCTTGGAAAATATTTTCGAACCCGAAGTTCGTAAGCAGCCTAAGAGTCTCAGAGAGGCTGCATGCTCCTGGATGATTCATCACAGAGCTGACTCCCAATCCGTGGCAACATGTTTTTGGAATAGCAGTGCTCCCCAATGCGTGGTTCCCCTGGTCCCATACTGCCCTGAGCTCATAGCAGCTTGCGCGGAGGTTTTCGATCCCTCCTCATGCTCTGTCAACGACTCCCTCTTGAGATTGGTAGTATCTCCAGAGGCCATTAGGGAGATGATGTGCTGCCCAATTTTTGAAGCAACAGAGGTTTTCTCAGAAAGCTCAATGGAGGAGTTCTGGAGCACCAGGAGGGATGCTTTGACATTCTGTCAAAGCACTCTCAATCGAAGTCTATCCTCTGGACTTCCGAAGTTCCCTTTGTCCTACAGTGATCTAAGGCAAGAAGACCTTAAAGATATCTCTTCTACCCTGGCATGGCTGTGTGGTCATGACAGCGACCGGATATCACAGCCTCCATGATGGGTTTTCTCTTAAAATGTAGGAAGCAAAGGGAACTGTTTCACTTTGACTTCTTTGTGACTATTGCCAGGGCCATTATTAAACAATTATCTGAGTTCCAACAGTTGCGGCACTTCAGATTCTCTTCAGTATTGGTGCACCTTCTTTTACACCAAAATGAGGCTTTCTTCAGTCAGTTCATGCGGTTGGCCATGTACGATGAATCCGGAAACAGAATGCCGGTGTCCTGCTGGACACCTCTTCTGCTGGCCTCCTATGATTCATATCAGTTTTCGGATCTGTTCATGACTCCCGTGCTCAAAGACCTCAGAGTGATCCCCAATGAGCTATTAGCCCGTTTCTCCCAGGTCCAGATGAATTGGATGCAAAATGAACACCCTCCTTGCGACTGGTTCATGGGCCTTGATTTTTCTTTCATCCGGGTGCATGGGTTCTTCGAAGAACCCTTTCGGTTGCCTACTTACGTAACTGATCGAATCCTAGCTCTCGAAATCGCAAGGCAGTTGATGAGGATCGAAGGAGCCATTGGAGCGGGAAAGCATGATACCTCTATCATCAAAGACAACAAGGCCATTGGTCCAATCACTCTAGTGAGAAGGAAAATTGTAGAAGAGATCCTGACCTCAAAAATGGCACAGCTCGGTCTTGTAGTGATTGATGATTCTTGGAGCTATGACCTTGACGACTGCCTAAGCAAAAGAAAGAATGTTGTTAGGCATGAGCCTCAGAATTCATGGGCAGAGCGCACGAACCCATGGGTTGACGACTCGATCTTATATGTAGGCCTTGATGATTTTCCTGTCCTAAGACGCCCCCCATGGCTAAAGTTTTATTCCCCCTTGCAGAAATTCAACCCCGCGAAGCCTATCCCTCGAGCGTTGTTGGAAAATATGAAGACTTTAGCTTGGCCCAGAAGAAAAAGGGAAGATTTTTGGGTCTATCGACAAGAGGTGAATCAGCCTAGAGCTAGCATTGGAAATGCCCCGCTGGATGAGCGTTTTGAGTAGGAATGGTGTAAGGTAAATAAATCTGATGATGAGACAGGTGACAGTTCCTCACGCGGGGACTCGTCTCTCGAGGTTGCCCCGTGGCAGGAGGTAGAGGTTATAAATATTGAAAGGCAAGATCCAGAGCCACGAATTCTCCTTCCTTTGGATGGCGCAGCTCGCAGACCTCGCTCGCAGGCTGGTAAAAGGCGGTCCGAGAAGTAGTCGCGTGAAAGCCCTCCAAAGAAGAGGCAACATCCTAGCACATCAGGAGGGAGCCCGCCCTCTCAAACCCCATAAACATCCTCAGATCTTCAGCGGCCGGTGTCTTCCTTTGCTCAGGTACGTCCCTTTTTTACCTCATCTCTTGTTCAGGATATTTCTTTAGCTGTCCCCATGACCGCAATGCAGGCCTCAGTCTCTACTGCTCTCATTTTAGCCCCGGCGGGTACGTCGGTTGATCCCCAAAATGTTCTCCCGCAGGCCTCTGTCCCTTTCCTGGCCACAACTTTTATATCCACAACTTTTCCCTCGCCAATATCAGAAACAACCCCTGTGTTGCGTAGGCTACGTTTTGGAGAATCCTCCCCTCAGATTATGGGAGTAGCGTCCTCAAGCCCTGTCCCGTTAGGACCTTCCCCCTTTGTCCCGTTATTTTCCCCGTCGGCTCTGGCTCATCCCATCCAGACTGCTTTTGTTGGGCCTATTTTGCAATTCCCTTTTGCAGTTCCTCTAGGCGCAGCCTTTGCGGGTCAGGCTATCGATAATCCAGATGAGTTCCAGCAGCAGGTCGCTTATGATAGAACTACTTGCTTTGGTAAGATGGGCAAGCGAAAGGAAAAGGAAGGTGCTCGTCCAGCCCCCCCTCATTTGCAGACACATTTCAGCGAGCAAAAGGATTGCCTCTACTTTGCAAATCTTTTCCCCAAGGTTGACAAGCCGGAATCTGAGATGAGACCTAATGATTACACACTACACGCCATCGACGTTAGCCTTCAAAGTGCCATGACATCTGACAAATTAGAGATGATGGAGGAGACTTCAAAAGCCGTATCCACAGATTTTATCAAGAAGTGTCGCCGTCTGGAAAAGATCCAAGCGAAGAATGCTAGTCTCGGAGATTCCCTCACCCAGCAAAAAAAGGAAGATAAAGCTCGGAGCTAAGAAATCAATCATCCACAAAGCCTGCTGGCTCAGGCTAATTCAGAAAAAGGGAAGCTACAGTCGGCCTTCAACAATGTGAGCTCTCAGCTAAAAGGCCAAGAGACGACAAGGAACGTGGCTCTAAAGGAATTGCAGGAGAAGGATGCAGAGATACAACAATTAAAGGTAGCCTCTAGGGATGTTACTCAGGTCCAAATGCAGTTGCGTGAGGAAATTCTTCTAAAAGAGGATTATGCCCGTCAACTGAGTGAGGCTCAAGTATCATTGTCTGAAGAAAAGATGAAATTCGAAGCAGAACTGAAAGCGAGAGAGGCTAGTCTCGGACAATCCAGTGAGCGCATTTCAGAGGTGGAGACTCTTTTGCGGCATGAACAAGATCATACATCGCAGCTACATCAAGCTGTCCGAAATGGAGAGGCAAAGATCCTCACTTTGGAGAATCAAGTAGCCATTAAACAAAGCAAATGCAGCAGGCTCCAACAGGAGATGGTTGCGAAGGATGATGAAATTTTGTGATTGCTGAGTATTCCACCTCCGGAGCAGGTTTCCCAAGACTTTTCTACCATATTGACAAAACTGTATGTTTTTCATTGGGAAAAGGTAAAACAGTGTTGCCCTTCGCTGCAACCTGTGCTAAGATTCCTTAGTGAAGCGCAATCCCTCTGTGCCTAGGCCAATGCCCTTATTAGCAGTTCCATGCTTGTCATCGGTCCTAAGTTCCCGGTAGCCCAGGATCTTATTCCGTTGCTGTATGCTGCTCGAGATGAAGAATTAAGGGAAAAGGGGATTGTTGACCGTCGGCAATTGATTAGAAAGACGAATGTTTTCATCAACCGGCACAAGGTAATCATGCAGACTTCGGCAGCCCTTGCACCTTTGCAGTTTCCAGTTCCGGACGTCAAGCTGCATTTAGAGAGGTTTGTTTCCTTGGGCCCGCCTTCTCCGTTTCCCGCGGATGATACTGTGTTAGGAATTGAGCAAATATTAAGCCAAGTTGAGCATTTGCAACAAGATAGAGCTTTCCTGCAGCGCCTAAGGAATCCTATTTCGGCAGCCGAGGGGGAGTGTCTTTTACACCCTCTGGCCCAACTCTCTGCTCTCCTAAAGCAGGTCCAGGATGAACTTGCACCCTTACCGTTTGATGAAGTGATTTGCCTAGATCAGTATTTCCAGAATTTGGAGGCGTAGGTTTCAGTCTTCGAGGATGAATGGTTGCCTTTGCAACAGGCCTTCGATCTGCTCCATCTCGTTTTGGCATAAGGTTTGGTCTGCGAGCCAGTAGTTTTTGGGTTCCCAAATTCCGCAGGCAGAATTTCCCCTGTTAGTCGCCAAGAAATGTTCACATTAATTTTCTCGTAACTAAGGTTTTCGGCCGGGTTGCTTATTTTGCCTTTTCAGTTTTCCAGTAGCGCAGGGCGTACAAGACAATTGTCAGCTTGGCGTTACTCCCCCAATCCGTATTTGGCATTCAGTTTTTGGAGTAGCGCGACGGTGACAAATGGAGAGACGTTGTTGACTAGACTTCTTTTTGGGGCCCACCTTTTAGCGCACAAAGCAAACGGTTACTCGACACCGTCATGTTTTGGCGGGTGCATTTCTGTTTGAAAGGGTTTCCTAGCTTGCCCTCTGCGGTTAGCGAAATCTTTTCGGTTTATGACAGTATGAAGATTGTTGTGGGCAGGGAGTGAAGTCTTGGGGCCGTTTTGCTGGGTGTGATCTTCAGGGCGACATGGCATGGTTTTTTGTTCAGGGGTGGTTATGCCTTTTTGGCTTGTTTGGGAGTTGTTTCCAGAGCCGCAGGCTCTATTTATGCTTGTTTTTTCCCTGTTAGTAGGGGTTCAAAACTTTTCAAGAAGAACAATTAAGTTTGTTTAGTAGGAATTTTAGCCTTTTAAAACTGTTATTGTTTTCTGGAGAAGGTTATTCAAACTGTGCCTGTGGCCTTTGTGATACTTCTTTCAGTATGCTATGATGGTCTTTTCTGTGCTGTTCTATTAGAATTCCAATAACTTTGGGAGTACATTTATCTAAGATTTTGCCGATTAAACTATGTTTTGCACTTGTTATTTGGTAAATGCATGATAAGTATTTCCTTATGTTGCAAAGAAATTTAATTGCATCTTGGCTATGTTCCTAATTCAGACTTGTAGATTGTTGAATGGGCTTTAAAATCATATGTACTTGGGTTTTGTATGCTCATGTCTTCTAAAAATGCTCTGGCGTATCACCTCAATAGTCTAGATTTATTGTTCTTAAAGTTTCCTTCTTTTCCCTTTCCTCCAAACCCATAAGGAAGAGCGGGCTTCTCAATCCCGGAGGTCATTCAGTGAAACCTGCGCAACTGGTCCCCCATCACTGAATTTCCGATAAGGCTGTTCGTTTCCAAGGTAAAATTTAGAGTCAACAGAAGGACTTTCTAAAGTTGTTCTTGTTAACTTCTGGAGGAGTATTGATTATTTTTGGATCCCAATTCTTCTTTTTCTTGCTTTCACTTTTGATTGGGCTTTTTAGGGATTCAACATACCTCTTTGGCTCTTTATTTGACTTCTTTGGTGCATTTTTGGAGACTTCTTTATTGGCCATTTGGTTTTCTTTATGACCAAGTCTTGTCTTATTGAATGGTGACTTCTCTTCATTTTAATATATCATCCAAAATCTTGTACTCTTATCAAACTCGAGGCTCTTGTTCAACTTGGAGGATGTCTTACCTAGTTCCTTTCTCAAAGAAACAATTTCGGACCCTAACCTTTGACACAATATTCTAACTTTACGTTTAATTGGTTTCTCATCTCTTCCTCAATCCTTTTCCCTTCTTCAATTTGAACTTTTAGATCGATGATCACTTTTTCGGATTTTTCAAGGCTTCATACTAACTCCACATTAGTTTTATTGTCCTCTTGAAGTTGTAGCTCAATTTTCTGATTTCTTTTCTTAAGTTTCTCAATCTCTTTGTAGGCATAATGGAGTTCTTCCTCAAGATCCACTTCCCCTTTGTCTTCACCATGCGCTTCCTTTAAATCTTTTTCTTCTACATCCATCTCTTGTTTTCTTTCACTCATAAAGTCATCTTCTCTTTCTAGGATATCATCTTTTGTTTTTGTTGCCAAGCGTGTTCCGTTTCTCACCTCGTCACTTTTGCTTTCCTCTTTGCTATCACTTGCATTTGGTTTTGTTTGCTGATCAAAGCTCTGCTTGGTATTTCCTTTTCTTCTTGCTATGTGTGCTCCCCTAGATCAACCTTCAAGTTGTCAAACTATTTTTGAAGTAACCAACTCTCATACCAATTGATGAGCACATGATATATTGAGAGGGGGAGGGGTAAGGGGTGAATCAGTATAATACAATCTTCAACTTTTTCAAACTCAATACAATATCATTCATATAAGATGCAACAATTACGCGACACAAGAACGCAAGATTTACGTAGAAAACATTACAAGGGAAAACCACGACAAAAATATTATTTATATAAACTTGTCTTACAAACTTCATAGGCACCAACTCATAGGAGACACCAATCACTTCAATTCGTAGGCACCAGCTCCCACAACTAAGCACCAACTTAGTGAAGGACACCAATCTCTCCTCTAGGAAGGAGGCACCAACCTCTTCTATAAAAATTCACCTTATAAATCTGCCTTAAATCTGCTATGAATCACTTCAACTTCTTCACAATTCTGTGCTAAACCTCTTCACAAATCTGCTCCAATTCTTTTCATAAATCTGCTCTTGATATCTTTGCATATCTACTCTGACCTTCATAAAAACCAAATCTGCAATACTCTTCATATTTCCTGCTCTAGATCTGCTACAGATTACCTTAAAAAATCTGCTATAAGACTACTCTTAAGTTTGCTCCAAATCTGCTCTTAGGTCTGTTCCAAATCTTCTACAAATCAGCCTGCTATGAATCTTTCTTCGTGAAGATCTGCCTTAAATTACCTTGAAAATCAGCCTCAAATCTGCTCTTAGGTCTGCTCCAAATCTGCTACAAATCACCTCCAAAAATCTGCTATAAATTTCATTGAAAGGTCTACTACAAACCTGTTGATGGAGAATATACTTCTGCTCTAAATCTGAATGATATTTCATTAGCTGCTTGATGTCTTTACCTCAACTTCATCTTTAATTTATACCCAAATCATGCCTTTTCATCGAAGAGGTCGTCAGCCTCATGTGAAAATAATAATTTTAATTTAATTTCACTAATGAGGTTGGCCAAGCTTTGCACATAAGTAAATTTATTTTAGGTCCGCAACTTTTTATTTTACCAAGGAGGTCCACCAACTTTTGCTTATAAATAAATTTATTTTATTATTAATACATAGGTTGGTGAACCGTTAAAATTTAAGTATTTATCTTTAATTGAATAAATATTTTTTGATTAAACCTCCTTTGACTATCAATAATAAGTCGTCTTGACATTAATTCCCCTTTGACATCAATGACAACAATATTTCCAACACAAATTATTACATTTTTCCTCTAGTGAAAACCCTTGTGGTTTGGAGATTGAACTTGGTTCATCTCAACCATTTGGAGGACAAAAACCCTTTTGGAGAAGATTGGCCATGGTGGTCAAAGATCCTCTCTGCTGATTCAGTGTGGCTCATTCAGAGTTGCAGGTTGTGCTTGGAAAGAAGATTGCAAGTTCAGTTGAAGGTTAAATCGTGAAGACTTGTAGGCAAGATGATTTATTTAAGTTAGAGGTGATTGTTCCTCTTGAGTTTTATTTATTTTTGATTGGTAATATGCAGCCAAAGCTGCGGAAATATATTAATTTGTTGAAAAATTACATGAGATTTAATCAACAGTCTGAGCAACATGGCTTTAGGACTACTGCCAGAGAACCCAAAATCCAAAAACCACTCAACCTACTGGTTTCTGATACCACTATCAGATACAAAATCTACTCTACTGCCAAAAATAGCAGATAATGAACAATTAAAATCAGCTCTGAAAGGTCAAACCCCAGATTTGGTGTGAGATCAGAGAAGCATTCCGTTGCTTGCTTCTGCACATTTTTTGTTGTTCTTCTTTTTCTAGACTGTGTGCCATGCATTTGCTCTGTCTCCCTCAAAATAATTCTTTAGAGGATGAGGTGAAGCTTGAGAGGGAGTGTAAGCTAGCCTACGAGAATTGGAACTTGCATCAAGGGCTGAGGAGTCTGAAGGATGCTTGACCACTAGGGCTGTGATTATCGTGTCACTGTATTGTGGAGGATCCACCATGACGGAAGAGGCCTTATTGAGTGCTGTGTTGCAAGAAGTCGATGAGGCAGGACCTTGCCTAAAGATTTTGTAGCCAGGTAAGGGAGAGGCTCTGCCAACACATGAATCTTTTCTGTGTTAGGTTCATCACCAGCAATTGGAGAAAGATATTGGTGACAGGGTTTAGCCCCAACTCACCAAGTGCCCCTCCTTTTAGGATCATTAGAGGTTTTGTTGCCCTTTGATGGATTGTGCCCAATGCAGTAACATCTTCGACACCTGAAGGGTATTCTTCATAATCAATCGGTTGCTTCCACACCTTATTGCAGGATTTGATTTCAATTTCTGTGGGTAAAGGTTTTGAAAGATCCATTTCCACCAAAATGTGAGCTAATGTGAAAGATGTCTAAAGGGTAAAAGTAGATTTTGAATTGGAAGATGCATTGTGTGAGTCTCAACATCCTCAGAGGTCTCCTTATCCAAGTCAACAAAGAGCTAAGTGGGCATTCCATAATTGAGTATTGGAGCATCCATCGATCCAGCGCAAGATATGGGGTTGCTTGAGACCCCAACGCTAAAAGAGGGGATCCAATACAATTCACCCGTTGGGAATGGTTTGGGGCTTTGCTTTCCCTCACCATTGATCCTCCTAGTGTTTAGAACTCTGTGACTAGGAAATGAAGCACTCACCTTGTCAGTGCCGTCACCAGATGCTAGGTTTCTAGGAGGATTTGAATCGGATCGATCAAAAGCCCTAAAGGAGGAATGATTGCCTGAGCTGCCATCAACAATACAAAAACTCGATGTCCATTTAGAGGAATTGCTTGAAATAGAGATGTTTTGAGTCTTGGTGCTAGGAGGAATGAAGTCAAAGAGTGCAAAGTGGTCACTTACACCGGGAGATCATTCCTTGCTCCGATCAAAAACCCTAGTCGCATGTAGAACAAAATTATTTGAGAGTGCCATTTTTTTTAATAGTAGAAAAAATATTATTATGGGGTGCCTCTTGAGTTTATTGTTATTCTTGATTTGAAGGATTTATTGGGAGGTTTAGTTCATCTTTTTAGCAGCTAGCTCTTCAGCAACTAGGCATTGAAAGCTATGATGTAATAAGTCAATGGTTTCACTTCCTCTTGTTGGGCATATGAGTATATGAAATTTCGGCTTGAAGTTTGTGCTGGATGTGGAGGAGATTTGGAAACCATGTCAGTCCTTAGCCAATTCACGGGTCAGAGACAGAGTTAGATTGTGGAGCTAGCAAGGAGACAGTAGTGAATAAATACAAAATAAAAGGGAAATCGTGCGCCTATTGAAAGACGAGTGGTGAGATGGCAGTTTAGAGCAGCCGACTATTTCCAAAAGGAAACAAAAAGGGAATCGTGGGAAATGAATAAGCTGGGTGTGGAAATTAAATTTGAGTTGGCATTGAAAATAAAGACTTACTGGAGGTGATTTAAGGCATAAAACTGATTGCTGCTAGTTTCAAGGAGCTCATGGGAAATCTAGCTTGATGTGAGGTTGGTGAATGTTTAGTTTGGGTAGATGTAATTGTGCAAATCATACTAATGTGACTGAATGGGTTTTCTGTTCGATTGGTTTAAGGATGGCATGAAGCTCCAATACTTTGGTGTGAGAGGGGGATAATTGTTGAGTGCAAGGAAAGTGCAAGGAAAGCATTTTCTTTGTTGGTCGTTTCTCTTTGTAGGATTGTAATGCGCTTACAAGGTCTCATTGAGGGAGATTTTGTTTGACTGATGTTGCTGCCTCCAAAGGGCAATTGTGACCATCCCTCTAAAGTCAGAAAGATGCTAATGTCAAGTTTGTAAACTGAATTCATTACAGCAGATTCTTAAATAAATTATTGTTGCTTTATTTCCTTCCAGTTAGTGTATGCTGCTGCTGTGTTATTTATTCTCAGTGCAGTTTATAAAGTCTTCCCAATACACTTAAATATTAGCAAACTCCAAGCATCATTAAACTCAGCAAACTGGAACCCTTCACAAACCCATGCAAGCGAACTGTTGGACATAATTACAAGTGAGAAGTGCCAATTTTTTTTGTAGCTACAACAGTGGTGTTTCTTACAGATTTAGAACTTGCTGAGTGCTTGCAAGATATTTTCAAAGCTAAGTTACTCAACCTTGAAATTGCCGATTAATAGTGCTAAGTTTTGGCTGTGGTCTTATGGATAAACATGTAAACAAAGCAAAAGTGCGGTAAAAATGCTGATTTTTGGTCTTTTAAAGTAAATCTGACCAATGCAGGCATTTTTGTGTGATTTTAGATAGTATTTCAATTGCATATGAATAATGGCATGTACTATGAAGGTCTATGTCATAGTTCGAAAACTTTGCAGACTCGCCGCAGACTTGCCAAGACTCGTGAGTCCGTTGGCGGGCCGAGTTGACTTGCCACGGACTCGTGAGCTGAGTCCATTTAACACACTCGTGATTTTTTGCAGTGGACTCGGCTAGAGTCTAATATCAGGGCTCACGAGTCCTTCATCAGGACTCTTGACATTTGCTGGAAACACACAGTTAGACTTAAAACACATTTTTTTTTCACTTTCCCTCATTTCAGTCAATTGTTATTGCTCAAAACAAGTCTGTAGGGTTTGAAGAAGGTGAGGAAACAAGATCAAAGATGAGGACTTTGATGTTGAAGAAGAAGAATCAACTCATCATTTAGATACCTCAGCATCTACTAGTTCAAGGCTGGAAAAATTGAGTTATATTAGGAGAAGCAAGATGAAGATGTAGTCTTTAGTTTGCTGTCTTTCACATTTGGACATATCATTATATGTTATTTTGTAAACATTTATAAACTTATGCTGCTGTTATACATTTTGAAGTTTGAAAGTCGAAACTATGAGTATGAATGATGAAATTTCAAATATTGAGTATTTGGAGATCATATGACGTGTAATGTTTCAATTATGACTCTTATGGTCTCTAAATGCATTAATTTCTTTTTCTTTTTTTGTAAAACTATGGTTTTCTTTTTTTGCTGAGCCCTTGCCAAGTCCTTTCCCGAGTTTTTGCCGAGTCTGAGTCCGAGTCCAATTTTTGGGTTGCCGAGTTCGAGTTTTCCAACTATGGTTTATGTGGTCCCAAAATCCTTAGTTTGGGCTTGCTGGTGAGGGCTTTGTTCCTTGATCCTGCATCGTATTGTGGTAGGGTATGTGCTTGGGGTGCTGCTCACTGACTCCCTTCGGGGCTTTTCCCCTAGACCTTACAAGAGTTGCTACCTTCCAACTCTATGTTGGGCTACCAACTCCAATATTAGAATATTTAATTATATCTTAGTCACCTATATTTAGTTCCTTGTTTAATGGTCATTTAGCTTTTTAGTTAATTAGCTTTTAAGCTTTATTTAGCATTTAGCTTTTTAGTAGTTCACTTTAAACGACTTGTTCTTAATATAGAATGTCGTCCTTGTAATCTCTTTATATACGCTTGTATATTGTTGAATAGTTTATCTGATTATTGAATCATTCATTGAATTTATTTTTCATGGTATCAAAACAGGTCGATGGGATTCTTTAAAGTTTGGCAAATTTTTTAATAAAAATTCATGGCCTTCTTTCTGGAATATTTTCCAGATTTTTTTTTGTTGTTTTTTAATAAAAAAATGATTTTGCGTTTTTGAAGGCTTTTTGAGGGTTTCTGGTTCGTGGGTGAATTTCTTTGTGTTGGGCAGCAATTCATGTTTTTTTAGGTTTTGGAGATTTTTGGGCCTGCAACCTGGAGTTTTTTTTTGCAGATTGAAAATTTTCCCAGGGTTTCTGCAATTTTCGGCTAGGGTTTTGACCCTTCAGTTCAAGTCAAAATTTTATTCTGGTTGCAGATTCTTGATGGGTTTTTCGAGACCTCAACTGGGTTGTCAGATTTTTTCAGGGTGCATCGTTTTTCGTGCCTCAATTTTTGAGCCGTCGGATTTGCATTTTGATTTCAGATTTTTGGTGGGTTTTTCGAGAGATTTTCTGGGTTGGTCTTAGATTTTTCTAGGTGCCTCGTTTTCCATGCCTCAAATTTTGTGCTAGCGAATCTGCCTTGGAATTTAAAAACAGTCCGCAATTTCTGCTAATTTTGTGGACGTCGGGAATTTTGGTGTTTTCTCGGCACTATTTATGCTGTTTTAAGTTTGCAGAAAATTTTAATTTATGGGTTTCTTCCAAACCTCAAAATTTGCACCTTGGAATTCGTGCCAGAATTCTCCTCCAGGGTTTCAGTTTTTTCAACAACTGCTTCTATTTTGATTTAAAAAAATAAATCAGATTCTTTTGTCTCTTGCTTTCACTCAGTTGACCTCGATCAACCTCGGTTTCCGTGATGGCATCTTTTACCAAAATCATGTTGGAACACAGACAAAAGTTCAACAACTGCCACAACATTTGGAAACAGTGCATGTTCACGATATTTGAATATCGTTGCCTTGATCAAATTGATTTAGGCCATACCTCGTCCTACAGGTCCCAGGGTTTTCACATTTTTTTTCCTCAAAAATTGTTCGTGGGGTTTATAATTTTTAAAAATTATTATCAGTCATCTGCAAAGCTTGCGTGGGTTTTCTGATTTTTCTCCACAAAAAATCATGGGAGGGTTTTGCTTGATTTTTCCTCAAAAATCAGGGTGTGTTGTTTTACCATGTGATGTCTGCTATTTTGCCGCGTGAGGTTTGCTGTTTTACCACATGATGTCTGCTGTTTTTCCATGTGATGTCTGGTGTCTTTCTTGCATGATGTCTGATGTTTTACCGCGTGATGTTTGGTATTTTACCACGTGGTGTTTTGGGTCTTGCCATGCGAAGTTTCTGGGTTTTTACCATTTTTTTCCACAAAAAACGTTTCAAGGGTTTTTACCATTTTTTTCCACAAAAATGATGATTTTGTGTCTTCAGTATTGAAGGGTTTGCCGATTTTTCCTCAAAATCATGGTTTCAGGTTTCAGTTTGGTTACCCAATGTCAGGTTGGATGGATTCTAGTGTTCTTGGTCATTAACACTTTTCAGATCCAGGGAGGGCCTCCACCGCAGCAGAGTGTTCTTTTCATTTGTGATCAAAAAACCTGCAATAGGGTAGTTAGTAGATAGAATGACCATTAAGGGAGGGTATTAGAATATTTAATTATATTTTAGTCACCTATATTTAGTTCCTTGTTCAATGGTCATTTAGCTTTTTAGTTGATTAGCTTTTAAGCTTTATTTAGCATTTAGCTTTTTCTTTTTAGTTAATTAGCTTTTAAACTTTATTTAGCGTTTAGCTTTTTAGTAGTTCACTTTAAACGATTTGTTCTTAATTTAGAACGTCGTCCTTGTAATCTCTTTATATACGCTTGTATATTGTTGAATAGTTTTTCCGATTATTGAATCATTCATTCAATTTATTTTTCATCCAAATCTTTGCTTTGGTTTTTGAAAAGCAAAAAATATAAATTGTTTCAAACCCATGTTTTCCGTAGATGAAATTTGTAAAATATTAAAGCAGATATGTAATGACAAGACATTCTCATTGTTGCACAATAGATCCTAGTTGCTATGTGTTGACGTGTATTTTGTACACAATCATACACAGAATAAAATACCTAAAGGCATCTTATCCTCTCTTGAGAAAATAGTCTCTAACTGCTGAAGATTCGCGTAAAGGATCAGTTAGGTAGACTCCAAGGTTCTTTTAGTGGGATCTCCACGTGTGGACAAGCTCCAGTGGTATGATGTGATTTGCTAGAATCACAAGGGGACTTACATTGAACTTCCGATCTGCTTTGCTGGACACAGGCTCTTACTAACTTAGATTAAAAAAAATGGAAAAAGGATAAGGGCGAAGAGAGGATCTAATCCTAATACTAAGGATGTAGGAGCAATGATTGATTTTTGATGAAACTCTAACTAGATCTTGTTTTGACATCAATGGAACATCTACACAAGACTAGTGCGATCTTCTAAGGGAGCTTTATGATGTTCAAATCATCACCGCAGGCATAGATACCATCCAAGTTGATGCATATCAATGAAGAGGCGACAAATTGAAATTGAGCTTAAGCTGAATGATTCCAGTTGACTACGCAAGGCAAGTCTGCAATCAACAAACTGCTAGTAGTATGGATGTAAGAATTCCACCATCAATCAATCACATTTCCTCCATTCATCTAATTATCTACCATCTAAGATTGAAGACTTCAACAAGAAACCATGCAAATTGCAAGAAAACGACATATTTCACCATTACTTCAATGAAAATGGAGTTTGTTTACAATCAATGGCAACAATTTCTTGCCTTGTCCTCCTATTCTACTCTAATTGCTATTCTATCAACTATATTCTAACTCTTCCAACTATTTACAACTCTCTCTAATCATTTAAAATTTTTCCTTTACAAAATGAAATGCCTGGGCTTATATAGTGCCCACAATACAATTTGATGGCTTAGATCAATTCGAGATCAATGGCCAAGATTTTACAATGAAAACCCTAATTAGGGTTTGTTACAACCATTACATAACATTTAATGCTTGACCAATGATAAAATTGTATTGCTTGGACACATGTCCCTTTTAGAAAAATCGACCAATGGATAGCCGGGGTAGGTACATCGGAGTTTGTGCCACCTTCCATGAGTTAAGTACATTGAATCTGGACATGCTGAGGTGGACTTCACTGACTGGAGGAGTGATGACTGGGATGCCACCTCATCTGACACTTGAAGCTTGCTAGATATTCAATTTGATGTCGTTGAGAGGCTATCTTTAATTAACTCTTGTTCTAACTCCTTTTGTCCTTGATGTGCAGGATGACGATGTACCTCGCCTTGGAACGCTGGATTGAAAGAGGTCGCCCATGTCTTGGCTTGATCGTCCTGGCGAAGACCGTCCTGGCGAAGACCGTCCTTGATCCGGCTTGATTTTCCTTGAAGAGACCTCCATTTGATGCCTACACAACATTTCAAAATTAGTAACAAGATTTTGCAATACATAACATAAATTAGAGAGCAAATTTTAGGAAACTTAATGATAAGTCCTTTATTAACCATTTCCTAAAACAACTGAGCTAAGGCAAAACAAAATTTCAAAATCCAAAATTAAGGAAATGACGATCAACGTTCGAAATTAAAACAATAAATCCATATCGTCATACCTCTTTGAGAGCTTAACTCTAGAATGCAAAATAAAGGAATTCGCCTAGGCAAAATTTGAAATTCGATAGTCTTTGACTTGATCTTGAAGGATAATGAACGTCCTCCTTATTAATTCGCCACCCTTGGAATCTTTGATGTGTTCTTCAATGTCCTTGGCAAGTTCGCCTAACTTGAAACTTCAAGTTCGCCTCTCCTTTGGATAGATGTTTCGCCTTGGATAAAACTAGTGCCTTCTTTTGTTTTGAAATGAAATTCGCTCCTTCAAACACACTCGCACTCCCTTGATGATGTTTGCGCCTTCCTTGACAAGACCCGCACCTTGAAGATAATTTCGCACTTCTTCCTTTGAGATCGCATGAAAAATGATAATGTGAAAATAATGATTCTCACCTCCCTTTATAGCGCTCATCTCACAATTACCACCTTAGGCCGACTTGATAATTAATAAGGCAAATTTAAAATAAACTTAAAAGGCCGACCTTCAAAAACAAATAAATACCAAGCGCTCCTTTTGATTTTTAATGATTAATTAATAATTAATTAAATGCCTTTCGTTTTTTAATTTGCAAATTTCGATTTTAATAAAGGCAAAATAATTAATAAATGTTTAACGCCACATTAAATGCTAGTTTAAATGGATTTTCAATTTTATCGAACTTAGCATTTAAGGAAAATTTGAAATGTTTATTTGGCGCCAAAACTATGAAAATGAGAGGGACGTACCTCATCGCCCTGGTCCCTTGGAGAGGGACAGGAGCGAACTTAAGCATTTTGGTCCTTTGTTGACGTTTGATAATCTTCAATTTGTCTTCAACGGGTTCGATTGACCTCCTTTCTTGCCTTCGAACATAAAATTTGCTTGATCTTTGCCCAGATCGTACCTTATGAAGAACTTCGCTCTGGTCCTTCAGTGAGGGACAGGAGCGAATTTGACCCTCTAGGCAAAACTTCATCATTTCATTGTTTTTTGATCAAGTCTGGATGTTCTATCATGCTCATTTCGTCCTTCACCATGCCTTTGATGTCTCGATTCGTCCAAACAAGGTCAGGAATGGCTCAACTAAGCATTTTCGCTCTGGTCCCTTGGTGAGGGACACGAGCGATTCGCCTTGGTCCCTTGGAGAGGGACACGAGCGCATTTCGCTCTGGACCCTTGGAGAAGGACACGAGCGAAATTTGACTTTTCGCACTCTCAATCAGGACAATTTTAATGGAATATAACATTTAAGTATAAGTGTACTTTAAGTTATATTCCATATATACTTTCAGGATGTTTGAGAGTGGTTTCAGACCTCCAGGAGTTATATTGCAAAATCTAGTTTTTGGAGGTTTTTTCAGTTTCCAGACTTAGTCAAATTTCAGGATCAGGACATTCCAGACTTAGCCAAATTTCAGGATCAGGACCTCACTCAAGCCGGACTTGCTACCCTGTTAATCTCCCCGACAACACTTCAAGTTATATTCATTTGATAAAATGTACCTCTTTGGACCTTCTCACATCGTCAAGACGTTAAAATCTTGCAAGGACAAAGCAAAATTGGATTTGTAGCTCCGGTCCTTCACTGAGGGACAGGAGCGATTTAGGCAATTAGCACTGTTATGGACGTCCCAAAAATCTTCAATTTATATTCAACGCATTTATCTCATGTTTTTCCTTGTTTTTGAACGTAAACTTGCCTTGACCTTTGTCTGGATTTTGCATAATGAAGGAAATCGCTCTGGTCCCTGGGAGAGGGACGAGAGCTACAAGGTACCTCGCCCTGGTCCCTTGGAGAGGGACAGGAGCGATTTGGTCAATATAGGTCATTCTCCTTCGTTTTTGCATCTCAAATTATATTCATTTGGCAAAGCATCTTCCTTTGGACGTCCTCAAATCATTAAGTCATCAAAATCTTGCAAGGACAAGACGAAATTTGAATTGTAGCTCCGGTCCTTCACTGAGGGACAGGAGCGATTTTCCTCCTGGAGGCATTTCTGTGCTCATGAAAATCTTCAATTTATATTCAATGGAAAGATCTCGCCGTTCTCCATCACTTCAAACGTAAAATTTGTCTGGACTCTGCAAGAATGATGAGATATTTGAGATTGAGCTCCTATCCTTCACTGAGGGACAGGAGCGATTTTGCTCCTACAGGCCAAAATATCATGATTTTACACATTTTATCACTTCACAAGGCGAAAACAAATCATTTGAAATGCCTAGGATCAAAATTCAAAAAAGTCAAAATTTGGTCAAAAATATTCAATTGGACAAAAATTCACATTTCATCTTCAACACTTAGACAAATTTAAGCTCTGCATCAACATTCCAATTGAAAATTAGACCATTCTGGCGAATTCATTTCATTCAAAATTTGCATTCTAGAAAAGGAAATTCAAAAGCCCTCAAAAACGACTGGATTTTGGCCTGAAAAGACGGTAATTAGAACCCTAAGGCTTGACCCTAAATCCAGACAACCAACAAACTAACAAAACCCTAGAAAAAGCAAAGCGAAAACGAACAAAATGAGCAAAAAAACATGGGTCCCCATTTGCAATGGGGCGATGTGTGAAAACGTCACAACACTATGCAAGACATTCTGATTGCTATGCAGGAGATCTTAGTTACTGCATAAGGGTTTATAGTGGCTGTGTAAGAGATTAGTTTAGTGCACAAAATGATTATCTTCGTTGTGCAAGTATCTTTCTTGCCGTGCAAGGTATTCCTTTGGTCAAAAAGCAGTCTCCTTGTCACACTTGGCACCCTCTGGGTGCACAACCTCTTTTCTTTGCCATGCAAGAAACATTCTTTGTGATATAATTCTGAAAAAAAGAGTATATTATTCTGAATATCCTCTCTGATTTTCAGACCTGGTGGCAACATAGGGAGGGCCAAGGTCAAAGGTCTACCCGCCACCCTCGAGGCACCCATAATCTCCTTCAGGAGCGCAATGTTTTTGGTCACATGCAACCATCACTCATACTAGTTAGTAGGGTCACTAGTACAGCATGGTGGTTAATCACTAGACTACGAATGTGACGAAAGATTTCCTGGCACATTCAGGTTTGGGAGCATAACTCTCATGCGTTTACAATGCACCCAAAGTTAATTTGCTTAGCTTACAAATTACAGCGAAAAAGTAAACTACACTTTCATTAGGTGATTCTCATATGCTTTCAAATTGTCCGAATTTAGCTTTTTAAGTTTACAAATTACAGCAAAAAAGTTACACCAAACATAACTATAACTCAAACAGTGCACATAACATTTTGCCTTCATGCTTTTGTAATTTGCTTTTTTGAGATGCATTTCATCATTAACAATGTTACATTACTGCTCTGCATATTACCTTTGACCTTTGACAAATCAACTTCTAAGGCAATCTCTTGTTACTAGTGAAAACACTATTTAAACGTATTTTGATCTATTAAATCAAAGAATACTTTTCTAGGTTTTAATTTTATGAGAATGAAATGGTTTAACTAGATACATAATAGTAGCAGCAACAATTGAACTGACAACCTTGTTTCAGCTTGCTGATGCTTGGTTTGCAATTCCAATCAGTCCCGAGGTAAAATTCCATCTTCAATATAATAAATCTCATTGCTGATGGTTTTCGTGTTCAATCTAAAGCAAGAAAAACCTGTGTTTGGTGGAGAACAACCTTTTCCATCTAAAATCTTCCTTCAAATAAATAAAAAATCTGTTATTTTTACTATATAACAATTGGTTGAATTGACATTCTAATCTTGCAAGAACTCTATGTAAATTATATTGGATTGTGATACAACTTTGTGTGTTTTGTAAAATTTTCAATGCAGATTACATTGCATTTCACTGACTGCCTGTCAAGGAGGCTGCAGTCTTTGGCAATGGGTAGGTTTTTAACCTTTGAATTACAGTCTGATTTTATACGTATAACCAAAACTGTAGTTCTTTTTTTGGTACTCACATGGTTCATTTCATAAATAATTTACAGAAAAGGATGCAGTCAAATCCAGGAAGGCAAGGAGAAAGGAAGCAAGGTTGGCAAAGCAGCAACAGCGACTTCAATCACGGGTTCACCACCAAGTCTGTCTTCTTTCTTTCTATTTACAGACTATGTATATGGGTTTTCTTGTTATGCTTTGTAGATTTGGGCTGAGTTTATAAGAGATATTTTAATCTGCATGGCATAATCTTGGATCACATTCTCAAGAGCTGTAAAGGTGATGATGACAATAATCATAACTTATTAGTAGATTTGACTTTTTTAGACAAGATTCTGTAGGACCTCTCAAAGTGTATAGGCAAATTAATATAATAATGGCCTTGATTATTTTAATCCTAAAGAACACAAAAATTGAGTTCAACATTCTTTAGGCTAGAATGGGTCTGTAAAAACCATTTGGTACACTTATATGTACTCATATTTATGACAGCATAATCATGGGGTTACGTGGTACATACTGTCAAATAACACGCTGCCATGAATTTTTAATATTCCATCAATCAATAGAATTTTACACTACATCATTTTTTCTTGGGACCCCCTTATACGCCACTACCTCTATTTTTTTCCTTTTTCTTTTTAAAAGTTGTTTGACCCTATGACCACAACCTCTCCACACATTTGCTGAAGATATTGTTACAAAACTTTCTAGCTGCCATTTGAATAATCACAGGTGAACAAAATAAAAGCTTCACAGCATTCAGACCCCTTTTGAAAATCCCCATTTTTAAGAGCTCTTACAAGCTTATTGGCAACATTTCAACATCACATATCATCAGCTTAATAAACAAACTGTTCGTAGTGGGAGTAGAAGGCCCCGCATTATCATCATGATTAGGTCCCCTATACAATTTTCTCCTTCTTCTTGTCCGCCCTTCATCTGTTTGGCCTATAATCTACTGCACTTGTTCCGTACGTTCATGGAAATGGTGTTCGATCAGTTCTTCCCATGCTAGAAACATGTGTAATGTCCCTTTTTTGAAATTAAGCGAAGTTGCCCATCACACATTTTCTGTGGATTTTGGGAATTTTGCACTAATGAAATGGGATTAAAACCGTAATAAAGAGGGCCTCAAGAAAAGTTAAAATATAAAAGACATGAAATGAAAAAGCTGTGAATCCCTCGAACATGAGATATAAAAGGGAGAAGAGAACCTCATTCGAGGGTGTAATATTCTTACTATGCCCCTTTGAAACTTAATACAGTATATGTTTATTTATTTTAAAGAAATTGATAACAGCAGCAATTATTTAAATTTCGACTCCAAACTATTTAAAAAAGGTAGGCATTGGATAACAAGTTTTTTATATTGAAATTCTGGAAATTTGATTCATGGACTGGTTTTTTCAGTGTTCCACCGGCGTTGGGGATGGGTTTCTGGGACGGGGGGACCAAGGGCCTAAGTTTGGGGACGGCAGTGGGGGGTGGCAGGGTGGTGGTGCTGATATAGTTATACATATACATATAGTACTTGAAAAACTAGTTTTGAAAAGATGTATGACAGTATAATAGTATAAGAATTACATTTCAAATGAAACTATAGGAAATTTGAAGTACCAAATCTAAATACTAAAATTTCTTCAATGCTAATTGCTAAATAAAATTGACAAATGAAATTGTCAAATTGGAGATCTCTATAATATCGAAAAAGGAAAATATGAATATCTGATGCCATTGCAAAGTCTATAATAATAAAGATGATTTTACATGATTCATCATTACAATGAGTAGCCAAATACAAATACTAATAGCAATAGCATTACAAAAGAGACTAGAGTCAAAGACAAAATGGCAAAACTCAAAATGTAGCTAATGGAGGCCTCTAATCATCTGCGAACTCCTTTTTTAAAAATTTTTAATTTACAACATTGCATTCACGTGGGGCGACGAGAGATGTTTGGGCGTCTCCCTGCCCCTCGAGAGATGTGCAGACGTCTCCCAAGGAGACTCGAGGATGTCTCCACGTCTCCTCGGCAGACGTAGAGACGTCTCCCTGTCTTCGGCGGCGCTTGGGTGGCGGTGGCGGGATGGCGGGGGACGTTGCGTCCCCGTCCCCTTGTCCCGGAGACATCCCCGTCTCCGAGACGCGGCCAAAAGGGGGGGGGATGCGTACCCGTGGTACATTGGGTTTTTTCAATAATCGAATTTATAGATCACGCATACCAATCAATAAGCCTGATTTGCTGTCAAAGGATTAATCTCATATGTGGAGCAGACCATAAACTGGAAGCTTTTTGGCGTCCAAAACCCTTAAGGAGCTGCGATATGTATTCTGGTCACCTGTGTGTGTTCTGGTTGGTGGAAAGGCTTTATATCAATTGCAGATCGCTGTACCCACAAATTGCTTCAGACTGAAATAAACTCTCCCAGATTGCTAGAAAGACCACCAACAATTCCAGTGATAGGTATTTTGATGAAATCATTGCTTCCAAACTAGAGTAGAATGCTGTTGCAGACCTGGGGCTACGTCCAGAACTGCTAAGACATGGTTTTCGTCCTGTGCTTATGCTGAGTTGCAGAGCTCATAATTCAACAAGAGAAGACAAAACATAATAATACTCTTAAACATTGACCTCTCTTTAAATAATAGCTTCAGCAAAAGGCATCGATCCATCTAGATACCTCCTTAAAAGACTTGGGCACAATATCCAATGTTATGTAAATTATTAAATTGACCCCCATAATGATTCGCCTAGGGGAAACAACTTAATAACTTAAAATGGCCCCAACTTAAGTTATATTGATGAGTTATAATTTTTGATCTCCAATCATTAGCTTTTTGGGGTAAGTCATTAATTATTTATTTATCCCCTTTATTAATTGATTAATTCTAGCCTAGGGGATGAGAGTGGCTAGAATTTGACTGTCATTGGCCTTTCAAAAGAATGGGGACATTACAGTCCTCCCTTCTCGGAATTGCTCCAGCAATTGCAAGCTAGGGTGCTGCAATATCTCCTCACCTTCCCATGTGGCGTCTTCAAGGGGCAAATTCTTCCACTTGATTAAGTATTCTCGGACCACTTTATTTCTTAACCTCCTCTCTCTCCAATCTGCAATTCCTTCAGGAACTAAAACCAACTTCTCCTCTTCATCTAAAGGCAGCAACTCAGGAGAAACAACTGTATGCTGGCCTAACACTTTCTTGAGGCAGGAAACGTGAAGTACATTATGTATTTTGCTGCCCTCTGGCAACTCCAACTCGTATGCAATTGCTCCTACTCTCTTCAAAATCCTGTAGGGCCCATAAAAACATGTCTTTAACTTTTCTGCCCCACATATCTTCATCGTGGACTGTCTGTATGGCTGCAAGCGTAGAAAGACTAAGTCTCCCACTTCAAAAGTCTGTTCAACTTGGTGCCTGTCAGCATACATTTTCTGTTGGTTCTGGGCATGATGTATGTTATCTTTGAGTGCTTTGAGAATATCTTCATAGCTCTGCAGAGTCTCCTTAGCCCGTGGGTCCTTACTGTCATCAAATGCTAAATCCATAAATGATAAAGCCTCATATCCATACAAAGCTTTGAAAGGTGACATGCCAATGGACATGTGATAGGTAGTATTGTAGCAATACTCACCAAGATAGAGCCACCTCACCCAAGCATGCTGCTGTCCTGAAACATAGTTTCGCAAATAGCCTTCAATCCACTTGTTAACTGTTTCTGTCTGCCCATCCGTTTGAGGATGGTAGCTGGTGCTAGGTGTCAATTCAGTTTCTACCAATCTGAACAACTCTTGCCAAAATATACTCATAAATCTGCTATCTCTATCACTCACAATTGTTTTGGGCAATCCGTGCAATTTGAAGATCTCCCTGAAAAATAATTCTGCAATCTGCAATGCTGAGGAATCTGTAGGAACAGCAAAGAAGTGTGCATACTTAATGAGCCGGTCAACTACCACAAAGACACAATCTTTCCCCTGCACATGAGGTAGACCTGTAGTAAAATCCATTGATATCCCTTCCCATTTCTGCTCAGGTATTGGCAAGGGCTGTAGAAGGCCTGCAGGAAATGTGTGTTCTGAATTGTTTTGCTGACAAGTCAGGCACTATCTAACATGTTGGAGAACATCATCCTTTAATCCCTTCCAAGTAAATCTCTCACGAATATGGCGAGAAGTTTTGAAGAAACCGAGATGTCCTGCCATGTGTGTATCATGTAATGCCTTCACAAGCAAAAGAATTCTTTGAAAATTTGTAATCAGTTTAGAGCCAGGTACAAGATAGATGCTGCTTATATAATAAATAATGTCATCCATCATTGCATATTTGTCATCCTATACCTTATCATCAAACAGATCACAAGCAAAAGAACTCTTTGAATATTTAGTCAATAGCTGCGTTTTCCAATCTGCTGCGATCTCGGTGAGGGAACAAAGAGTGGGTTTCCTAGGAAGAGCATCGGCCACAACATTTTTCTTTCCCTTTACATATTCTACATCAAAATCGTAAGCTTGAATCTTGCTTACCCATTTTTGTTGCCGCTCATTCAGACCCTTCTGCTCCAGGAAATACTTCAGACTGTTATGATTTGTCCGCACTATGAAACGAGTCCCTACCAAGTACTGCTTGAACTTAGCTAGCGCATGCATAATCGCTATCATCTCCTTATCATATGTGGAATAGAGTTTCTCAGTGTCTTTCAACTTTCTACTTTCATATGTGATTGGTTGCCCGTTTTGCATTAACACTGCACCAATTCCTTGTCCCGATGCATCACACTCCAATACAAATGTCTGCGTGAAGTTTGGTAATGCCAACACTAGACATGAGCTCATAGCATCCTTAATCTTATCAAAGGCTAATTGTGCACCTTCTGACCATAAGAATGCACCCTTCTTAGTTAAATTTGTCAGTGGAGAGGGTAACTGTGAAAACCCGCGCACAAACCTCCTGTAATATGAACACAACCCCAAGAAGCCTCTCAACTCAGATATGCTTTTAGGTGGTGGCCAGTCTTAAGATTGCCTGAATCTTTTCTTGATGTACCTTCCAACCATTAGCGCCAATGATATGCCCTAGATGCCTTAGAGGCTTTTGCATAAATTGACTGAATCTCCATTATGCCCAGCACCACATCCAAATGATGCAAGTGATCACTCCAAGTTCTGCTATAAATCAAGATGTCATCGAAGAGACCAAAACAAATTTTCTCAACTGCTCTCGAAACACATGATTCATACAAGATTGAAATGTGGCCGATGCATTTGTGAGTCCAAAGGGCATGACCAGGAACTCAAAATGCCTGTAATGGCAACGAAAGGTAGTTTTGGGAATATCCTCTTCTTTGACTCGTATCTGATGATAACCGGAGCGTAGATCTATTTGTAATGTCCCTCCTTGGGATTTTCCCTAATTCAGTCCTGAGACAACAATTTCAACTTATAGTGAGAATTATAATACATTTATAAATTAAATATTATCAAATCTGAGGACATTTCACTATAATATTTAACTTAAATTTCTATGAATAATTCAGAAAGTAGAACTTAAAAGAAGGTAGAACTTTTTTTTTTTTTTTTATGGTAAGAGCTATCATTAAAGGGGATAGCACCCTTATATTAACTTCAAAAAGTATTACAAAATTGGCTTCTAGGCCTGATATCATCATCCCTCTACCTAATATAACCCCCTGGAAATACAAAAATCCATCTACATGTCATCCTGATACTCTACCTATCTAGACCCTTACATTCTTTAAATATTTGCAAAGAACAGTATGTCCAAAAGTGGGGATCTTCTCATATCCAAAGACAGAAATAGTAACCACATTATGCACCTCCAGGGAGGGCTTGCATAATAACCCCGGCGTACTCACCCACATTGATCACTGTCTTTGTAGCTCCCGCCGAAAACCACCATGTCTCTAAGATTGTCACCCTACGAAAGGGAGCCATGTTCCCATTCCCTACTGCACATCTGAAAACCTTACAGGCATTCTCCCCGAACGTCCTCATCAGCTCTCTCAGTTCTTCCTTCTCCAGCCTCTTGGCCTCTGTCCTCTTTTGCTCACTGTCATCCGATGCCTCACTCCCATCATCCTCACTCTCCTCCTCTTCATCTTCAGACTCAGAAGGTAGGAACATGCTCGGCTGGAAGTAAGTTTTTAGGATGCTAAACCACTCATTCTCTGGCAGATTTAGAATGGTATCGGCTACACAGTTCCCATTGGCAGGTTTAGCAAATCCACACAACAACTCCACAGCCCTTTCCCTATTCTCAATGACATCCACTAAAGGCATTAGGACAGCTTCATAGACCGTGGAATCACACCAATGCCGCTCAAAATTAAGCGTTATCCCTACCAGTCCTTTGATCGCCCCATAGACATACTCTTCTGTAATAAACAAAGAGCGAATTTGTGCATCAAGAGTTTCCTCGTAGTTCATACAGCCAATTCTACCAAAATATGCCATTAGAAAAGGATGCTTCTCCTTCCCAAAATTCTGCTCCACACTCCAATATCTTGTTGCCGAGCCAAGTGAGGTGAGTCTAATATAATTTCTGATTTATCTAGTAGTTTCCTAAATAACTCCCACTTGCTAAAAAGATCAAGGTCTTGCAAACTGCACCGTATTGTCTTGCAAATGCTTTGTTGACCAGATGTTACATTCTCTGCCGTCACTGCTTCTTTGAAAGCACGACTTCTCTGCTATCGTCTCATGGTGCTGCAGGTACAGTTGCAGACCTAGAACTAGGACATCTTACCCAATCCCGTCTCTGTTCCTTTCAATTAAATCCATTCTGTTCATCTCCTTAATCTCCGAGCTTATCGAGTCAAGGTCAACAATCACCTCAGCCTTGTCCGATATGACACCCAGATTGGCAAGAAGATCTGCCAATCAATTTCCCTCCCTATAGATGTGAGATATCTCATAGGGCTTGATTGAATGTAGCAGGTTGTGTATCCGAGGTAGCCATCTGGCCAATTGCCAATTTGTGAATCTGGAGTTAATAATTCCATTTTAATAATTTGAGAATCTCCTTCAATCTGTACATTTTTTAAACCTTTCTTTTTGCAAAGAAGCAACCCAGCCACAAGTGCTCTAATTTCTGCATAATTGTTTGTTGTATGTCCAATCTTCCCATAGGTGCCTACCACAATATTCCCTACCTCATCACGTATGACTTCCCCATAACCAGCCTGTCCAGGATTGCCTCTATAGGCCCCATCAAAATTTACTTTTACCCAGTTACAGAGAGGCTTAGTCCATCGAACTTGCTTCCTATCTAATTTCTTATTTGTATAGTGGCAGATTACATTCTTAAAAGACCAAATCTTTTCCATTTCTAGATCCCAATCATTGAGTCTGAGCTTTCTGACATTTTTAGGCTTACCACTAAGAGCTTCCTCAATACCAGCCTTAAGATTTCTAATTACCACCGCAATTGGATTAGATATCTCTTTGAATATACGCTTGATCCTTTCCTTCCAGATCTGCCAGACAATCATTGCAGGGCCTACCTGCCACAATGCACCCCATTTAGATTGGCTATAAATTGGCCATGAGACTAAAAAATCTTTCAGAGTCACATTTCTTGCTGTACAAAGGTTCATCATGCCTAGAAACCAATCCCAACACCCTTGAGCAAACTTGTAGTTGAGCAGTAAATGATCCACCGTTTCTTCGTCAGTGTTGCATAGCGTACACCAACTTGGTCCTTGAATACCAATTGTCTTGAGTATATCCCCAGTAAGGATTCGGCCGTTCAGGGCAATCCATAGGAACGCCCCTGCTTTAGGCAGCACCCATTTATTCCAACATAACTTGCCAGGCCAGTTTGGATTGACCACTCTGTGTCTCTGTACTTCATATCCCAACTTAACGTTGTACTCCCCTGACTTGGCAGCACACCAAAATATACAATCCTCATTCGTGGCTAAGACTGCTCTGTATTTTCGTAATTCCTCCAACCTCTTGCACAACTTAGGGTTGCCTATTGCTATCCTTTTCCATGTCCTAATGCCATGACCGTCAACTTCTTCAAAATAATTAGCCACTTGCCAGCCTAAGGCTAATTCAATAGAATTAATCCAATCCATGTCTTCGAAGCTTTCAGTCAGTGGCGGTTCACCCTCCCATGAATCTCGCCAAAACTTAGCCCTCCGCCCATTGCCTACCTTCCAGGAGATGTGATTTGTGACAATGTGTTGGCTTTTCCATAGAAAGTTCCACGTAGGAGAACCCATTTCCAAATCAGCCATTGTGAGAATTCGGTCCGGCACATCCGAATCCAGATATTTCTTCTGGAAAATTCTGCACCATAACTTTTCCGGATTCTTGTACATTTTCCATGACAGCTTTGCCCCAAGGGCCATGTTTTGGAGATTCATTTTTCTCAACCCTGCACCCCCATCCTCTTTCAGCAGACACATGGTATCCCAGTTGATCAAAGGTATCCTTCTATGATCCTTGGCCCCATCCCAAGCAAATTTCTTTATAAGTCCATCTAATTTGGCTCCAACTTGATTCGACATATGGAAACATTGCATGCTGTAAATCGGAACTGCAGCTAACACAGACCTTATCATTAGAAGTCGGCCCGCCTGAGTGAGCTACCTATTCTTCCATTGCTCCGATTTCATTTTGCATGAGTTTAATACATCATCCCAAATTTGATTCTGCCTACTACCCTTATCTATTCTGATCCCCAAGTATTTAAGAGGCAATTCGGTATTGCTGAAGCCCAGTACCTGAGCGATGCGATTCTGATTCCCTTTGTTTATATTAAAGAAGAAAATCTGTGACTTATCCTTATTCATTTCATGACCCGAAAGTTGGGAGTATTCTTCTAATACTTCCCTCACTCCTAAGGCTTCCTTTACCGTGGCTTCTCCAAACAAGATTGTGTCATCCGCGAACTGTGAGTGTGTGATGGGATCCATAGCTCTATGGACCCGAACGCCATTCCACAGCCTTGCCGCCCTCTTCAAATTAATCAATTTCCCCAACACCTCCGCCATTAGGACAAAAAGAGCAGGGGATAGGGGGTCCCCCTGCCTCAACCCATTGGTTGCTTTAAAAAAACCACACACTGCCCCGTTTACCAGTAATGAAAAATTGACTGTGGATATGCAGTCTATCCATTCCTTTGGGAAGCCATAACAAATTAGTACTTTGACCAAGAATTGCCATACCACCTTATCGTATGCTTTTGCAACATCAAGCTTTATGATCATGCCTTTTAACTTCTCCTTGTGTATAGAGTGCAATACTTCAGACACAAGAATGATGCTGTCTGCTAGCTCCCTTCCAGGGGTAAACCCATTTTGGTTTTCCGAGATGAGGTGAGGTAGTATTTTCTTCAGTCTGATAGCCATCGCCTTCGATAATATTTTATATATATTGTTGCATAGCGATATAGGTCTAAAATCATTCATTGTTATGCAATCCTGTTTTTTGGGAATTAGTGCTATAAGTGTGTTATTCATTTCTTTAACAAACTTACCTTTTTTCCTGAATTCTTCTGCCACCATCCATATGTCGCGGCCCATAAAGTCCTAGCATTTTTGGTAGAAGTCCGCAGTCATTCCATCTGGGCCCGGGGTCTTATGGGGGTGTAGTTCAAATGTAGCTGTTTTAATTTCGTCCAAGGAATACGGTTCGCACAACATCGCGGCCTCATCCGCTGATACCATCCTATGTAAAATTTCGGATAATCTGTTGTCTGATGCATTCCAAGGCTGATTGCTACTCCCCAAAACTTTTTCGAAGTGCTCAAGTGCTGCTTGCTCAATACCAACCTCAGTGTTTCTCAGAGTCCCACTGTCATCCAGGACCGATACTATTCTGTTCTTGTTTCTTCTGCCTTTGGCAGAAGCATGAAAAAATTTGGTGTTTCGATCCCCTTCTACAATCCATAGTGCCCTTGATTTGTCCCTCCAGTATACCTCTTCTCTACTCAATAATTCAGCATATTGGACCTTAAGTGATTTTTCTTTTATGAAATCTTCTTGGTCCATACCTATCGACATAACTCTGTTATTAATCTCTTCCAATTCTTCTTCCAATCTTATTTTCTCTGTGAAGATATTTTTAAATGTCAACTTATTCCATTGCTTGATTTTATTTTTAATGTATTGGATTCTTTTGACAAACTGGTAGCTAGGAGATCCCATATAGGAATTGCTCTCTTGCCACCATACCTTTAATGAATCTAGAAAAAACGGATCTCTCCACCACATGCTCTGAAACTTAAAGTAATTCCTATTTTTGGGCATCTCATGGTTGATAGACAGTACAACCGGTAAATGATCCGAGCCCGCTTGTGGAATAATGTTAGTATCCATGGAAAAGTTGCCATTGGTCCACCATTCACCTACAAAGAAACGATCTAATCTTTCGGAAATATTAGAAAAGTTGATTCTTCTATTGGTCCATGTAAACTTACCATTTTTAGGAACCACATCCATTACTTGACATCTCGAAATGAATTCTCTAAAATCCTCCATTACTCTTGAGCTCTTTCTAAGACCACCAGCCTTCTCATCTATATCGAGAATTGCGTTGAAGTCCCCTGCAAGGATAACTTTCTGTTTATCCATAAATTGTAATTGATCATAAATCTCAGTCCATACCCTCAGCTTATCGTCTGTTTTGATTGGCCCATAAACGTTGACAAGTGGGAAGTATATGCCCTCGATTATATGTTTGATGTTGCAAACCATCCAAAATTCATTGGAAGCAATTGGATTTACCTCAAAGATTTCTGAATTCCATAGCATTCTAAGCCCCCCAGCTGTACCTCTAGCGTCTTGGAACAATCCTTCCCATTTTGAGCAATACTTTATGAATTCCTGTGCTTTATCTCCGCATAACTTTGTTTCCTGAAATAAGATCATGTCCGTCTCAAGCTTGATCAACGCTCTTTTGATCAAGCGTCTTTTGTCAAGGGCCGAAAGTCCCTTGACATTCCATGAAGCGATCTTCATCTCTTTCCAAGGGAGGGGCTGCCTCCCTTGGAGCTCTTTAGAAAGTCTCGAACGCTGACTATCCCTTTTTCATTACCTTTTTCTTCCCTAATTTGCCGATTGCTTTTCCTGCCTTTACCTCCTTTAGCCCGACCTAGGAGAGCATTGGAAGATTGGCTAATGCATCTGGGATCTAAAATATCAATTGCATCACCATCTTCTTCTGCCTCTGAATTGCTAGTGTTGGATTCAATGATGCAATCATCATTTTCATTCGCAACTGGAATTTCTATAGAATGAGTCAAACCAGGGTTTGTGTTGTCCTCCCACTCTTGGTTGTCTAATTCAGATTCCACCATACAAGGCTGAGGAGTAGGCTCTGTGTGGATGAAATCCTTAGATTGTGTCATCAGATCCTCTTGAGTCATCTGAGGCCTAGCATTCATTTTCTCCAGCTAGACCGTTTTTTCATCCTTCTGTATTTTATTTTTTGCCTTACGCATATACATTCTACATTTCTTTGTTGAATGTGATCTGCTTCCACACCTTTGGCATTCCTTCAAGTCTTCCTCAATTTCTATATTCTGCTTTCAAATCCCGTTCGCCGTGATTAAATTTAAACAAGAAGGAATCTGTTTAACTGCTGCAAGTCTCATCCTCGCGTAAACATAAGAATCATTTTCAATTATACCCTCATCTATCTCCAATAAGGTACCCAGTGAATGGCCAATTTTTTCAAGACACGGATCCCTCCAGTACTCAATTGGTATATTGAACAATCTAATCCATATGGGTGTTTCATAGACCGCCAAATTTAATGGATTAAAGTTGGGTGTCCAGGGTTGAATGTATAATGGAGACTTTTCAAAATACCAGTTTTTCGTATTTAGGGCTTTGTCTCTTTCATCTTTATATGCGAAAATTATGATAAAAAAGCCTTTTGGGAGGTATTTCACCACTACCTGGCTACCCCAATTCTTCTCAACCCAGGGCGTGATGCATTTTCTTGGCTGTTTGGGACCAATAATTCGGGCAATAAACGCTAGGTCTTCCCAGATACCCTTCTCTTCCATCACTTCGTCTGTTAAATCAATTGATATCGAATTGTCTTTGTTGCTTTCTTCGGTAGGTTTTGATTGTGGCTCAATCTCCTTAAAGAATTCAGTCTGATCATTGCTCCAATTCCTGTGAATTGATCCGTTATTGTTCCAGTCCCTTCCGATATTCGCCAATTTGCCTGAATAACCGACGACTGTTTCTTTGTTTGATCGCCAAATAGGTCATCCGCCTCCCCTGAAATCGCTTCCTACTGCTTTCCACCATCCTGTGTTCTTCTATTATGAGGATCCCATTGTGAATTTTCCACTGTTTTCTGTGCGTCGTGCTCCTTCTGCTCCTCGCCCAACCTCTGCACCTCACAAAACCTCTGCGCGCTGTGCTCCTTCTGAGTTTCGCTCGCCATTTCTTTCATAATACTTCAATATAACCTTTATCATTTATAAAACAAGGTAGAACTTATCTTGATAGCTTTCTCCATTTATGTACTTGAGAGTGGTGCTCCTATATCATAAACTTATGCTCTACTAGAGAGATTCAAATCTGAAAACAAGAAATAAAAGTCTTCAAGCGTCTTTCTTCAATTTCCCCTACTTATTCTTTTATGTATTTTTCTCCCTCTTCTTAAATTAATGAATGTACTTGATATGTCTCCCTTATATATACCATGCCATAATCTTCATATGACTCTCTCTAAATCATGTGTTGACACTTCAATTGATCATGATTTACTACAGCTTTTATTTGATTGGTATCTCACAAGTAGTGGAGAATGGTGAAAAACACAAGTAATTTTCCCAAACAAAAATCTTCAACATGTTGTTGACTCCTCTTAGACATTCATTGACCCTTTGGTAATAACCTACAAATTCCTTGTGAAAGCTTAAGTGGGGTTGAAGTAAAAAACACAACCAATTTTTCAAAGAATTACAAGTGGGTCCCATTCCATTTAGTGGAGCTGCTGCTAAAAACACAAAAAATTGTGAAACCTTCAAAACCTCTTCTAATTGTTGCAAATGCTGTTTGGAGATTCTTTTATTATAATTATTGTGTGGGGCCAACAAAGCACTTTGGCAAGTGTATTCTAATACTAATAAATCTGAATTTCTATTGAAGTCCTGTTTCTTTAATTCTGATATCTGTCAGATCAAAGGCCCCCACATGGTATTCCTTCCTTTATAATCTGCTTCCACATCACAAGATAATTATAAATGCTGCTGAATTAATATATGTTTTCTGAATTCTCCCCCCTTTGACCAACAATGTCTGGTTATAATAATCAGACAGAGCATATATAGAACATCCTATATTGTGTCACGTATCCTATACCACAACTACAGAATTGAATTGAACTGCTGTATATTTTATCTCTTATAAATGCCAATATCTCCTCTTGTGGTTCGTGTATTCTGACCTTCTCCGATTTCTCCTTCTCCCCCCTTTGTTGAATGTGTGAGTCTTCATTTATACTTCTATCTCTTAAAGGTTGCACCTCTTTGATGAGTCATATCTCTCCCATTTGGATCAGTTCATTGTACCCATAATGCTCTTAGAGATCGTTGGCAACTTTAGCTGATAATCAGCCTTCTTTTAAAGGTGGCATCACTTGTTAATTTTGTTTTAAGACTTGATCGATGTCATTACCCTTTTAATTCGTATCCATCAGCCATGATCATAATCAAATCGGATTTGTACATAATCAATATTGGCTTATCATGATTGCTATCCAATCAACTCTTAATGTCAACTATACTTGTGTAGTCAGTCCAAACGAT
Organism: Cryptomeria japonica; assembly: GCF_030272615.1. Classification (NCBI taxonomy): domain Eukaryota; kingdom Viridiplantae; phylum Streptophyta; class Pinopsida; order Cupressales; family Cupressaceae; genus Cryptomeria; species Cryptomeria japonica. Next base: position 306,895,833 of record NC_081408.1, read on the forward strand.
ATTTTATTTGTTGATTATAATATAGGTGAGAGGTGTCGAATGTAAATGGTTTCTTTATTCTGTTATGATCAGTGAACATGGCTAACCAATCGATGAACATAATGTGTGTAATCACTACCGTTTCTTCATCCATCGATTTCCATTCACTACCGTCATGCCAATAATCGATCTTTGTCTTCCCTTGTTTAGCGGCACTTACTATATTAATATACAATGCTTGGTGACCTACAATCTTTGTATGAGCATTTACTAATCTTGCGTGTCATCGATGTTCCATTATTTAGACAGTCAACTTTAAATGAGTCTTCGTTGTATTTAACTAATAATCTCGAACTCATTTATATTATATTTTATTATTATTATTATTATATATATATATTTTTTTTTATTATTATTTTTTTTTCCTCTTTTGTATTTTAATTGTATTATTATTTATTATTGAATATATAAATTATGTTGAAGTTATTATATAATAAATAATAATCATATATAACAATAATAATAAATAATAATCATAACAAATAATAATAATCATTAATAATTATATATTAGAGGAAAATCGTGAAGTCTCATAAATGAGACGATTTTCCAATATTATTAAATGTTAATTAATAAATCTTTTAATTATCGTATTTATTTAATCCAATGTCCAAGGAGGGGTTATGACACTATTATGGAGAAGTACACGGCCCCGTGTAGTTCATCGATCAACTCATCGATCCTGGGTATGGGATATCTGTTTTTTTATAGTTTTCTTATTCAATGCCTTGTAATCTATACATATGCGCATCGTCCCATCTTTCTTCTTAACCAAAACTACTGATGAGGCAAATGGGCTTGAACTGGGCCTTATATGTCCCGTACTGAGAAGCTCTTTAATTGTCTTCTCAATCTCCTCCGTAAAGTGACGTGGGTGCCGATAAGGTGTGGTGATCATGGGCTTTGATCCCTCTTCGACCTCAATCACATGTTCAAATCCTTTGTTAGGTGGCCGACTAGGAGGTATGTCTCCAAAAATTGCACTATGCTTATCTAACATTGTCTGTATGTCCACATGGTACTTTGGTTTCCTGCTGGAGGTCGGTTTAGTGGAAACAAAACATTGTGCTGCCCAATCGACATCTCCATGCCTGAAAAGGGCCTCCATCCTTCTAGCTGACACCACCTGAGGACCACCATCTGTCATGGCCTTAAGTATTGTCTTTTTCCCATTCACCATAAATTCCAACTGCATCTGTTTGAAGTCTTAAACATAGTTCAAGTGACTCCAACCACTCCAATCCCAACACAACATGTATGTTACTGAGATTAATCACATAGAAGTTCCCTGTCAAAGTGTAGTCACCAAACTGTATACTGAGTTAGGGAATTACCTTAGTGCAAGTCAACGGAAAACCATCAGCCACTATGACACTGAATCCTGGAAACTCCTTAGCCTGAAGCCCATGCCTCATTACTAATCCTTCGTCAATGAAGTTATGCGTGGCTCCGCTGTCAACCAAACATACCATCCTCTGTCCCTTAAGAACACCCTTCAGCCTGAATGGCCGGCTACAAGGAACTCCAGATAAAGTAGCAATATGTGGAAATTCTTTAGTCGCGGAGTCCTCCAACTCTATCTGTGGTGGGTCTCCTTGATTAGAACCCTCATCAGTGCTATGATCCTATTCTTCTTGTTCTTCATCCTCAGAAATCACCTCCATCAAATGCACCTTGCCTTTACCAAGGCAATGATGGCCGGGCTCCCATGGTTACTTGCAGTTAAAGTATAACTTCTTCCTGCGAAGTTCATTCCTAGACTCCTGATTTGGTTTTGATGGAAAGTTCTTTTGTTGTTTGAAACCTTTTTGCTTTTATTGGGAACCACTAAAGAACTTCTTCTGCGGTTGGAAGGGAGGTGTGGTCTCTAGATCCAATGCTAGACTAATGGCATCGTGTAATGTGCTAGGCTTATGAGCCTTCACCAACCCTCACAATCTGTCACTCAGGCCTTCAACAAATAGCATTGTAACACGCCTCTCGGACATATCAGGGGCCATCATTGCAATTTTTTGAAATTCGTTGATATATGCTTCTACATGACCAATCTGCTTAAGCTGTGCCAACTCCCTATAATAGACCTCCACATCTTTTTGTCAAACCGGGCTATCAATTTATTGACAAATTATTCATAAGAATGAATTAGTGCATGATCCCGAGAGACCAACGCATGTTGCCACCAGTCATAGGCCACTCCTTCTAAATGCATTGTGGCAAATTGAATGGCCTTATCTTCTTCCATCGGTTTGAGTGACAGGAAGGTGTCAAGTTTGTGTACCCAAGATTTGACACTCATCTGTCCACTGCCATCAAAAGTAGGTAAAGGGATTTTATTTAGTGCATCCTTATATTCTGCCGGTTGAACACCATGCCTACCTTGTCCTCTAGGCCTTTCGTCTTGCTTGTTCATACGGTATCTAGTCTTTTCCTTCTGCTGATCCATGAACTGATTCAAGTTCATTAACGCTCTAACTTGTTCCAGAAGTGTCATGTAATCAGCATATGCAGCCATCACATCAACTGTTATATGAGTTTCTTCCTCTGGTTGCTACAGGATTGTCTCTTCCTCATTTTGTCTAGGCAAGGAGGTAGGACAAAGGGGTCTATTTGATCGTGTAGTCACTGTCTTAACAGCATTAGACCCTGCTCTGCCATGGTTTTCATGTCTACTATTGGCCCGACTGGGTACACTACTTGATCTTCTGGACCTAGAACGATCCATCCTCAACTGACCCATAGCAGTGATCATTCGATCTTGGAATTGTTGAAACATTTGCTGCTGCTGCTGAGCAAATGTTGTCAGAAATTTATCCATTTGATTGCTTAAATCTCGAGGTGGTGATCCATCTCTTCTCTCACCCATTTCATCTTCAGCTGGTCTGATTTCAGATTCCTCCTGATGCCCGGACCGGACCTACTTCTGGTGTTATATCTATACATAGAATTTCTTTATTTTGACATGCAACCACCAAATTCACCATGAAACTGGCATGCAAGTGATATTTGTTGATGTTTATAGCGTCGGTCAGTATCCTTCTGAGCCAACAAAGCAAAACTAAATGTCTAATTGGCCTTCCAGCCTTAGACATTTTGTGAAATCGAGTCATATGTATCGATTTAATATTTATATGCTCTTACCGATTTTTTTGTATTTGAAATTACCACTAAATATAGTCCCGCCATCTTTTGTGAAAAGTCGGGTTAATAATAATATAACCAATGACTAATAAATAAGACGTGTTGATTGGTAAGAAGCCGACTTTTGGTATAAGTCGTGTTGATTGCTAAGAAGCCGACTTTTGGCATAAGTCGTGTTGCTTGATCATGATATGGTCGGGTATATAGATCGGTGCACTCCATCTCCTTTGGAAATTCAGAATTATCATAAAAGCAGATCGTATTCTACTTTGACATCATAGCGATATTCTTCAGCGGTTCGAATCTCCCACACAACAAGCAGATCGTGTTCATCCTTAAGCAGTGATACATTCATCTTTTGCAGATCGTATCTTAGTATATCTTTACTCAGCAGTTGCATAGACAGTGAGTGGAGTGCACTTTTCATACACTGCAGATCGTATATATATTCTCACACTTTGTGAATGGACGATTAAAGTATTCAATAAATTGTTTGATGCTAGCTTCAAGGAGTGAAGCAAATTCATTGTAAAGACATCTTGTAAATTGATAAATACAATAAGGAACATCATTGCTGGGTTTATCACCTTCAAGAGGAAGGTTTTCCCAGGGTGAATTTTGTGCATTTGTGTTTGAATTATTTCTATCTAATCTGATTACTAAAATTTAACATGGTATCAGAGCCACGGTGAAAGAAGATTGTGATCAAATTCTCTACAACTTCTTAGTTTTCTCTTCTCTCTCCTTTATTCGAAAAGTATCCTCTAAGTCTTGAAAATGGTCAACGGCCTTAAAGTTGAAGATAGGCTTGAAGGCGCATCTAACTTTACCTCATGGAAGTTTAGAGTGCTCATTGCACTTGAAGAAAATGATCTTCAATTCGTGGAAGAAAAGGATCTATTCTAACCTGAAGATCATGAGGAGAAACTTCAATTCAAGAAAAATGCCATCAAAGCAAAGAAGATGTTAATCGACTCCATGAGGGATCACTTGGTGCCTCTCATATCCAAGATGACAACTGCGAGAGATATGTTCAAAACCTTGGAAGATTTATATGAGATTAACAACATAAGTAGGGCTCTTGCCTTGAGGCAGCAACTCCACTAAGTGAAGATGGCGAAAGGAGATTCAGTCATCACCTACTTCATGAGAATTTCAGAATTGAGAGATCAACTAAGTGCAATTGGAGATCAAGTGATTGATAAAGACCTTGTCATGCTAGCCTTGAATGGTTTGCCTCATTCATGGGAGCCATTTATCCAAAGCATAAGTGGAAGGTCCAAATTACCTAAGTTTGATTGACTCCATGTAGATTGTATTCAAGAAGAATCAAGATTGATCGCTAGAGGAATTATCAAGAGTTCTCAAAATGAAGATACACATGTTCTTGCCACTCAATCTACCAAGAAACGTAAGTATTGGAAGAAGGGCAACTTCAAAAAGCATAGAGATTTCAAATCAGATTCTGCACCAGACTCTAGGAAGAGGAAGAAAGATCTCTCTAGCATCCAGTGTTTTAGGTGTGACAAGACCTAATCATCAAGGAGCAAACATCAATGAAGTCTCATCTTAGAAGGAGGTTGAAGATAACTCGAATGGTTTTCTTTTCATATCAGCATTATCAAGCAATGTTCCTACGGACAGTGATACATGGTTAATCGATAGTGGAGCCTCTTGACATATCAACGGTCATCGGGAGCACTTTTCTGATCTAGTGGAGAAAGAGTCACATCTCCATGTTATTATTGGGGATGATGCACGCTATGCTGTAAGAGGAGTTGGTGCGACATCTCTAAACCTTGAATCTGGAGTTTCTCTACACCTAAGTGATGTATTGTTCGTGCTAGGGATTAAGAGAAACCTTGTGTCTATTTCAGCCTTGGAGGATAAGGGCTATCAAATTGCATTTTCTGAAGGAAGAGTTCTTGCTTGGCCTAAGAACTCTAGCATCAAGACTGCTCGAGTGATCGGAAATCGACATGAGAGTTTATACAAACTCTCCACTCTCCCTGTTCAAGCTCTTATTCTTGATTCTTCCAATTCCAGCGAACTCTGGCACCGAAGACTTGGACATCTTCACTTCAGGGCTCTTCCATCATTGGAGAAGATGGTAAAAGGTATTCCTAAACTTATTCATGTAAATGATGGTACTTGTAAAGGTTGTGCTATGGGCAAAAATATTAAAAGTCCTTTTCATAACAGTGAAAGTAGGTCTAAAGAAATCCTAGATCTTGTACATTCAGATTTATGTGGTCCAATGTCAATTCCATCCCTAAGTGGATGTTTCTATTATGTAACTTTAATAGATGACTACTCTAGGATGACTTGGATTTATTTCTTAAGGTCTAAAGAGTCTGCTGAAGTCCTAGGTAGGTTTAAAGAGTTTAAAGATCTTGTAGAAAATTTATCTAGAAAGAAAATTAAAATTTTAAGGTTTGAAAATTTTAAGGTCGTGATTTCTGTATTGAGGTAGGGATCAAGAGGGAGTTTTGTGTTCCTTACAACCCTCAACAAAATGGGGTGGCTGAAAGGAAGAACAAATCTATTGTTGAAGCTGCAAAAGCTATGATTCATTATCAAGACTTTCAGATTTATCTGTGGGCAGAAGCCTCTAGAACATCAGTGTATTTCAGAATAGGTGTCCTCATCGTATATTAAAAAATATGACTCCTGAAGAAGCCTTTTTAGGTATCAAGCTTGATATCAGCCACCTGAGATTGTTTGGTTGTCCTGTGTATGTTCATATTCCCAAGGACAAGAGATCCAAGTTGGAACCTTCTGGCAAGAGAGGAATATTTGTGGGCTACAGTGAAATCTCCGAAGCCTACCGTATTTACATTCCTGGTCAGAAGCAAATAGAAGTTAGCAGGGATGTCACATTTGAGGAAGATGTTGCATTCAGGAAATCAAAGGGCTCATGCATGGAGATAGATGATGAGACCCCTCAAGACATGGATGTTGATCATGCTCCTGAGATTTAGAGGGAGACTACAAAACCTGATATGAGTAATGACACAATTGAACCTTTGGATCCCATTGATGGGCCTAGAGATATTGTTGTGTCTCGAAAGAGACCTCTTTGGGTGCAAAACACTATGCAGGTAGCATAACAGTTTGCCGCTCCTAGAGGCACATTCAGAGAAAGCAAAAGACCACAAATATTTTTTGGTTATGTTGCATTAATGTGTAATCTTATTGAGTCTGAACCTTCTAGTCTAGAGGAAGCCGCAAAACAACAAGTTTGGAAAGATGCAATGGATGAGGAGTATCAATCCATCCCAAAGAACAATGTGTGGGATATTTTGCTATGCAGTGAGTGCACTTAGCCAGTTCATGAGTGAACCTAGACAGATACTTGCGTGGCACAGTTGGATATGGCTTGAAATACTCTTCTAGTGTGGACCTGATACTTGAAGGATATTTTGATTCTTTTTGGGCAGGGAGTGTTATTGATCATAAGAGCACTTCTGGTTGCTGCTTCAGCTTGGGATCTGCTATGATTTCCTGGTGTAGCAGGAAGCAGTCTTCTGTAGCTCTAAGCACTGTAGAGGCAGAATACATTGCAGCATGTGTGGCAAGTCGCGAAGCAGTGTGGCTTCGCAAGCTCCTTGCAGGATTGTTTGGACAATCATTGGAGCCTACTACCATACATTGTGATTACCAAAGCTGTGTGAGGCTTTTAGTCAATCAAGTATTTCATGACAGAACGAAGCATGTAGAGATTCAGTACCACTATATTAGAGATATGGTACAAAGGAATGCTGTTTAGTTGAGATACATTTGTACCGAGGAACAAACGACTGACATTTTCACGAAGCCTCTTGCAAAAGTGAAATTTGTGCATTTTCAAGACAAGCTTGGAATTGTGGAAAATGAAGCCCTTGCTGAGAGGGAGTCTCAGCATTAGTGATTACTTGATATGTATTATAATGCATTCTTATCTGTGAGAGAAGTTTGAGGTGCAAGCCTTTGTCATGCATTCGTCTCTGTGAGAGAAGTTTGAGGTATCAACCTTTGTTGAGCATTCTTCAATGTGAGAGAAGTTTGAGGTATCAGCCCTTGTTGAGCATTCTTCTCCGTGAGAGAAGTTTGAGGTATCAGCCCTTGTTGTGCATTCTTCTCTGTGAGAGAAGTTTGAGGTTCCAGCCCTTGTTTCACTTTCTACAAGTAGGTGTGGTGAATGTCATGTGAGAGACTCCATGACTTAGCATTTGTGTGTACTCACCCTCTGGAAGTAGCCATGGTGAATATGACTATACAACTCAGATGTCGAGAAGGATTCCTCCCTAGCTAAGAGGGAGTGTTGATGTTTATAGCGTCGGTTAGTATCCTTCTGAGCCGACAGAGCAAAACTAAACGTCTAATTGGCCTTCCGGCCTTAGACATTTTGTGAAATCGAGTCATATGTATCGATTTAATATTTATATGCTCTTACCGATTTTTTTGTATTTGAAATTACCACTAAATATAATCCCGCCATCTTTTGTGAAAAGTTGGGTTAATAATAATATAACCAATGACTAATAAATAAGACGTGTTGATTGGTAAGAAGTCGACTTTTGGTATAAGTCGTGTTGCTTGATCATGATATGGTCGGGTATATAGATCAGTGCACTCCATCTCCTTTGGAAATTCGGAATTGTCATAAAAGCAGATCGTATTCTACTTCGACATCATAGCGATTTTCTTCAGTAGTTTGAATCTCCCACACAGCAAGCAGATCGTGTTCATCCTTAAGCAGTGATATATTCATCTTCTGCAGATCGTATCTTAGTATATCTTCACTAGCAGTTGCATAGACAGTGAGTGAACTGCACTTCTCATACACTGCAGATCGTATATATATTTTCACATTTTGTGAATGGAAGATTAAAGTATTCAATAAATTGTTTGATCAGCTTTGAGGAGTGAAGCAAATTCATTGTAAAGACATCTTGTAAATTGATAAATAGAATAAGGAACATCATTGCTGGGTTTTTCACCTTCAAGAGGAAGGTTTTCCCAGGGTAAATTTTGTGCATTTGTGTTTGAATTATTTCTATCTAATCTGATGACTAAAATTTAACTATATTCCCACACAGGCTGTTAGGAAGAGTGGCTCCGATACCACTGTAATATTCTCTACTATGCCCTTTTGAAACTTAATACAATATATGTTTATTTATTTTAAAGAAATTGATAACAGGAGCAATTATTTAAATTTCGAATCCAAACTAATAAAAAAAGCTAGGCATTGGATAACAAGTTTTGTATATTGAAATTCTTGAAATTTGATTCATGGACTGGTTTTTTCAATAATTGAATTTATAGATCACACATACCAATCAATAAGCTTGATTTGCTGTCAAAGGATTAATCTCAGATGTGCAGCAGACCATAAACTGGAAGCTTTTTGGCGTCCAAAGCCCTCAAGGAGCTGCGATATGTATTCTGGTCATGTGTGTGTGTTCTGGTTGGTGGAAAGGCTCTATATCAATTGCAGATCGCTGTACCCACAAACTACTTCAGGCTGAAATAAACTCTCCCAGATTGCTAGAAAGACCACCAACAATTCCAGCGATAGGTATTTTGATGAAATTACTGCTTCCAAACTAGAGTAGAATGCTGTTGCAGACCTGGGGCTACGTCCAGAACTGCTAAGATAGGGTTTTCTTCCTGTGCTTATGCTGAGTTGCAGAGCTCATAATTCAACAAGAGAAGACAAAACATAATAATACTCTTAAACATTGACCTCTCTTTAAATAATTGCTTCAGCAAAAGGCATCGATCCATCTGGATACCTCCTTAATAGACTTAGGCACAATATCCAATGTTATGTAAATTATTAAATTGACCCCCATAATGATTCGCCTAGGGGAAACAACTTAATAACTTAAAATGGCCCCAACTTAAGTTATATTTATGAGTTATAATTTTTGATCTCCAATCATTAGCTTTTTGGGGTAAGTCATTAATTATTTATTTATCCCCTTTATTAATTGATTAATTCTAGCCTAGGGGATGAGAGTGGCTAGAATTCGACTGTCAATGGCCTGTCAAAAGAATGGGGACATTACAGAGGGGGGATAATTTGGGAATCAGAAGTGCAGATCTGATTTAAATAACATGTGCAGATCTGATTGTGAAAGGTTGTTTGCCTTTCAAAGGGCAGAAATAATGAAGAGTTGCACTCTTTCAAAGGTTGCTAATGGTGAAAGGGTGTGTCTCTTGCCCAAGGGCATACATGATGAAGAAGTGTGACCTCTCCCTCACATTGAGAGGTTTAAAGGGAAGGAATCAAAAGCATCCAATGACATCATCATTGATCTGATCAGATCAGATCAGATCTGTTATTAAGCTACAGGCGTGGTATGCATGGGGATGTGCTCAATATGTATGCTTAATGTATGAAGCCTGATAATATTCGTATGCAGAATTTAGTAGGAATATTAATATAGACTGCAATATGTATGAGAGTCATACTTAATTTCATATATATATATTCATAGTACATGAAAGACTATTATATTAATAGCCCAGTCCTTAGTCTTCTGCTAATGCCTGTGTAGGGATAGGGGTTTGTGTAGGGAAAGGTGGAGTAATTCAGTCGCTAGATGAGTAAATCCCAAGATGGGTAAGCGATGCAGCCAAGGTTCGGAGGGTCCTCAAGGAGAACGATCCAGATCATGCAGCAAGAGTAACACAACGGAAGCATCGATACAAAATAGAGAAAAGGCAAGATCAAACATCTGCAACATCATAGATTCGTCATAATTTATCCGACAACATGCGGGCAACATGCAGGCTTACAGGCCTAGTTTCAGAATAGATTCCAGATTACAATCCATCTAGACCTCCAAGAGGTGTTCATATTGCCAATCAAGAATCTATATCATCCTATCTTTCTAGTACTCTCCTAGAATCAAATACAACAGTCTATATAGCATCCATAACACAGTCGGGTCGCCCACAAAAGATTACATTCTCTAAGACGGGAAAAATGAAACATGTAAAATAGGTTGGGCCCCAAGTGTGAAGATATCTGCCAAGAACAAGAATGAAGTGTGGACCACCAAGGAAGGTCAACCAAGGGCCTATGAACATCGTGTGTGGTGCCAATTAGATCCGCAAGTCACCAAATCGCTCTGCAAGAGAAGAAATCTCCAACTAGCCGTCAAGGTCAAACTGCCCCGGGAACGAAGAAATAGACGATCCAGAAGCGACAACTTGCCAGAAAAGAGTCCAAATGAATTGAAAATTAGGAACTAGGAACAAGAACAAGTGTGGAAGCCAAAAATCTGATCCACAATGGAAAATGAACAACTACCGGAGAATGCCGTAAGAGCCACAAAAGCTGCAACACAGAATTGAACCAGAACAAAACTGAAAATAAATATTTTTGGTTGATGCAAGATTGCTCATCAATCAGGGATGCTCTTGCATCAGACACCCCAGGTAGAAAAGATGTTCCATGAGAGGGAACTCATGAACATCAAAAAGGATTTGGGATATAGATCCCATGCTCATTTTTGATCCAAATATCTTCCTTGTCTGCAAATTTCTTCCTCTGTACCCCTTTCGGTACCTCAACCAGATCCTCCAACTTTTTCTCTTCTCCTCTCCTTGCTTCATACCTACACACTGTCTCTTACCTCCACTCTCCTCCTTCTGCAAATCTAATTTATTTCTTCCACGAAAATTCATCTTATGTGCCACCATAACTCTAACTTTATTGCCATCTGGTACCACTTTTCTATTAGACCCATCAACAAGGCCATCTTTTGCATCCTGCTTCTTAGCACAACAATTCTTTACTAAACTTAGATTCTTTACTTCCTTCTCCTTCTTCAAAGAAGCCAAAGTAAACTTCTGCTCATCCTTCTCAATAGTGATTAGGTTTCTTCTACAATCATAGATAGCTCCTCTATCAAACTGCTAAGGTCTATTCAGCAAAACGTGACAAGCACTCATAGGCAAGACATCACACCAAGACTTCATCTTTGTAAGGTCCAATATTAAATTTTACCAAGCACTGCTCTCTCACCTTTACCACATGATCATCTTTCAATCAACTCACCTTGTAAGGACAAGGATGCTCAAGCCTCTTCAAACCAAGCTTTTCCACCATCTCTTTTGATACCAGACTTTTAGTACTTCCACTATTCACAATAACTTTACAACATTTAAATTTTGATTTGCATACAGTCCGAAAAAGATTCTTCCTTTGTGTAGGTCCAATTTCCTCTCTGCTTTGCTCTACCAAGACTCTTCTAAACATAAGGTATTCTTCCTGTTCCGGTTCTACCATGCTCTCATTTGTAGCTCCAGTCTCCTGATCCTCGTTTACCATGAAATTCCTTGCCATCCCTTTACTAGTCCCCTGAGAACACTCATAAGATTTATGTTCGGTTTCTTTACACTAGAAACATTTACCCAAGAATTCCTTGCTGCTACTGCCATTTCCTTTTCTTTGTGTCTTTTGATCCAGTTCTTTACTCCATTTAGATTTTGATTCTTCTTCAACAGTTTGCTTCTCCATACTGCCTCTCATCTACCCTCTATTCGTTGCATATCTCTCTCTTCCGTTAGGGTTATTCTGCTGTCTTCTTTTCACTACACCTTTTGCCTTCAGAGCATGTTGGTAAGCCTCCTCAACTTTAGAAATCTTTAGTATACTCATCTCATCCTGAATGTTAAATCTATGTCCATTTATGTATCTAGCCACCTTCTCCTTATCCATCTCTCGATGTCCAGATCTGATCATCTTGTAGAATTCCTCAGTATACTCTTTCACACTCTCGTCCTTCTGCTTTAAGTTCTGCAACTTCTTAAACAATTCCAACTCATAGGCTTTTGGAATGAATTTTGCCTTTAATCTCGCTACCATCTGTCTCCACCGGGTGATTTTCATCTCACCATTCTCCACTCTATCCCTCTGCAATTCTCTCCACCATAAAGCAGCATGCCCTTTCAACTTAGTTTGTTCTAACCTAACCCTCTATAGATCTTTAATATCTTCAAACTCAAAGTAGTCCTCCAATTCTCCCATCCAATCTATCAGGTATTCCAGATTCAATGTACCTGAAAAGTTAGAAACCTCAACTTTATGAATTTTACTCACTTGTGCCACTGCTCTAAGGAATCTATCTTCTCCCTCATCTGCTGGTCCTTCAGCCTCTTCGACCTCTAGCTCTTCCCCTGCCTCTTCATATTCTTCCTTTGATTCCGTATTCCTTTGCAAACCAGCCAGCGCGTTTCGGATCTCATTCCTGAAATCCTCCATCATCTGCTCTACCCTCCTAGGGTTTATCCTTCTCGGTGGCATCTCCTCCTTTGCTCCGGTGCAACTGCCTCAGCTCGACGGTCTGACTACAAAGTTCCAATTGCCTCACAGTCGGCGATCTATTGAACACACTTGCAACCTGCCTTAAATCAACGATCTGTTCACCCCAAAGGAATGCCTCAAGGTTTGCAACTAGCTTTGATACCATCTGATGCAACCAAGGTCCGAAGGGTCTTCAAGGAGAACAATCCAGATCATGCAACAAGAGTAACACAACGGAAGCACCAATACAAAATAGAGAAAAGGCAAGATCAGACATCCACAATATCATAGATTCATCATAAATTATCCAGCAACATGCAGGCTCACAGGCCTAGTTGTAGAATACATTCTAGATTACAATCCATCCGGACCTCCAAGAGGTGTTCGTATTGCCAATCAAGAATCTATATCATCGTATCTCTCTACTACTCTCCTAGAATCAAATACAACAGTATATATAGCATCCGGAACACATCTGGGTCGACCACAAAAGCTTACATTCTCCAAGACGAGAAAAATGAAACGTGTAAAATAGGCCGGGCCCCAAGTGTCAAGATCTCCTCTGCAAAGAACAAGAATGAAGTGTGGACGACCAAGGAAGGTTGGCTAAGGGCCTAGGAACATTGTGTGTGGTGCCAATTAGATCCATAAGTCATGAAAGCGCTCCGCAAGAGAAGAAATCTCCAACTAGCCGCTAAGCTCAAACTGCTCCAGGAACCAAGAAATAGACGATCCGGAAGCGACAACTTGTCGGAAAAGAGTCGAAATGAACTGAAAATCAGGAACAAGGAACAAGAACAAGTCTGGAAGCCAAAAACCTGATCCACAACGGAAAATGAACAACTACCGGAGAATGCCGGAAGAGCCACAAAAGCTGTAACACAGAACTGAACAAGAACAAAACTGAAAACAAATATTTTTGGTTGATGCAAGATTGCTCATCAATTGGAGATGCTCCTGCATCAGTAAGGACATATATTTCTCAAGCCTTGAGGGAGAGTCCTGAGATGGGTATAAACATATGTTCCTAAGAAACCTTGAGGGAGCCTACTCATAGATTGTTTCCAAGCGCCCTAGCAATAGTAATTCCACTGTCTTCCATAGGGTTAGGAAGAAGTGAGGGCGAACCCTAAATTTAATGTTATTTATTGCATTTTATATAACTAATCTCAATATCTTAATATGAGACATAATGATGTTAAATGATGTATGTAACTATTGGGAAATAGGTAGCGTTCTAGTAAGGGACATTACAATTGGTATAAGAGCTTTGATCTTTGAATCATTCCAGTCAATAAGAAGGAATCTAATAACACATGTATTTGTGTGTATGCGCCATGTTTGCATATATCCATGTGTATGCTCCATCTTTTTATGTTTATGGTTCATGTCTGGTATGTTTCCAGCATGTTTATTTCATGTGTGTTTCCAAAGCCATTTCATATTGGGAATCATTTTGAACACTCCATGATCATTTCTTGAGGACAAGCAATCTTGAGGGGGGCGGACTGTAATGTCCCCACTTTGAAATATAATTTAATAATAAACAATAAATACAAAAGAATAATGATAAAAATTAAATTAAAATATAAATGAATATAATTAAATATAATTAAAGTTTAAGTAAGTTAATGAATGGTCAAAAGACATGAAATGTAAAAGTTGTGACTCCTTCAAACATGAGATATAAAAGAGAGAAGAGAACCTCATTTGAGGGTGGCTAATTTGTGAATTAGAAGTGCAGATCTGATTGTGAAAGGTTGTATCGCTTTCAAAGGGTAGAATTAATGAAGAGTTGCACTCTTTCAAAGAGTGCTAATGGTGAAAGGGTGTGTCTCTTGGCAATGGGCATGCATGATGAAGAGGTGTGACCTCTCCCTCAAATTAAGAGGTTTAAAGGAAAGGAATCAAAAGAATCTAGTGACATCACCATCGATCAGATCAGATCAGATCTGTTATTAAATTACAGGCAGTAACATCTTTGTTCTTGGTGGTATGCATGGGGATGTGCTGAATATGTATGCTTAATATATGAAGTCTGATAATGTTCTTTTGCAGAATGTAGTAGTAATATTAATATAGACTGCAATATGTATGACAGTCATACTTAATTTCATTTACATTCATAGTGCATGAAAGATTATTATATATATAGCCTATTCCTTAATCTTCCGCTAATGCCTTCATGAGGATAGGTTGGTTTGTGTAGGGAAAGGCAGAGTAATTCGATCACTAAATGGGTAAATCCTAAGATGGGTAAGGACATATAATTCTGAAGCCTTGAGGGAGAGTCCCGAGTTGGACATAAACATATGTTCTTAAGAAATTTTGAGGTAGCCCACTCGTAGACTGTTTCCAAGTGCCCTAGCACAATAATTCCACCGACTTTTGTAGGGTTAGGGAAGAAGTGAGGGTGAACCCTAAGTTTAATTAGTTATTTATTGCATTATATACATTTCTAATCCCAATAACCTAATTTAAAACATAATGATGTTAAATGATGTATGTAACTATTGAGAAATAGGTAGTGTTCTAATAGGGGACATTACATGGCAACTCAATTTGGTTGGATAGGCCATCATATGGACATGAAGAGTGCCTTTTTCAATGGAGATTGTAAGAAGTACAAATGTATTAACCACAAGGTTTTCAAGTTATAGGGAAGTAGTATCTTGTATGGTGACTGGAAAAATCTCTATATAGCTTGTAATAGGCACCTAGGGCGTGGTACATCAAAATCGATAGCTACTTGGATGAATGGGGGTACCAATGGAGTCCTTTAGATTCCAATCTATATGTTAGAAGCATAGGTAATGATATCATTATGCTGGTCATATATGTAGATGATTAATAAGTAGCGACACACATGCTATTAAATAGATCAAATCTATTATGATTGTGACTTTCGACATGACCAATCTAGCCCCCCTACATTATTGGCCAATTGTACAAGTTTGGCAAATAGCCGGTGGCATTTTTGTTTTACAAACTAAATATTCCAGAAGTTTGCTCAATAAATTTATAATGATTAATTTCAAAATCTTGTCCACACCTATGGAGAAAGGGTTGAAGCTTTAAGCCAACATTGACTGTCAGAAAATTAATGAGTCATCCTGTAGGCAAATATTGGGGAGCTTAATATATCTTACAACCACCAGACTTTATTTGAGCTATGTTGTGAGTTTTATTTCTCGATTCATGACAACACCAAAGATAAAACATTGAACTTTAGTGAGGAGGGTGTGGAGATATGTGAAAGGGACCCTTGACTTTGGCATTCTATAAGTGTACTGGAGAATGGTGATGGGGGTCCCTTGACTTTGGCATTCTATAAGTGTACTGGAGAATGGTGATGGGGGTTTATGGTTTCAGATTGGGCACGTTATGTGGATGATAGAAATTCCACTTTTGGATATGTTTTCAGCCTTGGCATGGGTGAGATATGTAGTAGCTCTTTTCTCAATTGAAGTAGAACATTGAGGAGTAGCGAAAGGAGCATTTGAGGTAGTTTGGTTCAATAGGATGCATTCATGTGAAAATGCAATAGACAACGCATATAAACCCTGTTTTATGGCAATCAGGGAGTGCTCAGACTTGCCAAGCATCCAATTTTCCATAAGCATACCATACATGTCGAAATACGTTGCTGCTTCATCATACAACTTGTAGAAGATGGAATAGAGGACCAAATTGTAGATATTCTTGCAGTCTTTGGGTGTTGACAGATTTGTAAAATTTTGGGATATGCTTGGTGTAATTAGTAGATTGATCATTAAAGGAGGATACCAAAGTAATTATTATTTAGTAACTGTCAATTAGTTATTATTAGTAGGTTTTCATAAAGTCGTTTCGACTTTAGGATATACTTTATGTTTTATTTCACTTTAGTATGCTTTTTTTATTTGCCCTACATTTATAACATGGGTTGCCTCCCATACTTGTAATCCTAAATAAGAAAGCATTTGCTTCTTATTTTATCAATGAATATGTTGTTAAATTTTATGTGCTTGATTTCTGTAATAAATGTAATGCATCTCTTAGGGTTTACCCATTTTGGGTTAACCCCCTTAATTTAGAATTTTTTGTTTTTGTTATTGTTCTTTTGGCTTGTAACCTCTTGTTTTTTAAGATATGCTCTTGTTCTACTGCTCATGTTCTACTCCCACTTGCTATCGTAACTGGCTGTACTTCCAGGCCCCATTGATCTCTTTTGGTTATTCCTGGACATTAATATAATCTCTCTCTCTCTCTCTCTCACACACACACACACACACACACACACACACAAACACACACATCGTCTAACCACTGATTTAACATTGCTATGTCTTCTTTTATCATATCTTCTTCACTATCTATGAAGGATTTTAAGGTTATCCATTATACGCTTGCATCTGCCATCTTCTAAGCATTTAAAACTATGTTTCAAGGAACGCCACAAACATTCACGTCTATTTTTCTCCTAGGATTGTTCATTTTGGAGCACAGACAAGATTTTCTTGTAGAAAGGCATTTAAATGCGTCTATCATTCTTATTATTGAGCGTATTGCAATTCATCCACAATGTCACAATATGCAGAACATTTCGGCATCTCCTATCTCTGGAAGTTAGGATTGTGCAACTTCTTAGTTGAGTCTTTGTAGCCTCTCTCTCCCTTTTCAATTTTCATGGCACTACAATTCTTCTTCCTCTCCATTTCAAATGCTATTATACACATATTTGGTTGGATTGGCATTTCATTTGTCAAAAATTATTTTGTTTAGTATTAAAGGCAACTTCAATAATGAAAATCTAGTCTCATAAATTGGTTTTCCATTTAGTTCTTAGTTCTAATGTTTTATAATATAATTGCCACAACTTTGGAAACTGACCACATCAATATATATCCAAGTGTCTTCGTCTTGGACATATGGTCCTTCTAATCCAATGACAGCAGCCTTTTTCCTTCCATTATTGTTTTGCTCAGTAGCGAACTTGATATCGCCCCTCTTTACTTGGAAGCAGTAATGATTAATGTAATGCCATAAACTGAAGCATTATGCAGAAGTTTCACATGTTGTCATTAGAATTGAATTTTGTGGACCTTTCCCAAGGAGGTTGTCACTTTTATTACTTTGACTAGCACTAAACTGGTGTTCTGAAGAGCAACAAGGCTTCTGAATATTCTCACATGCCATAAATGCACCATAGCTTTGAAACCTTGCCATTAAACTTTATCCACATAAATTTCAATTGGTATTACTAATCACAAAATTCTATCATTACTGGATAACAATTCTTTTATTACAATTTGTTAAATATTACTTTGCAGGACTGCATTCTTGATGAATCTGAATCCTCCCTCCAAACAATTTATGTTTGAAAATTGCATTTATAAATTTTATACTATCAAAAGACTTATATGGTGTTTTAACCATTCATTAATTGTTGGCTATAGTATGTTTATTAATCTAACATTAATACATCTTAAATTTTAATATATTTAGAGCTCAAAGTTCGCCTCTTTCAACATGTTTATTCCAAGAGCACCTTTGACATTCATCATAAAAAGATGTATAAAGTTTGTTCATAAGAAAACTCTCTTTTACTCCAAAGAAACCTGTTTGTTCTTCCTCACAAACTGGCAATCATTGTCTTTTAATTTTCTTTTGACATGCTTGGATAAGCTTGGAATATTTAGATTTGCACATTGTATTTTTATGTTCTATAGAACCTTTAGCTGTTTTCTCTGTGTACTTATTTTCACATGCTTTATACCATTTGAAGATATTAATGACTTACAAATATCTTTTGAAGGCCTTTATGAAACGTAAAAGGGACAAGTTGATGCTGTCAAAATCAAACAAAGTGGCATCACCATGTGATAGGAAGTATTCAACATTAGATAAGAAGGTACAGAAATGTCAAAACAATGTTGAGCCAAATGATACAAGTTCTAAAAGCTCAAGAATGAAGGGATCGTCTGACAAACGATCCAGTACAAAGTTTGAAGAGTATATAAAAATGGAGGAGCAGAAGACAATTTCTGCTGATGAAGATTTACTGATGGAGCAACAGCTTGCAAAAAGGCTGAAGGTCAAGGAAGGTAAGCTTGGTGGTTCTAAGGATGGGCTGAATGATCTCATGGATGGACTTTTTTCATGTGATGATTATGTAGAAGTAGATTTTGAAACGCAAAGAAAAGAAAAAAAGAAGAAAAAGAAACCAGTGGAGCCTTCTGATGCTAAGAGTAAACCAAAAAAGTTGTCGGAAGAGTCTACTTCCTCTGTGAAAAGGGACCCTAATTTTCTAGGTCACAATGAATCAAGTGAAATGTCTATGGAGGTGGATGTTATGCTTGAGGATGCTAAGGATAAATGTATTGAGCTTGAAGGGTCTGAAGCTTGTGTGGAGGGCTGTCAAGGGAATGTGAATGATACATTTAGACCTAATCATTTGTGTAATTCAATGTCAAAAGCTGCTGGTACAAGTAAAAAGACTGACCAACAAATTAACACAGAAAGTTCTTTGGTAAAGTATGTGGCACCACATTTGCGGTCAAATTTGACAGATTCAGCTAATGAATCTGCTCAGACACGGCGGCACATCAGAGGTTTGTTGGCCACCTAAAATAATATCATCATTAAATATGGGATTAAAAACAGGCTTCTCTTTTGTTCTTTATTTTTCAGGTTTTGGGTGCTTTCTTTTGATGAAGAACTTTACTTTAAAAGAAAGCAATGAAGCATGCGAGATTTTGTTTACTAGTTCACGGGTTACTTATTTTCATGGTGCTTTTTGCTGATTTGCATCCATTGTTTTTACAGGTCTTTTGAATAGGCTCTCAGAGTGCAATGTTGAATCGGTTGCAGCAGAAATTTCATCTGTTTTTCAGGTAGGATATTCTCTTTAGGCCTTTTTCTCATGAAGTGTATACTGAGAATCATTCTGTAGTCTCATCTTTAGCATCTGTCATTCATTGTTGATGTATCTCTGATTTGTATTAATATATGCTTAATGCTGAGTGAAGTACTTCCCTTTTAGATATTCATTGGTTACTTAAATCTGATTTTGTTATGCTAGTTTCATGTTATTACTATTATTCTTTTGAGTTTGCTAAGTACTTAGCTTGGTTATGATTGTGTTCTGTAAAACCTTACTTTTACAATTTTTGAAGTCGCATGGTAGGAGTTTGGTAGCTCAAATCGTTGCAGCTGAAGTTGTGGCATCATGTTCCAAAGGACCACGTGGCAATGAACAGTAAGGGCATTCCCATTTCTTCAGTAATTTCAGGTTTAGTGACATTTTGCTATGGTAGTGTATATGTTGTTTTTGCAATTTCTCTTCCTAAAAACTATTTGTTTTAATGTTTAGGGGGATGGTTTCATGTAATATCTCTTCTTTGAATCAAATATACCTGTGATCCTTTGATGATCACACCCCTGCAAGAAAGATATGTTTGGCTAATGGGATAACTGAAATATTCTTTTCTCCAATGTTTATGAAGAAAAACACTATTTCTCTTGTTTGTTCTCCTACTCTCCACCCTATTGTGACGTTTTCACACATCGCCCCATTGCAAATGGGGACCCCACTTTTTTCACTTTCTAGGTTAGTTGTCTTAGCTTAGACATTGGTAGTTGTCAAGTCTTTGCTATTTAGCCTTTTATTTGTAGTTGCTCAAGAGCTGATCAAGTCTCTCCCTTCAGTCCAAGTGTCCGACCTGCCTCTCCTAATACTACCAGTGGATGCTGAGGTCCGATCCCTTCCTTCCATCTCCTCCATTGCCTACTTTTATTTCAACCCTTATACCTCCCAACTTTCATTTACCACACCTTCTATTTCCTACCTTTCACTCCCATCATTCTCCATTTCCTAACCTCCCTTCCCTAAACCTCTCCTTTCATTCACCCTACCTTCCTCTAACCTTCATCCCCACTTCCTACCTTTCTTCTACCTTTTATACCCTCCATTCCCTACATTTTCTAACCTATATCTCATACCCTTTACTCCCTTTAGCCTACCATGCACACTTCATACCCTTTACCCCTTTATTCCCCTAAGCTTACCTATCCTAACCCACCTTCCTTTCCTTAGCCTAACCCCCATCCCATCCCATCCTACCCGTTCACTACCCTTTATACCTCCCGTTCCACTTCACTCCCCAACATATCTTAATTCCTTTCATTACCCCTTATACCTCCCACATCCTCCATCTACCTTCCCCACGGTATGTCCTACCGTTCCCTACATCCCCCATATCCATATTTTCCCCAACATCCTCTACTTCTTTCCTCACGTGGCACCTTTTTTTACCACTATTCACTTTCAACCCACAACATCCTAACATTCCTCTCCCTCTCCTTGCCACGCATTGCTTGGGCCCACCAAAACTTTGGAAAGAAGGTAAAAGTTTTAAGGCATTTTTTTAAAAGAAAGCATCCACTTCACCATTTCCTTGCAAGGTGTGGAGCCTGGCCTTTGAAAGAAAAGACGTGTCACATAAATAAAACACATAAATTTAAATTCAAATAAGGTAAAATCAGACATAAAAAGAGGTCTTATCAAGCATTGAAGCCAGTAATGCAGGCCTAAACAAAGACAAATTTCTGCCTATCAGATCATAGAGAGAGAGAACAGAACGCAGAGATAAAGATTTGAGCAAGCATTAAGGTTGGAATTCAAGCAATACCAACGAATTTGATCAGCCACCAAGAGCAATATCAGCCATATCAAATTCAAGCAAACAGTATTAAGGAGATAGATGGCAGCCCTAAATCAAGGAGGATTCAAAAGGTGAAGGCAAGCAAAATTGATTAATCAGATCATTGCATGCGAATGGAGCTCTCAGGACTGATTTATCAATGAAGATTCTTGTTCACACAAAGATAAAAAAGTTCTACACCAAAAGAATTTGTGCAAATGAACACAGAATACCGATCAGTCTTGGTGAGAGGGGCAATCAATATTGATCAAGAGCACTTACGTTTACAAATGAAGAGTAAAGCACTGATTTGCTTAGTGTCAACAAAGGGATCAAGGTTTGATCAAACATATCAACTCATACAAATGAGGCTTTGAAGGCCGTTTTGACTAGAAGCTGCAAAAGGATCAAAATCTGATCAACCCAATCTGCTGGTACAAATGAAGCCTGGAAACCCGATTTGCCTTTGTGTAATATAACAATCAAAATCTGATCAAACATGTGTGTTGATGCAAATGAAAGATAAAATACCGCTCAGCTAGCAAATTGCTACAAATGAAGCCCTTGAGGCTGAAATCTAATACAAATGGGGGTTAAAATGCCGCTAGCATGCAGTGGTACGAATGAAAGTGAAAATACCGCTCATGTTGAGAGTCTGCAATTAAAGAACAAAATCACCGATTGACAATGTGAGAAAATGGATGCTAGAGAAGATAACTGACATGTTAGTCAATTTCTTTCTTGTGCAAACAAAGACAAAAAGTCCGATTTGTTTTGGTGAATGAAGGCAAGTGAAATTCAATCTTCCAAATGACTTTAGTATGAATGAACACAAAAAATCCGATCCACTTTGATAGAGCAAAGTAATTAAATTAAATTTTGATTGCTCAAATCAATTTAGTACAATTGAAGGTGAAATGGCCGACTTAGCAAAGAAGATTTTGTTCATGAAAAAATGAAAAATGCTTTTCACAAAATGAACTTGGTAGAATGAACCTTGAATTGCCGCCACTTCAAGTTTGAATTTGACAAAATGAAAGTGGTACGAACGAAATGCAAAATGAACTTGGTATGAATGAACTTTGAAATGCCGCCACTTCAAGTTTGGATTTGACAAAATGAAAGTGGTACGAACGAAATACAAAATGACTTTGGTATGAATGAAAGGCAAAATACCGATTTGCTAAGTGATTAATATTTGATCAAATCAAAATCAAATTGTGCAAATAAAGATGCAAATACTTATTTGATAATGTAAAACAAAGGATGAATGCCGACTAGTTTTGTGCAATTGGAAGCATGAATGCTGACCTCCCTTGAACATCAAATTAATTGGTGGAGATGCAAGTTGGCTAATATGAAGGAAGCACCCAGCAAATAACAATGAAACGATTTATTTATGATGCAAGTCGGCCCATATCAGGAAAGGACACATCCTTTCATCAAGTGCTTATAAATAAAGATGCTTTTGAATTCTTTTAATAATCATTCAAAGCAATTAAATAATTTCAAATCAGATCTGCATTTCCAGAATAGGCGAATTATAGTATTAGGTAGCGAATCTGACAACCATTTTGATCATTGCATTTGATCAAAATACTCTTAAGAGGGCGATTTTGATTAAGAGAAAGTTTTAGGATCAAGTTGAAGGCAGATAAGGGGCATCATTCTTTGAAAATTCACATAGCATTAGACCAGAAATAACTTGAAAATCAGAGATGCAAGATTATTTCACAAATCAGACCTAAGATAGTCATTTCCAAGATTAGTAAGATCTGGTATATATACATTCTCTAGAGGTTTTCAAGTATTGCTCCTCATTTGTAGTTGTTCTTTAAGGAATTTCTTTGCTCTTGCAGGATCGATACAACGTAAAGAAGTCAAGACTCCAAAGTATAAAGGAAAGACCATACAATCATATCGAGGCAAATCAACATTGTGAAGCGTTCACCACCTTCAAGGGTTCATCAAATGTCAAGGATCAACATCTAAAGTCAAGATGGAGATGAACAACATTAGCATGAAGGACTTAGGTTCAACACCAAGACAACAACAAGGCAGGATTCACACTAAAAGGAAGTGATGAAAAATCAAGGATTCCACAACATGAAGTCAAGAACGATACCAAGGAATGACAAGATTAAGATCATGAATAAGGGAAGATCAACCATCATATCACATCGAAGATCAACCATCACATCACATTGAGCAAACTGAATAATGTTGAGTATCAAGAGATATTGCTCAAACACTTTGTATTGATCTATCAAGTCTACAAGTGCAAATTGAGATGGTATCCTAGTCACCACTCATCCAATCAAGAGGTTCCATGTCAACATGTCCAGATGCAACACACTTGACTCATCTTATGGAGACACAAACTTTGAGATACCTACCCTCATTTTCTATTGGTTAACATTCAATATTGAACCTAAGTTTAATATTCTCATTGGCCATAATGGAGTTTTTAACAAACCCTAATTAGGGTTTCTATCATGTAATCTTGACCATTGATTGTGAATCAATCTGAGCCATTCATTGTAAAGAGCTAACTATATAAGGCTCAATCTTCTCATTTGTAAGGAATTAATAATAGGTCAACAATAGTAGAAGAATAGAAAATAGTTATCAATTAGAGTAGAAGTTAGATTAGGAGAAGGCAAAGATTGTTGCCAAGACTTTGTTGTAAAGAGCATATGATTTCGTTGAAGCTATGGTGAATTTAATGTGTTATTTCAACAAGTTGCATGGTCTCTACTTCTCAATTCATTTTCATGTTGATTAGATGAATGATAGAACTTTGTGCATGATCAATGGCGAAAGTCATATATCCATACCACTAACAATTTGCTGATTATAAGTTTGCCTTGTGCGGCCAACTGGAATCCTTAAATGAGCTTAACTTCAATTGCTATTGACACTTTGATATGCATCACCTTGATGGTATCTTTGTTGTTGATAGTAATTCGAACATCATTTTTGCTTTCCTTAGAAGATCACACTAAGCTTTGTGGAGTTGTTGCTTTGCATGTAAAAGCAAGGCTTAGTCGAGTTTCACCAAAGATTGTCCATCGTTCCTACATTCTTAGCATTAGATTAGAATCTCTAAACTTTATGTCTTTTGCCATTTTTTTTTTTCCAAGCAAGTAGTTAGAGTCTATGTTCCAGCAACATCCAAGCATTCAAGCATTCAAGTACTCAATGCAAGTCCCCTTGGATTACCAACAATCGCATCAACCAATTGAGCTATCTACACATCAAGACCTGACTAAAGAAACCTTGGAGTCATCTTGGTTGATCACATCATTTAGCATCCAAGAAGATTTTGATCAAGAGAGGATAGAATACTTTTGGTATTTTATTCTGTGTTTGAAGTGCATAAAAACACATCAACACATCCCACAAGAGAATGACGCTAGTTCGGGTCATGGACAATACCAATCAGATGATAAAGAAAGTTATGATCATGGATATTTAAAAGTAGCGAAGAGGACTCTTCAAGAACAACAATAGTGCACAAAGTATTGCCGATCAAGGTGTATTGATCTGCCATCAACACTGAATAACTTAAATGAGGCATGCATTTATAGTTACAATAAGCTAAACGCTATGGTTTAGGTTCTGAAGTGAAACATGGCCATATACTGGGTAAGTGGGTAACTCAAATGAGCATCACTCCCACTTTTATTGTCAATCACATCTCTTGTGTATTTATTAATGACTATCAAGTGGTGTCAAATTAGTTAATAGGGCAACTTCTCGATCAATGTACAACTTTGCTGTATGCACCCATGCCTGCAATAATATTCAGTGCTGTGCCAAAATCAAAGTTTGATACCCACCTCAATTTTGTGTCAATTATGCACCAATAGCTGCTGTGTCAAAGTCACTTTTTTGTGAATACAGACTGTGCCAAAGTCACCTTTTTGTGAATACGGACTGTGCCAAAGTCTAGTCAGCACCACCTCTGATATTCAGGGCCAAGCCATTGCTGCACCAAACTCCAATTTATAGTGGAGCCTTGTACAGATGGGACATTTTTGTCAGTTACAAATCCAATCCTTGTAAGTTTATGATGGATTAAAGTTGAATTTCCTCATCTACCTAAATGCCATCATTGTGTGATCTATACAATATGTATTATAAGTACAATGTACTTATATAAGTGCTTTCATATGAAGGATTACATGTCTCATCTTAGAGAACTTGTGTACAGAGCCATTTTACTACTATGTTACCGGTTCAGCCCCTTGAACCTATAGGTTTGGGTCTGATTTGGGTTCAATTCATAGGGGGGGTCCGTGTAGGGTTCATGAAAATCATTGTGGGTTCGTCCAGGACAAACCTAGGCGAACCTGTCACAAATCTTCGGAATTTTGAGCTGCCATCCAAGCATGAATCCAATGTAATGCGTCTGCAAAAATATCCTCTGTTCAAATCTACTCGTCGCATCTATGCCCTCTATCTAGTTGGGCTGATGTATTATGTATAATAACAATATGAATGAGCAAATGTCCAAGCTCGAGGAGCTGGCCATATCCGCAACTCATTATGAGAACAAAGGGGTAGTTGAAATTGAATGACACTTTATCTTTGAATGTGTTGCTGACCAAGATATCTATGGTCAATATGAGAACAACTTGAAGGAGGGTTGTCTAAACCAACTTTCGAGGGAGCAAGGCTTCACAATACTATTAGCTTCTTGATAAAGATTCATAATCAGAGACTAACATCGAGTAGAACTTGAAGATGGCTTAGGATGTGATTCTTGGTCCCTTAGAGTACTGGTCTCGTGGAAATCATTAAAATTCATTCAATTCAATCCAGTTATCACTAATTGGGAATGTCTGTAATCAAGGAATCAAATCATAGGATGAAGATTAAGTGGAGGATGGAGTCTTTCTCCATCCATCACTATTGTTCTTTTTTCATTTCCTAAGTTTTTTGTTTTATGTTTTAGGTAAGGTCTTAGGTTTAATTTTTAATTTAATTTTTTTTTCTCTATTTTAGTAATGAGTTCTAATTAGGGTTAAATATATGAGGATTATATTACAATTGTTTTATCATTATAATGTTTTTTAATTAAAATAATAGTTATGATTGTAAACCTAATTTTTAATTATATTATTTTTATTAAGATTAGGATTATAATTAATACTTGATAAATATCATTCAAATAATATATGTTTAAAATAATAATGATTGTTTAATCAATTTCTCTCATATCTCTTGACATATTTTACATAGTTTTTAAAAAGATATACATGATAGTTTTTTAATGCATCTTTATATCGAAATTTGAAAAAAGTAAAATGATATTTATTTATAATAAAAATGTATTTATATTTCTTCTTTATTAATATTATCTTTCTTTATATTTTTATTATTATATTATATTATTATTTATGAACTTTATTAATATTTATAAGACAGATATTATTATATATTAAAATATGTATATATATTTTATTTTTATATGTTTATATATGGACGAACCCAAAGTGAACACAACCCCAATTTTTATTTTTTGATCGAATCCTCAAATTGAATCCCCCAACCCAAACTTGAACGAGTATGAGGACCGGTAACATAGTATTACTATAGTGAAATGCGATTCTTTATTTGATGTGATTTATTCTATCTCATCTCTTTGTTGTGCATTCAGCTTTCTTCATTTGAGTGCATGTTGCTTAATTAACTTCCATCAATGTGATAGGAAAATTCCTCATTGACTATGTTTGTCCCTAAGTTATTTTGCATAGATTTGGATTAACGGTCTTAGAGCATTGAATATCTATGAGAAGCGAGTACAAGAAGGATGAGATTCTCAATGTCAATCTCTTTTTCTATGCAGTCTTAGATAGTAGCCAACTCTAAAATACTCACTGTAGTTTGCAAAATGATGAAAGCTGCACTTCAGAGATAGAACAAACAACTTTGACAATTTTGCATGGATTATGTAGCAAGTGAATTCATTTTCAATTTCTTGCCAAGAGGCATAACTATAGTGGCAAGAAGTGATGGAATGTAGTGGTGCTAACAATTGAACCATGGGGATGTGTTCCCCACGTTTTCGAGACAAGGGGATGTGAGGGAAATGTCCCCCCGTCACACTGCGACTATTGTCGGGATGTCAGGGACTTCTAGGAGTCCCTTGGCTGTCCCGGGGACTCCTAGGACTGTCTCATCATCCCCAGTTAGAAAATCCAACCCTAAACAAAAAATGGTGAAAAATATGTGAAAATGACATTCATAATGATGAGGTTTTGAAGGCCCTATTTGTGCTTGCTGGCAAGGGCTCCGCCCCTCGACCTTGCCCTATATTGTGCTATGGAGCACCCAAAGGGTGCTGCCCTCAGATCCCCTCACCGACTACACTGGGGGCTTTGCCTACAGACCATGCAAGGTGTGCTGCCCCTTGGCTTCACTAGAGGCTTTTCTCCCAGACCCTCGCAAGGGGCATTACTTCTTGACCTCATTGGGAGCTCTACACCAAACCCCCACAAGGGGCACTACCCCTTGACCCCAACCCTCCATCCACCATTCTAATTGTTAATGCAATCATTGCCATGCTTTTTATGTTTATTAGTTTAAACTTTACTTAGTTTAGTAGAGTTTCATTTGCAATTCTTATACTTATTCTTGATTTGCTCCCAAAGTTTCTAATCTTTGCCCACCATTGTTAATGTTCAAATTTCAAATTTCAATGCAATCATTCTCATGTTTTTAATGTTTATTAGTGTAAACTTTACATAGTGTGGCAAAGTTTCATTTATAGTTCTTATTCTTATTCCTATTCCTTACACATTTATAACTAATTTTTCAAGTACTATACGTTTATGTGCCGCCCTACTCCGGCCCCCCACCATCATCCCCTCACCATCCCCAAACTTAGGCTCTTGGTACCCACATCTCCGGAATTCGTCTTCTCGTCCCCTAGTCCTAAAACTCCATGGAATATTGGTGTTAACAAAAACTATTAAAGAGCCGACATCTATTTAAAAAAAAACATAACATAACTATTAAGTAAATAAAATAAAATAATGCAGTTTATACAAAGATAATAACTCTTATATAATTCTAAAGTAAAATTTATACAAAGAAAATAACTCCTAAATAATTCTAAAGTAAAATAAAATAAAATTGTAGAACACAATTCTACTACTGAGATGGGGGTGTTGAATCAGTAGTAGATTAAAATTTCAATTCCTTAATTAATTATGCATACTTGATAAACTGAAAAGCAGAATAAAAATCAGAACTGAAAAGAATGCAACTGCACATAGGATCCAACACATATGAAATACATGGAAAACCTGGAATAGGAAAAACCACGGTGAGAAATGCTGCTAGGATCTACTGTCCTAATCCAGCCTCGCAAAAAGTGTATGCAATACTTAGGGCACCAACCCTAAGGAATCATCAAATTTCTTGCTTGAGAGCACCAACTCTTACAAACACAACTTTTCAGTCTGAGCACCAACTCGGCATCCTTTGGCATCAACCATAAGAATGTCACAAACAAAAGAATTCTTTTCTGGAAGCATACATTTACAAACTGAACATCATAATCTTTTCAAATATGAATCAGTCTTATATTCAATTTGCAAATAAACTTTTCTATCCTGTCTGCATTCTTTTAGAAAGACCCTGTTTACATCAACTCAACACAACTTTATCAAGCAAAGGAATGGCATATATATCACTGCTGATCTTGTTGATATTCAGAATCAATTAAGCAACATATAGATTATATAATTACTGTATACGTCAATCTTCCACTATGATCTGCATGCTCTCTGCATCTTGCAATGGCAAGGTTCTTTTCATCATCTCATCAGCATTCTCATTCAGATTCTCAGCATCTTACACACCTCGTTTGGCATTCTAACACAAAGCCTTATTCATGAGTTTTTATGTTCTGAATAACACACAATCTTCTGCTCTTATAAATACAGATTTTACTATCAAACTCTAAGCATTATTCAACACCACACACACACTCCAAGCCTCAAACTTACATCCATATAAATAGAACCTGATAATTGTTACAAACAGTTAACAGTTACAGCCGGTTATAACTGATTTGGTTGGCTGTTAACAATTAGTTCATAACTTCTTTCAACCAACCTTAAACAATACAACTGCTTAGATCATATATCTTCCCATCGATGACATAAAACATTGTCATGAAAAGCCAAATGAATCATATCTATTCACAACCTTTAAACTCCACGGTTATAACTGCTTTTCCAACCATATATGTAAAATTTAGCAATGCTTAATACAATCGGTGAAACAGTTAGACCAACCATTTGTCAACCAAACCCCACAGATATTAATGCTCAATACGTTTGCCAAGCATTCTTAGTTTGTGAAACTTTTATGTAGACACAGTCCGAGACCAAGAAGACATAATGGTAACGTAAAATCTGATCCAACTGATAATCTGAAATCGCAGTAAATAAAGAATGTATTGTTTTGTTTGTGGACATAATAACACGGTTTCCTCTTTGTTGCTTCTGTCTGATTCAAGGTCAAAACAAACATTTCCAAGACACAAAATCTGCAACAACATGGTGTGATACTATCATTGAAGATAGGTCTGTAACTTCCAAATTCTACCAACCGATTGCAATTTCAGTATCAATCTAGAGTTTCAGAATCTCTTGACATTAATGACAAATATATAGACTTCTAACAAAAATAATTATTAAGTAAATAAAATAATTTAAAAATCTCTTTATATAAAATAACAAATAAATATAACTTGTGAATAAAATTATAAAAAATTATCTGAAATACACAATTCTAAAATAAAATAAACTATCTTTTCAATAAATAAAATAACTCTTAAATAAACAATAATAGCTCTTCATATAAAAATAAAGTAAAATAAAATAACTATTACTCATGTAAAAAGTAAAATAAAATTTAAATAATCCTAAAGTAAAATAGAAGTAGGATATCCATTTTTAAATTTTTATCTAAAATATGCTGAAAGATATACTTCCCGAGGCACCTATTTTTAATCAATTTGTTATATATAAGTGGAATAGGTGCCTCAAGAAGGATATCTCTTGGTGTAAGTTAGATATATTTTTTGAAAGATAGCTAGTTAGTCATTAGGCTCAGCTAGATGTGTGTTCAGTGGTCCTAGTTTGTGTCATGTACAAGTTAGCTTTAACATTGAAGAGAAAAATACTCAGAAACCTATGGAGGAGAACCAACTTTGACAGAAAATTAGATGCAGTAGAAAGAAAGTAATGACATACTCACAATATAACAAGGGAATCTACCTTTTAGGGAAAAGCCCGGCAAAAGCAACACTCACTGTATGAACTTAATTATTCACAATATAGTAAAATATTTCATGCTTGTGACTACCCCTAATCAATGCACCAGTGTTTATAGGCACACTAATATAGGAAACCGCTAAGTTGTATTACAATAAAATGGGTCAGAAAAACCATCTACATGGGTCCAATTTTTTTTTTTCAGTGGTTCTCACATTTGAACCCCTT
This sequence comes from Cryptomeria japonica, assembly GCF_030272615.1. NCBI lineage: Eukaryota > Viridiplantae > Streptophyta > Pinopsida > Cupressales > Cupressaceae > Cryptomeria > Cryptomeria japonica. Next base: position 306,926,522 of record NC_081408.1, read on the forward strand.
TATGAGGGGCTGCTGGCACCCCATAAATGCCAACCTGGGTGTTGCCCTGGACTCCACTAATTGTTTGCAGAATCAAAAGAGGTTCTTGTTTTTTTATTAATATTACAACATCAATCGTTATGGTCACAGTTCATCCAGTTAGCATTCACTTCCTATTAGTTCACTGAAACGATACTTTCTTTATGACTGCTTTACCATTTTGGGGAATGAATAGCATGATAGAGTGTGCTAGATAAATAGTTGCATACATGCTGTTATTTTCCAGTATAAACTTATTCATTGAAAATGTTACTTAAAACTTTTTTATCAGTCTGGATTCCATTGTATAGTAGTTACTCTACTATTTCTAAAAGTGTAAAGCTTAATTGCTTTTGATTTTTTGTATTCATAAAGTAATAGGAGATCTGAAGCCATCGTAGACAATCTCTGAGAAACATAGGTTGAGTACAGTGGAAATAATTCTGAAACCAAAATTTGTACCATTTTATTTTTCTTAAATCTACATAACTGATGTGTTGAGTTCTTAGAAATGGTTTTTAAACATAGAGAAGCACTGAGGTGATTGTCATGTTACATCAGAAGTCTATGACAACACTCTTCTTGCATTTATGAAACTATTTTTTTTCAATTTTGAATATTCATAAACAGCTTAACTGCATCTGGAAATTTGTCAGAGGTTCTTTTCATTGCGTTCTGATTTGTATTTCAGAAATTAACAGTCTCCTGGATTGGATTTTTGTTTGAAGGTATGCAGCTGTTTTTGCTGCTTTTGTTTCAGGAATTGCAGCTTCAGTTGGTATGGATTTTGGAGCGAAGCTTTTTGCTTCCCTGGCAACTTCCTTTGAGGTAAGCGTCCTTTGATTTACCGAATGAGTCTTATGAAATTCAATGGATATGTATGAGATTTGCAAACAGGGCGTGGTTCCCAAACAGTTTTCTTACGCTAGCTTATGATGGTGAATGGAAGGATGTGTTGTGAACTTATGACTATTGAATTGTAATGCATTTGTAATGATTACAATGCCTTGGAAAGGATAAATGCAGATCCTTATATTTGTATAAATCTACCTGAAAGTTTTCTCTCACTAATTAAATTGACATTTGGGGCAATAGTTATTGCTAGTTACAGGAACATATGTTTCTTTGCTTGTAACTGGCATCAAAGTTTCATATATTGAGCTGTATGCTTGCCATTTTGTGCACAATATGTAATATTCACTGCATAATGTATTGTGCAGATATTCATTTCCAAACAAAGCATTTGTGTGGTTTTGAATGCTATTGTTATCTTAACACTGGATATGTTTCTAATACTGAATAAACCTTATCTTCCTGAACATTGTTTGTATCTAACAACTTGGCTTTTGTTCTTCAGCAGTTTTCAGCATCCTTTTAGGAAGCTGCAGATCATATCATCTTGTTTTTGTGTCATTTTGAATATGTTAAATGTCTTACCTCCTTTACAATTGGCTTTGTGATTGCTTATTGCCCAAGACTGGTTTGTTCTTTTATTTTAGTCTTTTATTTCAAGGCATATTTTGAATGCATGTGTCTAGACTCTAAATACTAAAATACCTTCTTTGGGCATATTATACTTTTCCTTCCCAAGCCCTAGCATTGAAATCTTATAACGAGCTTGTTATCGTTATAACATGCGCAGTATATTGTGTTATTTAGGTTGATATTATAGTCAATTTCATCAGAAGATTTCAAATAAGATGTTGCTGGCATTAGAACACTATTACGTTGCCCTACCATTGAATCTTATAAGGAGCTTGCTATTGTTATAACATGTGGAGGATATCGTGTTATTTAGCTTGATATTATAGTCAATTTCATCACAAGATTTCTAATAAGATGTTGCTCGCATTATAACACAATTACATTGAGCGTCATCTATGATCTTAAACAAGTCAGGGTAGCATTAAATACTAGATATGCTCAGAACCATTGTTTGTGTTCACTTTTTTGATTGTTTGGTTTTCTTGTTATGCAAACTTTCCTGCAAGTTGTGGTAGCATTATATAATCACCTCGTATTAGAGCATTGGGCAATTGGTGGCCTTTTTTTTGCTTAAGGCTTTGAGGTCATTCATTCATTAACTCAAGCCTGAAATGTTGTATTAGACATATTTCAGTGTTAATCATATAACCCTAGATCGGTCTGTCAGGTATACAAGCATGCTGCATAACACTTGATGAGACAATGAGGCTACAGACAAATACTTATAGGAACCTTTATTGTTGTGATAACTTACGATATTATTAACTGATTAAGGATATTACTTTCGTAATGTACATCAAAACTAGATGTACACAACAATGTTAATAAATGATTGTTCAGGCAATAGTTTCAGAGAAATATCAAATGGATCATATTAGGTATAATATACTAGAGACATATTTACATGAACATTCCATTCACAGCTTCACAACAGAAAAAATATAAGTTAATATAAAAAACAATGGGTATATAGAAATGCCAACTGGATCATCCTGGGCTTAGCGTACTAAAAATATGATGTCCACAAAGGGAATATTTTATTTAATATTTCAAAAAATGTTGTATAGAAATGGGAAGTAGATAATTTTGGGCTTAGTATGCTGGAAACTGTGATGCACTTGAATACCCCACTCCAGGAGGTTTTTATAGACGAAACAGGAGCCATGTTCTCTTATTATAAGAAGTATCTTATGTGTTTAGTGATCTTTTCATTACTAATTCACTTTTTTAAGCTTCATATATTTATTATTTTTCATCCAACATGCACAACCACCATTCCTCTTTCTCTGCTTACTCCTTTCCTTTCCACAGCTATAACATACAGCAGGATTTAGGCACCTTTACTGAATTACGATTCTAGTTTGCTCATTCAGAAAAAATGCTCTTTGTAACCAGTGCATTAACTTCCAAAGATGAAGTCGAGAGATCTTCTTTGATCAAGAATGCTTGTAGAATTCTACTTGTACGTGCTAATATTTTAGAACTCATGGCTGTAGAATTTTTTCCTTGATCTGGAAGTTCAGTTCTTTAATGGTATGCATAAGATGAGCGCCCACTAAAATTTTGTTTTTACTGATTCGAAATTGGACTTTTAAACTTTGTTTTTGTGCAGTTTGTATTCATGCATAATATTTGGTGTCCAAATTATTCAAGTTCAAGTAATTTTTCAATAATTTGATTACAATTTTACTTAGTTTATTTTTTTGTTGTTATTTTTCCCTTAAAAGTCTTCTTTCTAACTCTTAATTTTTTCCCTTTGAAATTCAGAATGTGTTTGTGGCCCAAGCTACATTTTTCCTTTAACATTGTAATTGCTACCCTAGCTTCCTAGTTTATTTAATGATGATGGTACTATAATTCTAACATAGTATATGTGTTTTTAGATTGCATATTGGGGTATCTGTAGAACCCCCTGTCCATGATGAAAGATTTTACAAAATTACATCCATATGACAAACTGAGAGAGCTTCCAAATAGGCATAGGAAACAGTAGGGTCTAAGAGACAGCACAAACTCAATAGCATAAGTATATGGTCCAAGCTCTCAATAATGGACTACTCGGGCATAAATTACTTGGGAATCAAAATCTTTGCACAACTCTAATTTATAAAAATAATATTCAATTAAGCAACAAACCACACCAATGAAAGAGTGTGGTCTACAAAAGGATGCAGTATTGTGATTGATGGTTGGATAGATGCTAGAATTCGTCCAATACTTAATATCATGGTAACATGCAACAAAGGGTTTTATTTTTTGAAGGCTATAGATTGTTTAGGGCAAGAAAAAAATGCTACATTCCTTCATAATCAGCTATGTGATGGCATTGAGGAAGTGGGGGCATCACATGTAATCCAAGTTGTTATATAGATGCTGCCCCTGTTCGTAAAGCAATTGTTTGTTGGTGCTAAACAAGTATAGGCATATATTTTGGACACCTTGTGTGTGCATTTGTTGAATAATGCACTCAAAGTCATTGGCAAGTTCTTGTTACTCTTGGATGTCTTTGAAAAGGGTAGAAAAATACGGATGTTCATATGTAACCATCATGACACACAAGCCATTTATCAAAAAGTTGTTAAGGGGGAACTTCTCAAACTTGCTGATTCATAGATTGCTTCTTATTTTATTCTTCTTGAGCTTCTTTATCAAGTCAAAGGAGCTCTGTGTTCCAAGTAGTAACGCATGGGCATCTTGGTGACAATCTACATTAGATACTATAGTTGAGGTGAAGGTGTGGCCCTTGATGATTGTTTTGGGCTGACGTTAAATTTGTTGTGGACTTTATTAAGCCCATATGTGAGGTGATCGAATTTCCAAATTCAGACAAACCATGTTTGGGAGAAATTTATGAAAAAATAAATTGCATGTGTGAAAGAGTTAAGAAAATAACAGATGCAATAGATCTTTCTCTATATCATTTGATAGAAGAAAAGAAACATGGAAGATGGAACAAGCTTAACACATCCCTTCTTTGTGCTACCTACGCCTTAAATCCTAAATGGTATGATATACAAGTGATCGATAAGAGGGCTCCATATGAAGATAGGAAGGTACTGAATTGATTTTGGGTTGTAATAAAAATTATTTATGGCTGAGATGAGGATGCTTCAATTATGAGGACTTAGTGGAATAAGTGTTAACATGGGCATGGTGATTTTTCTTCCTTGGAAGCCTTATATGATATTTATGCAAAGAAAGACCTTATAGAGTGGTGGTAGAACCATGGAGGTGAAACCCCTGAATTGAAATCATTTGCAATAAGATTGCTCTCACAACCAGTCAACTCTTCATTTTTGGAGAGGAATTGGAGTACTTATGGTTTTATTTATTCGCTGAAAAGGAACCAATTAGGGTCAAAGAAAATGGGGAACCTAGTGTATATTCATAGCTCACCTTGCCTTCTCTCTCATGTAGAGTCTGGTCACAAGGAGGGTCCTTCAACAAAATGGAACCAAATTTCACCTAATGGAAAAGTTGCAGCTTTGGTGGATGAAGTAGTTGAAGCAAATGGATTTAGTGATATATCCCCAATTCTTCTGCCAATAGAGGAGCTTGAGCTTGTGAGTGATGAGTATGTGGAGAGAATCATAATTGAGGCCTAAAAATGTATGACATAGAATTGTAAACAATAGATTTTTGATTTTTGTATGTGTATCAAGCTATCGACATTTCTGAATTTCGATGTGTAATATCAATATGTGGCATGAAATCTTTAACTCTTTGACATTTGTGTGTTTAAACTTTGAAATTAATCTTAAGTTTTACTAGTACTCTTGTTTTGAAAGTTCAATTTCATGACATTTTTAGTTTTAATGTTAGCAAATTAATAAATTAATAAATTATATTAAAAAATGGTGTCTCCAAGTACTCCCGTCTCCTACTTTTCAAAAATAGATGTACTGGTATTGGTATCAATCTCCCATACTAGTATTAGTACTGTTCTCTTGGCAACCATGCTTTATTTATGTTTTTAAGTTCACCTGCCTTCATGAGTGCACTTTTTGGATCTTGGCACCTCATGTTTTGTCTTTATTTAAGTGATTGGGGTGCTCTTTTTAGGATCTTGGTGCAATTTTTCATATTTTTCACTTCACTTATGAGTGCATTTTGGGGTCTCCTTGCCATTTTAAAAACATTTTCATGTTTTAAGTTTCAATTAAGTTAATGAAGCACTTAATTTGGACCCTTATAGTACAATTATTGTTATATTTTCAGGTTGACATTGACCTTAAAGTGAAAATGATTCCTTTTAACACTAGTGTCACTTTTTTGTAACCTTGTTTTCATTGACTTTGGACAACTTATGCACATTTTCACTTAATGATTGCTTTTTGTTCTAATTTTAAGTTGATCCGCAATACACTTTCCCACTTTCAGTTAAGTCACTTTTTAGACCAGAAACACTCTTTTTGACTTGCTGAGCCCTTTTATAAACTTGAAAGTGCAACTTTCTGATTTGCTATGCACCTTTTGCACTCAAAGCTCACTAAAATTGACTCTCCTTCTAATGATTGCAGACTTGGACAACCTATGCAGCTTTTTGTGTTTTATCATTGAATTTTGGACATCTCCTTGACAGAACATGGTCCATGAGCCTTGATGTACCATTTCCTTCTCTTGGACCAGTTTACCTTTCTTTCTTTGTCTGAGTTCTTGTCTTCACCTTGTTTGATGTGTCAGAAAATTACTTTGTTGGCCTTGCCAAGATGTTGACTATGACAATGACAATGTCATTAATCATGGGAGATGAGGATTTGAGTATGGTTCACAAATGTGAAACCGCAGGGTTTTGGCTTGAAACATGACTAAATATGAATATTTGTGTATGGGTATGACATGTTGTTTTCTAAACTTACCACAGAAGTGTGCAGAGCTTAGCTGACACAACCAAAGTTGTGTGGTATCAGATACGAAGAATTGAGCTATCCATTTTTGACCGCATGTTTTTGAGACCATGATCAAAACCATTTTAAATATGATATTCAATATAGTGTACTACCGTTGTACTACAGGATAGTGAAAGTTATATATTCTTCTTGACGAAATGCTTGAACATTTTGGAAAAATATTGTGACTATATGTTGTTTTTACTAAAACATTCATATATGTCTTTTGCTCAGCCTATTTAGGATGAAGACTATTAGGAACCGCTAAAAAATGGCATCTCTAGATTGAGCATTGCTTGGCAACTGAATTAAAATTCTTAAAATTCATTGTTTCTGTACTCTGTCTTTGCTGTCCTGGATAACCACCACAGGAAGCACTTATAATAATAACCATGTGCAATTTTCATTAAACTAGTCAGGTTCCTGATTAATCTTCATGGTTGGTCTGTGTGAAGGCAACCTATCTTTTAAGATGGCTCCACTAAAAAAATGCTGCTATTTTCATTATAGAATGGGTAATTGTTTTGAATCTTTGATCATTAATGTAAATTGAAATTGTTGTTGCCTTCTTATAGAGGAGTCATCAAATCAACTTAGGAAGATTTTTAGTATATATAACTTTACATTGGAGATCAATAATTAAGTTGCAGGCTTTTCTTTCTAAATGTTGAAATTCTTGTGTGCGATTTTACAGGAAGAACACAGGAGAGAAGATGGTCTCGCATTGAGAAATATTACACTGCTGCTTTCTTATCTTTACATATTTGGACTCTGCTCCAGGTTAGCGTTATGCTATTTTCTATTATAACTGTCATCTTACTTCTTCTTCTATGATTATCCTTGGTGCATGTTTATGTTTTCTTCTCACATCCTTAAAAATTAATAGCCTTTCTTATTTCCTAAGTGAGCCTATTAGTTAAATGATTCTTAGTTTCAGTGCTTGTTTTCTCTACAAATTGAAGATCTTGATCTTTTATTCTACACTGAAACTTTCAGCTTCAGTTGTGCTTTTCTGCCCTATTAACTGCTTCAATTGATTTAACTTGACAGAGGCATATACCACTATTGGTAAGAAGTTGGTTTGAAAGCCAATTTGAGAAACCTAAATTCTTTATCACAAATTTCCAGAATTACGTGGAGCATTGTGTGATAATTTGACTGTGCTTCTTTCTGCGGCAGCTGCTACTGCTGATGTTTTCTACTGCCCTCTAAGACCAATAAGATCTACAAAACCTATTTATAATCACATCAATTATGTTTTTATCTTAATGCATTACATCTATAATTTAGTATATTGAAAATTGATCATTGACATCATTTTAAACCTTATTAAGTTATTCCTGATATTTTTCTTTTTCAATAATATAACGGGGGTTCTATAGTGGTGCCCACCCAAAAAAATAAAACCTGAGTACATGAAAAGCAAACAACAACCAAACAACAGAAACCATAAGGGCTTAATAAGCTTTCCCTAAAAAAAGAGTCGCCTTAAACCTCAAATATCAACACCTGTTGTCAAAAATTCAGTCAGTTTTTATGTTTTAAATGAGACTGGAGTACCATTTCCAAAGATACATTATTTTTGGATTTAGATTTCTTTCTATTGATTGTGTCCATTCAATTTTTTTTTTGCAAAGAAAGAAACATCCCTTCTTCAATATCATATTTACAATTGTTCCCAACTTCTGAATTTAAATCCTCTTCCAAGGAGTAGGGTCCTGCCCTAAATTTCATTGCATCTCTGAATATTTTTCTGAGTTGGCATATGATAATTCTAAAAGTAAATTGCATCCATCCATTTTTACTCTGTTTTGCTTATCAGCCCTATAGTCAATAAATTGCTCTTCACTCCTTTGCGATACCTCAACTATTTTCCTTCCCATTTCAGCCTTAAGATTTTCTTCCTTCCCCATTACCAGCTCGCCTCACTTGCATTATCCACCTCTAGGACTTGTTTAGACTCTAATGCTTCCTCTCTAGGGCTATTGGGCGCTGACTCAAAAGAGTAGTACACCATTTGATGTTCAGGAGGCACATCTTCCACCAAGAGGATCTTCAAGGAGGCTTTTTAGATTTTGTACATTCTTCTGCCTTATGTACTTCCTGAAAGCAATACCAACAATGGAAATAGGATTTTTCATAATCTAGTGGTTGAATCTAGATTTTATTACATACCTTTAGCTCAATCTTTTCTAGAAGATCACAACATAAATCTCTTTTTACAAGGATCTTCGTTGAAGCCGTAAGCATGTATGAGGCAACATAGCTAGATTTTTTTTGAAAGATACTCCAATATTTTTTGTAGTAGAATGCTTTCCAAAATATAAAGGAAGGTTTGGAAGCTATACCCATATGGGAGAAACTTTAATGTCTTCTTTGAATTTATTGAACCTAGGAAACAATGATTTTCAGAACAATGAAGCATATACCCAGAACCAAGGACCTTTTTCCATTGTTTTGTAGATCACCACTAGTGCCTCTAGTAATCGTTTCTAGATCACCACTAGTGCCTCTAGTAATGGTTTCTAGGCCTTCTCAATCTATTCATTGAAATTTGGGTGGCTAGAGAGTGCTGAAACTACCTATCAGCCACATCTCTGAGTAAAGCTCCATTTCTTCTTTTTAATCCTCTCCTAGTTATAGAATAAAGCTTTTTGCTTGCTCATCCTAATGATGGATCGTAGAGTGTGATGTGGAATGTTGATGAAGAAAAAAGCTTACATAGTCGAATCTAGCAATATTCAAGCTAAGGCTTATTTGTTGAACCCAACGCACTGCTCTTAGCCTTTGAGCTTTGATTGCTTCTTAGTATTTTTCTTAGTTTGTGTATGTTGACTAACAATATCCATAGAGGGAAGGCCCTTCATAGTCTTCTTATAAGATCATTGTCTTTGGAAGATGGATCCTATTTACTCTTTCTTCTTCCATCTTGTGGCCTAATTGGCATAATGGGTTCAATATTGCTGCCAAACCGAAGGCCCTCTTATGATACTTGTGTTCTTCCTTAACATAGCTATGAGAGCTCCCATATCCGACCACACACATTTCCTCATCCACAGCGTTGTCATGTTGACATCAACAATTTTTGTCCATCAACCAACTCCCTACTTCATTTGCATTTTGGTTTTGACACTTGGACTTTGTAGGTGTCATTCTTAATCATATGAGCTCCTTGTTGCAAGCAATATTTTTTTATTGGTGGTAGAATTTTGAGAGATTTGCATTGGTGTAGACAGTTTTTTAATTTTGGCATTGAATTTTCCTAGGATGTCCGGTTCGCTAGTCTGGACCCCTGGTTTTGGTCCAGTTCGATCTGGGTCCTAGTCTTGGGCCAATCTGCTTGTGGGTTCAGACAGGGTCTGTGACCAATGCGGCTGGTTTGAATTGGTTGGATCAGGTTCGAACGCAGGCCTGACTCGAGCGAATTTTGTCGGACCACGGGCAAACCCAGTTGAAAAGTGATGCCAAATAGTGTTTTGTTGCAAATTTTATAATATTTGACATCCACAACCCTAAGAAGTGGATTTTAAATGACTTATGCTGGGTTTTATATCTCATTTGGTGTGCAAATAGATTGTTTTATCTTGAGTTGGAGCAAACAGGTGGTTGAACAAAAGTTTGGTTGAGGAAGAGGGAGTTGGAAGATTGATTTGTGAAGCTTGATCATGTGTTTGTGCTTCATCCCTACTCCTTTGCAAGCTTCTATTGGGTGAAAGAGGTAAGTTGTTTTTCATTTTATCTCGTTTTTGTTTAATTTTTTAAAATTTTTTCATTTCTCTTTGATTCATAATTGTCCAAAAGATCTACCTAATTTTTTTTTCCATTCTCTTGTTTTTATTTTGATTGTGTATAAAATTTCTTGCCATAGGAACTACAATGGCATCTACCTCTTCCTCCATAGGCAATAATGAACAACAACCAAATTCTGATTCTCCTTTGTGGAAGTATGTTGATATTATAAGACCCCTTCTAGGAGGTGGGGGATTTTGTTGGAAATGTTGGGGTTGTGATAAAGAAAGGAATAGTTCATATTTTAGGGTGGCGGGTCATTTGTGTGGAATACCTAGAAGAGGAGCCAAGAAATGCCCTGGAAAAAAAATGCTCCTATACCAAATGAGCCAATATTAAAATATATCACAGAGCATGAAGAGGTAGAAGAGAGAGAAGCACATAGACAAAATATGCACATAAAAAAATAAATCAAAGGGAATGCAGCCCCCATCTTCGAATATTGTGATAGAAGAGCACCCCTTTTATGCTACCACAACTGAGCCTGGCATTGAAACTCAAGCACCCATTCCATGCAAAAGAAAGGGACCTCTGGGAATTTCATTTCAAAATGAGAGTCGAGACATTGCCGACCAAGATATAGCAAGATGTATATATGCAAATGGGTTGCCTTTCAGTGTTGTTCGCTCCCCATATTAGAAGAAGATGCTGAAAAGTGTCAATGAAGCTCCAAAAGGGTATAAGGGCCCCCTTTATTAGAAGATACACAACACCTTGTTGGAAAGAGAGGTCAAGGGGGTTGAGGATGCATTGAAGCCCATAAGGGATTCATGGATTGAGACAGGGATATCCATTGATTTAGATGGGTGGAAAGATTCAAGAAACTGTCCCTTGATCAATGTCATAGCTGTGTCCCCTAAAGGGGCAATGTTTTGAAATATATGGATTGTGAGGGGGAAGTAAAAGATGGGCAATTTATTGCCGATATTCTCATCTGTGCCATTGAGATAGTGGGACCTAGAAACGTTGTTCAAGTCATAATGGACAACACAAAGAATTGTAGAGCTGCTGGTTTGTTGGTTGAAGAGCAATATCAACATATCATTTCGACACCTTGTGTGGTCCACTCACTCAATCTTATGCTACAAAAGATTGGGAATAAAATTGGGTGGATCAAAGATGTGGATGCAGAGGTTGACGACATCTAGATGTTCATCACAAACCACCACGTCTCAAGGAATTTTCAGATTATTCTCAAATTTGGAGCTATTGAAGGTAAATGAACTTGAATTAGTAATTTAATTAAAAAAATTAAAATTAGTATTTTACATTTTCTGATTTTCATAATTTGATTGTTTAATGTGTATTTTTTTTACATGTTTGGCTCTATTTAATTGTACTTTTTTGCTTTAATTTCTATTACAGGTTGCTAAGACCCGTTTTGCATCGAACTTAATCGTCTTGAGATGACTTGTGAAATTGAAAGCGACACTTTGCAATATGGTGATCAGCAATAATTGGTCTATATGGAAGCAAAGTAGCACTAAGAGGGCAGCAAAAATCAGGCTAAGAATATTGGATGACTCATGGTGGGAAAATGTGGAGTATCTCCTTCGCTTCACCAAGCCCATTATGGGTTTGCTTTGCTACACTAACATGGATAGGCCTTGCATTGGAGAGGTGTATGATGGCATTGACTCAATGCTTGAGAAGATGAAGAAAACCATAAATGACAAAGAGCAAGACCCCGAGGAGACCTTCTCCAAACAATTGCAAGCAATTGTTGTAGAACTATGGAACAAGATGACCACTCCTCTACATCTTCTTGCCTATGCATTGACACCAAAATATTATAGCAACCAATTGCTTGATATGTCAGGAAGTGTCTGATGGGTACAAGGCACCATTCCTTAGACTCTTTCCTGATGATGATATGTGAAATTTGATGTCAGATGAGTTCATAGAGTTTTTGAATGCAAGAGGTCTAAGTATTGACGCTCTTCGTCATCGATTTAAGAAGCATGCTCATAGTTGGTTGTACGTCCATGGCCAATGATTCCAATTGCTGCAACCCCTCACAATCTAAATTATATCGCATTTAAGTTTTATTTATAATTTTAATTTATTTTGTCTTCATAGGTCGCTAGTAATTTTATCACTTTAATAATTTAGTTTTAATTGTTTACTTTGTCTTGTCTTCATAGGTTGCTAGTTTTTCTACATCAGAAAGAAAGTGGAGCACATATTCTTTCATCCACTCAGTAAAGCACAATAGGTTGCAATCAAAAAGAGTGGAGAACTTAGTATATGTGCATTCAACTTGCCTCTCCTTTCACACAAGCAGAATGAATACAAAGAAGGGGAGTCAAAGATGTGGGATATGAATGCAGAGCATACGGACTTGGATGCTTCCCCTTCTTAGCTTGCAGTTGCTGCATCTCAGCTTGCAATTGTTGCATTGGAGGACTTGGACAGCCAGAATGTTATTGGTGCAGCTGATCCCATTGGCCTTGGCAGTATTTGTGAATCAACTAATGCCACTGAAGAAGAAGAAGAAGAAGAAGAAGAAGAAGAAGAAGAAGAAGAAGAATCCATAAGATGATTTAAACCTAGTATAAGTTCCAATTGTTGCAAGTTGAATTTTGAAACAATGATACTTGAACTTAATATTATCATTTTAATATTTAGATGCTGAACTTGAAGTATATGATGCTATGATTACAAGTTTATGGTGTTTTTGTTGTTTATATGATATTAAGTGGCATTCTAATCTTAATTCATGCTTATAGGTTGTACACACACACACGCGCGCACACACACACACATATTACATGTTTTTGTACTAACGAACCCAAACCCTATTTCAAAATTTTGCCGTACCGGCGAACCAGTTATTCAAACCTAAAACTTGAACTCAAACCCAAACATGCAACCTAGGAATTTTCTATAAATTGTAGATTCTCACAAGTTTTATTGAGTGGTTCTCATTTTGGGAACTTCTTGGACTTTGTTTGGGCTTATGGTACTAGTAACTTTTTTTTTGGTGAATTGTTTTCTGAAAGTGCACAATTGTTTGCATAATTTGGTGTGGTGTATTCAAATTGATCTTATTCTATCATAAAAATTGTACTTCGAATTTTGTGGCCAAATTTGGCATCTTTAATATTCTAAGATCACTTTGTTGATTGGCAAGTGGCAGCTGTAACCATACTAAGTATGAAGTGTCAAGATGGGGGGACCATTGATTGAGTGAATTTGTGGGAGTAATCTTGTGCCTTTGTTAGATTGAGTCTCTTGATTAGCTTGTTGTGTGACTAAAATTTGAGGAGAATATCATTGTCATTCATGGGTATTTCAGCTCATCCTTTTGTCATTGACTTGGAAAGAGAGAATTATAAGTCTCGGCAAGATGAAATTTTGTAGCATTTCAAATGGCTTAATCTTTTGCTCAGTCCCTATGGACTTCTCCCCAAACCAAGTACTTTGTATCAACAACTTGTATGGCAAGAAAATATTGATCATGTCCTTGGTTTCATTGGCTGTAATGTTGATTACTACATACCGTCACAATTGGCATTGAGTGCCCTTGTACCCTTTAGCTCAATTTAGGAGATGTGTGAAGATCAATTGGATCTCCTCCATTCTTAAAAGAGCCTACCTTGGATTGCCTTATTCCTTTAGATGATTTTGATAATTCACCATATGATCATAAAAAAACTATGGTATTTATTGATTGGGAAGAACTTGAATAAAAAGATGACAGAGAGACTTTTGATGCTCGCTCTCCTTCTACAAAGACTTCCATTGAGACTTTGGTTCCAAATTCTTCCAAAGAACGCTAATCTAGATTGGGAGAACTAATCTTTTTTATCTATGAGTCAAGCATCTTGTGTGGACACACCTTCATGGGATGAGTAATGTAGTCAAACGACATGCATTGAGATCTCATCTCCATGTCTTGTTGCTTTTGATGAGACTCATCTTGCTACATTCAAGGCTTCTAATGATTTTTTGCAGTAAGACATTCATCGTTTTCTAGATACAATTACTTTTGATTTGTACTTTATAGACATTGTAGGCTTGTTTTGTGAGTCTTATCTTGCAGATTTGGAGGACACTATTGAAGATATTCATTTCCTCTTTGATATTAGCTCTTGTGGACTGGTCTCTCTTCTCTTTGATGGGGGGATTGTTTCCTCGCATGGGGTTTTATGCTTCAAATACCTTAGAGAGCATCTTGTCTTTTCTCTCTTTTGGAGAGGGAATTTTTCCTATGTTATTTTCTACTTTTATCTATTTGTGAGAGATTCATTTGTACACAGGTACCTAACATGGCCTTGTAGTTGGGACCCATCATTGAATCTTGACATGTTTTCTCATTCTTACTAAGTTGTAATTAAGGAGGGTGTGTTCGTGTGAATGGGTTATTATCAAACTAGTTTTCCTCTTAGGTCCCATTCACTTGTTTACTTAGTGCATTGTTACTTTTTGTTCTAAGTCATAAGATTAAGACATGGTCATGATTTTATGTTTTGTCTCACCTTGTCCTATATAACTAAGGAGTTCTCTTTGTAATGACATTCATACCGTAGGGATTATCTTGCCTTTTGTCTTGGCCTATCTATTTGTGAGATTCATTTGTACATGGGTACCTAACATAGCTATGTAGTTGGGACCCATCATTGATTCTTTACATGTTTTCTCCTCCCTAAGTTGCAATTAGGGAGGGGTGTTGGTGTGAATGGGGTATTATCTAACTAGTTTTCCTCTTAGGTTCCATTCACCCTAGTTTAATTAGTGCATTATTACTTTTTGTCTTATCTCATAAGATTAAGATACATGCCATAATTTTATTTTGTTTTATGTCACACCTTTAATGATATAAAAATGCAATCATATTGTGTGTATGCATCCTTTGATAGAATAGAATTGTTCTCTCATGTTAGTTCTATCTTGTGCTTTCATTGAAGCTCCTAGATCTTGGGTGGCTACCTCTGTAGCCAAATATTCTAAACCAACTCTTACATTATTTCGTTCCCTCCACGCGGAGTCTCATTCAACACATTTTTTCTTTGCAAACCTTGCCCTCAATGTTGATATGGGTTTCTAGAAATTCTTCTTGATGTGAAATGAAAAGATAAGGTTCTGTGTTTCCTGAATATAGTTATTTTTAAAATTTGAGAAGGAAAATGTTTTATAGGGAAAAGCAAAAGTTTAAAAAATAATTAGTTATTTTTCAAAGTTTTGCAATATAGCCATGTTTTAAAAAAAAATCAATTTTGGAGGATATAAAAATTTATATATTTTCTTGACTTAATTTCAAATATTGTAAATAAGTCATTTTGGTGCAGACAAAATTTGCAAAACCTAAAACAAATTGCGATGTTTGGTATATATGATACTGTAGATTAACATTTATGGGTCAAGCTGTCATGATTGAACTATTGCATCTACCCCTTAACATAGTTGCAACAACAACGTCTTGGCTTAACTCATATAAATTGTGGGGAAGAAATAAGGACATAATTTTCATTACCCATTTGTCACTATTGTTAGATGTAAATCTTGATTGTGAGAAGTTTTGAGTAGGATTTCTTTCTAAGCACGTGTCATTGATAAGGCAAATTCTTTTTACAAGCTGCCTAGGTGCCATGTACCATTGCTCTCACGTGCTTTAACTTCCCTTGCATGTACTGATGTGTATATTGAAAGGAATAACTTCTTTCACATTCAGACAGGTATATAGTTTGAAGTTACTCACATTACCTACATCATGCACGACAAGGTGAGCTTGAACATCAAGTCAAAATGTGTACGTCTAACTACTTGGAGAATGGTTTAAGATCTGTATTTGATAAGCTTCCACTTGTTGAATTGAGAGTTGTTCTACATTAGAAGCAAGGCACAAAGTGTTGTGTTATGGCCATGTACAAAATAAAAAACACAATTAAAAAGAAAACAATAACTATAAATTTAAAAGTATAATTGACATAAAACTATTTAAAAGTAACAAAAAAAATAATATTTACTACATTTTTCAAAGCAAAACAATTTTTAGTTAAAATAATGAATGGTGACTTTTCAAAAGGTAAAATTAAAAGCTACTACAAATCTATTTGCAAAGGAACTGCTCTTCAAATAAATATAAAGTAAACAATGTAGATAAAATCATAGTTGAAAAACTCGGACTCGACAATGACTCGACAAGCCCAAAATTTTTAAAAAACTCGGGACTCACAAAAACTCAGCAATAACTCGACAACTTTATTGAACATTTGAAAATACGTTTTTTTAAAATATTCTTCAAAAACACACATTTACACCGGGATTATTAGAAATCAGGATTATCTTAGATTCTTAATATTTCTACAACATATATATTTAATGTAATCTACATATTTTTTTATATAAATTGTTCTTTTCATTTAATCTCAATTCTTTTTAATACACTGGTCTTTATATATAAATGTGAAATACACCAATTCGTTAAAAAAAAATTACTTTGTTCATTATTATTAAAAAAAATATAGATTGTTCATTGTTGTATGTATTTGATATCGCAATGTTTCTGGGAATAAAACTTGTTGATATCTCCTGTAGAAATTATTTCTTATTAGTATGATGTGAATTTCGCCTCAAATAACATATACAAATATGAAATGTACACAAAACGATGAACCCATAAACCATGTGAAAGCTACATAGTGAGAAAGAGTACAAAATTCAATATAGATTAATAAAATTGTGTTTGAAATATATTGAAAATCGAATAAAACAAGAAAGCTCTCTGTGCGTCGTTTTTTTTTTGTTCTCACGCCCTATTCATGTTGGCGGTGTCGCAAGTACACTCCGTGTCGCGGCGACAAAACATGAAATACATAATAAAAATTAGGTTTTCGACGCCTTAAAACTTTATTACTTTTTTACCGACGAGTTTCTCCACGTTTTTCAGCGATTTTTGGCGATTTTTTAGAATTTTTTATTGCTGCGCGTTTTTTAAAAACTCGTTGCCGAGTTTAATCACGAGTGACTCGCGGCCAACTATGGCTCGTGAGTCTATGGAAAACCAATAGAGTTTTTCATCCATGGATAAAATAACATGATTCTCAAATACAGAAAAATTTATGTAAAAATAAAATAGTTTTGAAGTAAAATAAAATAATTCTTAGCTAAATAAAATAGCTTGAGACTAATATGTCTTGACATTTTAAGATAGATGTTTCTAAGATATCTATGCTAGTTATGTTTTTTTGTTGTAAAACTTTTGTTTATTCAAGTGACACAGAACATGATCAACAACTTGAAAGGAATGAGGGACTCAATGTTGGTCATAAAAGTGTCTTAAACTTGGCTTGGGTCTTCTGAAGGTCCTGAAGTTTTGTATGTAGTTTGACAATATTTTGTACGAAGCTAGAAGTTCTGTCTCGCTGCTTTCACTCATGGGATGTATCTTGAGTTGTAATGGCAAATGGAATTTCATAAGGCATGAAAGGTTGGGAGCCATAACAAAGTTTGGAAGGGGAATGCCCTATAAGAACATTAGTAGATTTGGTTGTAGCTATGTTGAGTGACCTACAAATACATGTCCCATTGCCTTTTCTTTTGATTAGTCAGGGTGAGAAGATGGGTTAAAATGCGATTAACAACCTCATCTTGACTATTAGTTTGCAGACAAAAGGATGTAGAAAATCACGATGTGCAATTATATTGAGTAAGAACCCAAAATTGTTCCAAACATGCTTGAATAAGAAGTCTGCAGCTTGTGGAGCTTCAATGGCCTTGGAGCATGGCTTTAAAATATCCACTTGGACAACTAACAAATGACCACAAATATATAGTCTTGCTGTTGTTGAGTGTGGGTAACTCAAAAGCCCATGGAAATGGATTCATATAGTAGAGAATATACTGGGAATGGTTGATATTAATTTCAAGGCTTAGGTGGACTGCAAAGAGAGCACTAAAAGTTGCAATCCTAAACCTGTGTCTACACAGAAAGCCAATAGAAATACCATTGAAGGTTTTGCAAGGTCTTTAGTGTGCCAAAATGTCTATTGTAGGAGGATGAATAAGCTTAATTAGAGCTTGACAAGAAGGGTGTCTAGGAATGCAAATTTGAGTAAAATTAGACTGCAAGCAATCCAAAATATTTTAGTCAAGGAAAGGTGATTAATCCACCATTGTAAAATGTTGTAAAGCTTGAACAGTGGGACCACATTGAGTATTTGTGAAGTAAAGAGATTCTTGGATTTCCACTAACCATATTTTACAATCCTAAGTGAGGAACAAAGATTTGCAATTTTGGTGGCGATGCCTCTCTTATATTTTATCACCAAGTGAATTGTAGGGAAAGTTAGGGATGCGTCTCCAACCTTTATTGACATGTCCCAGTTTCCAAAATGTTTTGGGGATGGGGGCATGCATGGGGGATGTCCTTGGGCCATTCCCATTTTCTAACATTGCTCAGAAACATTTCCGAAACGTGGGTTCATGCAAGAAGATAAAAGGGGACAATTGACTATCCCCAACAAAAAGTAATGCTTTTAAAAAAAACACACTAAAGGTTTTGAAAAAACAATATTTTATTCATTGTTGTTAAACACCACAACCTCATTTGAATGCTATTTCATTCTATGTTTGTCCAAAAACATTACAGTAGGGTTTGAAGGAAAAACAACTTTTTTTAGCATGGTATGAAGGAGCAATTGTAAGGGAGGTTGAATCTAGGGCATATTTGGTGGTGAGACAACAATTTCTTGAAAGAGGTAAATCATTCTATCCTTTTTTTTATTTTTTTCAATTTTTTGTCAAAGCTGAAAATAAGAAATGTGTAATTGTTCTTTTTTCATTTTTTCAGTTTAATTTTTCATTATATCTCATAAAACTAACATGAGGAGCAGTGTGAATGACAAGAGTGGCAATGAAGTGAATGAATCTCAAATAAGTGTAAGAGTTTCAGCCTCATCAGATTGTGGAAGTGTTGGGAGTGGAGGTGGAAAGCCAATGAATCCATTTGAGTGCCCTTCTATTAACCTGTGACACCCCTAGATGCCAACAAGAAAAATTTAGGGGTGAGTAGTGTTTGGTTGTGTCAAATTTTCAAGAATGATCTTAGAGGGAGCTACACATGGTTATGGTCTCATTTATTAGATGTGTTACGCCATGGAGTTAAGGTTTGTCCAAACATAAAGAAGGATGAGAAGGTAGAGGCTCATAGATTGCACGTGGAGGTGAAATTGAGGTCTAAAGGTTTGACAATGTCAACATATTCTTCTGCAAGTGGATAGTCATTTATGCCTATGCCATCCATTGTTGGTAGTGGTAGTAGTGATATTGTCACAAGAGTAAAGAGGAAGAGTAGTGGTGGTGGGAGGCCAATGATAGTTTCAAGTATGTTTAATGTGTAGGCATGGGATGCAATAGAGTCTTCCATTGCCAAATGTTTTTATTCCCATTCCATCCCATTTCATATGGCCTGTTCTTTTTATTTCAAACAAATGATTTAAAGACGTAGCCGTTATTGGTCACTCATTTGTCCCCCTTGGAGGTCTTAAACTACACACTACCCTCCTAGACAATGAATATTCTAAGGTTAATTTGCTAATGGAGTATATGAGGCAAACTTGGAGAAGGATGGGATTGATATTAGACATTGACGACTCATCAATATCATAGTCACATGCCTAGTTGTCTTTTTTCTTTAGAGTTGTGGATACTTTTAGTTTAGCATTTTGAGAGAGGCCATAGAGGAGGTTGGGGCCTCAAATATTGTATGGGTGGTCATCGATTCAACATGTATGTGTAAATTGGTTGGCATGATGGTGGAGTGTGTTCACAAGCACATATTCTGGATCCCATGTTATGTTCATCCATTGAACAATGCATTGAAAGATATAGCAAAAGTAGATTGGATGAAGCAAGTGGTGTTAGAAGCTAGAGATATTCCAATGTTCATTTGCAATCACCATATCTAACTTGCTCTCTTCAATACATTTCAAAGGAATTCCAAAATTTGTTGAGACAAGATATGCTAGTTACTTCATTTTGTTAGAGAGGATGCTTGAGGTGCATGAGCCTCTACAATTGATGATGGTGAATTCAGAGTGGATTAGATGGCATAAGTCAAGCTCTATTGAAGGAAAAGCTATCAAACAAAGGATCCTTGATGACGATTGGTGCTCAACTTTGAGGTAAGACATTGTTGATTTTATTAAATATTAAATTGCTGATTTTCATAGTACATTTTTTATTTTAATATTGTAATTTTATTGCTCAATGTTTCAACTTTCGAAGTTTCTAACTTGATAGTTAATTCTTTTGAACTTTTTCTTTGCATTTTGTCATTAGATAAGATGATAGGGACTCTCTTAATCTTCAAGAGATATATGAGACATTTGACAACATGCTTGGAAAGATAAAGCAAACAATTTTGGTGAAGGATCCTACTTTGGGATTAGGTGAGCAGCATATTAAGCTCATTGTGATGTGGAGCTGGAACACAATGAACACTGCGCTACATATGGCAACCTTTTCTCTATGTCCCATGTGGTATGCACCAATGGTTGGAAGGTTGCCTCCTTGTAATGATGATGAACTGAAAGATGGGCTAATGAATACCTTCCAAAATATGTATTCACTTGAGTGGTCTACAATACTTTGCACACAATGGCTTGCCTTCACAAATCTTCATGGTCCACTTAGCAAAGTAGAGGTGAAGATACAACTACATTTTCTCAAATCGATCATATTAGATGGTGGACATGGTACATGAGGATACACCACTATTGAGGATGCTTTCCATTCACTTCCTTTCATAGGTTGCTAGTTCCTCTATTGCAAAGAGGAATTGGTCTACATATGGCTTTATCCATTTGCATCAAGAGGAATAGGCTTACCTCTAGATGAGAGGAGAAACTAGTGGCCGTGCATAGTACTCTTTGACTTAAGGATTGTAGGACTCTAGAGTATTGATAGACTCTAACTTCATGGTCGTTGCCCAGGTCAATGAGGGGACATAGGAGGGATTGGTTAGGATTCCATTGGATGAGGCAAACCCTCACAGTGGTAGCATCTTAGAGGACTCCAGTTTTGATGTAGTGTTGAGAGATGCAGATTAGGGGCAGTAATGCACTTTCCTTTTTTGTATTTTCATGTTGTAATTAAATGTGAAACTTGCAGCCTTAGGGCATTTTGTTGTAACTTGTATACTATTTCTTAATATCACGTTTGTATAATCCTCACCACCATTGAAGATCACTGAATCTGGGCAACTTGTGTACTTGGTGAACCAATCCTTTTGGTGAGTAAAATGTCGAGATATTTTGGCCATGAAAGGATAGAAGGTTGACTCGTGCTCAGATTGCTTTGCGACATGAACCCTTTGTGGAGGCCTTTCTTGGTTAGATTTCTTTTCAGCCAACCGCTTCTTGTAGTTCTTCTTCATATGATTAAGTTTACCACAATAGTGATGTGATATTTTTGAGATTCTTCAAAGTATCATCATTATTTCCTTGACCTTTGTTAGGCGCCAATTAGGAATAAAAATATTAAGTTATAGTTTATGTCATTTTTGTTCTGTGTGGGGTCGGCCATGTGGGTTCCTGTGTCAGTTATGATGATTGGTACCTCAGCCAACCGCTAGGTAGTATATATTGCCATGTAAGGGAACCCTGGCAATAGGAATGAAGATACACACAAAGAGGCCACGAAGGTGGAAGTATGGGAGGATCAAGTGACGGAGGATTTGGTGGAACTGTGGGATGTTTCCGTCGCTTAGTATGTGCAGAGGGAAGCTCGGGAGTGAGTGGTCCCTGAGGGCACAGTATGTGAGGAACTCACAGTAAATTTGTTCGTGTTTGATCTTCTTGGGAGCCTTCCTAGACTGCTGGCACGAAACCTCATTGAACGACAAGAGCAGAGGGAAGAAATCAGTCATGAATGTCGTCGACAACAAATCCTGCTGCAGTACCAAGAAAGGAGCCGTAGGGAAGAAAGAGGGATACGAGTAGACGTCGTACCCTTGGCAATCAATGCCCCTATGTCCCAACAAAGACTGACGACGTGGTACCAACGAAGAAGTAGGCGAGGGGTCGGTATGGAGATCCCTACGTATCAGAGAACAAAATGAGCAGAGATGTTAGTTGAGGGAGATTGCTGAAGGCTTGGAGAGTCCGAAAAGGCAGAGCAAGAGTCGGAGCGTGAGTCAAAGCTGTAGGCGGGAGAAGCAGAAACCGTGTACGTGGAACTAGTTGGTAGAGGTTGCGAGCAACTTACCATTGCCGGACGTAGTGAAGGAAGATCTCGCCGACCAGGCTGCTCACTCGATGTCGAGTGAAGAAACCGGAACTCAGTTTGAGAGCAATCCGTTGGAGCAATCCGACTGTGACGAAGAGGTCGCATGGGATCTGTAGGGTGAGGTCGCCGAGCTCTTTGAAAGTAATCTGTATAGAATTGGGAGTTTGTCTCTTGCAGAACAGTAAAAAATAGGAGGGCCAAAGACAATAATCCCAAGGAGGGATTATAGGAGTGAGGGTGACCAAGGTGCGGAGGACAGAGGGGGACGTGTAGAAAGCTGGCGTACAGAGATGAACAGTCCAATCTAGCCGAACGCATACGACACCTTCCAGGCGACATATAACACCTTCCAGGCGGCACATAACACCTCCCAAGTGGGACAAAGTATCTTCTAGGTAAAAACAATGGCACACAACTAGAACACTCTAGAGTGACAAAAACATACAAGATTCATGGGCGACGGGTCAGAGGACCCCGTAGGGCACTGCAAAACATGTGTAACCATTTGGGAAGTGAACGATCAAGATGACCAAGATTATTGGTTGAAAGCGTTCCCAACCACTCTTTGGGGGATCACGATTGACTGGTATACGAACCTTGATGCCCAACACAAAACAAGTTGGAATGCTTTGAAGAGGGCCTTCCAAGAGGAATTCAAGCTCCCGAGGGATGATAATGAGATTGTGACCGAGATCTATAGTACTAAGCAAGGGAAAAGTGAAAGTGTTTGGGCCAATAACTATAGGCTGAAGGAGTTGCTAAACAAGATGAAAAATCAGCTGACCAATGGGTTGAAAAAGAGATGGTTTGTGGAGGGACTCGTACCATCCCTGAGAAGGAAGATGAAGGTCGTCCCTCCGCCATCGTACGAAGAAGCCTACAATAGAGCAATGGACATCGAAAGTGAAATCAAAATGTTCAAAGGGAAGAGGAGGGCGAGCAACGACGACGGTAGGAATGAAGATAGTGATGGCGAGTCCAAGACCATATAGGCCCTCCGTAGCGATATGATGAGGATGATGAGGGAGTTGAAGGCCGACAAGGAGAATGGCAAAGAGGGTAAAGAACTCTTGTGTATTGATTGCAAGGCAGAAGGTCACACTAAGAGAACATACCCAGGAAAATCTTTTTGTGACATCTGTCAAGTGCTGGGGCATTCCATCAAGGAATGCCCGTATAATCTAAAAAACACGGAGCACACAAGTGCTCCTCGCCCAACTGGAGCAAATCACTCCGCCAACCACACCACCCAAACCAACAAACTCTGATGCTTCACCAGGGGGCTATCGCAACAATTGGTGAGGGAATAATCGGTCCAATACCAACACGCCAAAGATTAAAATCCAGTACGACGCAAAAAGGGCAACCTATGATTCAATGCTGCAAATGTAATGAATGGGGTCACTTTGGTCGAGAGTGCCAGAATGGAAATAACAATGGGAGTTTTCTTTGTAAGTGGTGCAGACCGGGAAATCATGAGGGCACGAATTGCTCGAAACGAAAGGGGGTGAATATGCTAGATGTGAAGGAACCAGAGGAGGTACTGGCAATTGCAAGATTGCAGAGCAAGAAGGATGTGTATCCAGATCCCCGTACGGAGAAAGAGAGACTCCGGGAAGCAAAAGCAGACATTGAATGGGTGATGGCGTAGGAACAAAGAGCCTTGCACAATGCTGCCAGCACCCCACTTCGGTCAGGGCCTGAAAAGACTATTATCAAGTAGATGTTGCAAACCACCGTACCCGTATGGGTATCCGATCTTCTGCAAACAATGCCACAATTGAGGATGGCTCTCATAAATGCAATCGGTGACAACACCGTCGACCAGGAACACCATTCGGTGGCAGCAAAACCACCCAGTACGGACCTCATGACAAAACCAGAACTTCCTGGCACGACTGCCACATACCCCATGCTGCTCACTGTGAGTATCAGTCGGAAGCCGACTGTGGTGGAAATGGAGATAATGGGGCAGAAATTGACAAACACAATTGTGGACGACGGCTACGGAGTGAATGTATTGCCAAAAGAGACATAGAGGGGTCTCGACAAACCAACCCTCTGGCCACCAACCTTCGACCTTGTCGGTGCGGACCAACACAGCATCAAACCTCTTGGAACCCTCATGGCACAAAAGGTTGTTGTGGGTACACAACATTTCTTCCTTGATTTTGTGGTCATTTTGTTGGAGAGGAAGGACTATGACTCCCTCCTCGGGAGGGGATGGTTGATTATGGCTAAGGCAAACCATAATTGGAAGAGGAATACACTCTCCATCGAGAGTGAAGGCTAGAAGTACGTAATTGACCTACGGAACCAAGCTGTAAGTGAGGAATTGGCATCATCTGATTCCAACTTGGATGACTCGCAGAATGAGGTTCCCAAGAAGGGAGGTGGAGGATGGAACCTGTTGGTGTACTTTTTATCATATATTGAGCATTAGAATAAAATGTCCCATGATACTCTATCCTCTTGAAAAACCACCGCTTGTGTTAAGATTGCGAGAATATCATATGGCGATTCCAAGGTTTCTTTTGTCAGGTCTTGACATGTGGATAATCTCAATGGGTATTGTGATATGTTGGTAATACACAAAGGGACTTACGCTTGGCTTGTTCAATTCACAATAGAGTTTTATCGTTTGGATTCGGATCATAGACTTAAAGAAAACTAAAAAGGAGATAAGGTTTAGAAATTCTAATCTATTGCTAAGAATTCAAGAGACGGTATTGACTAGGTGATTTCAATAAACAACACTTTGCTTCACCATATTTAGGACAACTACACAAAGTGAGTGCGATCTTTGAGGGATGTGCTTATGATTTTCATACTTATGAATAATACCAACAATTGAACAATTTTACTCGAAGTAGAAGTTAAATCCTTCACAAAATAAGCTTAGACTAACTTTACACAATGAACAAAAATCATCTGTTCATCAAAAGTATGAGCGGAAATTCACCATAAATCAATACTTATCAAATCTTGCATTCTTCTAACATACATGAAATAAAATCTAAACAATGATGAGGGATAAGAACCATGCCAACTCCAAAATAAAAGAGGTAATAACCATCAATTTGAATAATGCATTACTTATTACTTTGGCGATTGTATGCAACAATTTAGTTATCTCATCATGTTTTGCAACATGCTCCCATAATTTACAAATGAGGGGTTGAGCTCAATTTATAGGCTCCCCAATTACAATTTAATGGCCAAGATTGATTTCCAATCAACGGTCAAAATTAAAGCAACCTAACCCTAATCAAAGTTTTCCAAAATAGATCAAATATCTGTCCGATGAGAGACAAGTGGCACAAGATGCTATCTTTTAGGATTGCACCCCCTTCTTCTGTTGAGAGGTAGTGTGTTCAATGAACTTGGACATGTTGACTTGAATTTCCCAATTTGTGCCGAAAAATTTGCCCTAAGTATAGAAATTTGTCTGGAATACTTTTGTTGCCACCAATTTGTGTTGCACGCGGGAGCTTGTCTTTGACTCTTCAGAAATGAAATCCTTCAAGAAATCTGGAATTTCCTTCCATACTTTCGCCAAGTCTGAAGACTTTTCCTTCTTTATGCCTGGCGACTCTTTCAGGTGCCTTGAATTTGGAGAAGAATTTGATTCATGTGCTTGTCTTGTCAATTTATTTCTTCCTGTCATGGTAGACTTGGATAAGTCGAGCCAACCTTTGTTTATGCTTTAATCTTTCTTCCATGCCTTGGCATGCTTCGTGTCAATTTGTTTGCCCTTGGACTTGGAATGTTCTTGGACAATCATTTCCTTGTGTTTGGTGGATTTGGAAAAGTTTGGACATGTGACTTTTCACACATCGCCCCATTGCAAATGGGAACCCCCTACTTTTTAGGCCCTCTGGGTCTTTTGGCTTTCGTTTTTGGGTCTTTTCATAGTAGTCTCGTCAGTCTCTCTAAGTTTTCAAGTGAGGGGTCAATTTGATCAAGTCTGCTTTTCGTTTGAGTGATTTGATTAAATCTAGGGCTTGTTTTGGCTATTTTAGGGTTTCTGCCTTTAGTCCTAGATTTTAGGGGTTTCTTTAAGGGTTTTGGAAAAACTGAACATACAACTGGAATCAGGACCCTTCTAGGAACCTCCCAGTAAAATTTGAGCCAAAACGGAGCAACTTTCTATTTTTAGAAAGTTCCTACTCTTTAGGGATTTTAGTGAGTCCCGGAATGTCGTCATTTTGCCAAAAGTCAAACTTACTATTTTTTGTAATTTCTATTTTTAATAAGTTTCTATTTATAGAAAGTCATTTTGTGTCCCGTTCTAGGGATCTAACACTGACGCTTTGAAGGTTTCTATTTTTGGAAGTTCATTTTTTGGCAGGACCATTTAGGCGAAGTGATGAAGGCCAAGCATTCACGACTACTTTTAATTCCGGAAAGTCAGAAAGTAGACAGAGAGTCAAAAAATGGCTAAGTGTTGAAAGCCCAGTCCAAGAATGAGAAGCTCAAAAAATCATCCAAGTCTGGAAAGCAACATAAAAATCCTTCAGCAAATCAATTTGACATCCAAATGAAGGAGTCTGGTATCAAGGAGGGAAGAAAAGATGAATTTCCTTCCCTTAAGCAATCTAGCGCTCAAGCTAGGAAGAGGACCCGAATAGTAAGGGGTCATGGAAAAATCAAAATGCATTGAGTTCCAAGCCTAAGTCACAGTTCCGCCCTAGAAAGTAATAGGGCGCCAAAACCACCCCGCCATGGAATTCATGAAAAGTCAATATTCGTTCCTCCTAGCAATAGTCCACCCTAGGCATGGCAAGGGTGCCAAATTCACATAATCTTGGAAAGAGTGCTCAAGGAAGGAAATCCTAGCCTTGGTCAAAATATTGCCCAAGAAGGTCATAGGGCGCTAAAGTTGAGGGTCCTTGGAATGCATTGAAATATGATGAATCCTTGACAGTGATAAAAATCCGCCCAAGGCATGGTGAAGGTGCCAAATCCAAGGGATGGTGGAAAGTCCAAACGAAGTATGAATTCCTCCACAAGCAAGAATAACACCTAAGAAGGTGATAGGGCGCTAAAGAAGGTAATCCATGGAGAGCATGGAAAATGCCAAGTTCCATGCACAATTAAAAATGGCGCCCATGTCTTGAGATAGGCGCTAAACTAAGGCACTCATGGAGAACTTTGAAAATTGTGAATTCCCTGAACTTAGTCAGATTCCGCCCTGCTCCTCAGGAGGGCACCAAAAGTCAAGTAGCAAGGAAAATTTGGAAGTCATTGAATTCCTTGACCAAAGGGAAATAGCGCCCTAGGGAAGAAGGAGGCGCCAAAGGGAGGTAATGAAGGAGAAAGTTAAAAATCATGAATTCCTCCCTCAATGTAGAATACTGCCCAAAGTGTCAGGAGGGCACCAAACCAAGGTATCAATGGAGAACAAGAATTTCATCCATCAAAGTCAAAATTCTATACCCAGTTAGGAATATTGAAAATTCTTCCAAGGCTTGGAAATGATAAAGTCCACCATGAAGAGTGAATTCTATGCCTAAGTTGGAAAACAAAAAATTGTCTAAGAAATGAAAATCCAAGGGTCAAGAAGGAATGGAAAAGCAGAAATCCCTGCGGGAATTTCTTAGAAAAATCCATTTTTAGACACCAAATCTTGTCTGAATTTCAAAATTTTTGCAGATTTGGATTCGTAGGAGAATTTTCTTTCTCCTTGACCAAAACCCTAATTTTGTGAAAGATCCCTAAAAAATAGAAGATATTGGAAAATTGTTGAAAATCTCCTCCAAGGCAAGGAGAGTTGAAAAACTTAAAAAAAAATGCTTCCAGAGTCAAAGATTCTCTCTCTTGAAGTTCTCCCTCCAAGCATTTCTCGCCAAGTGGCAGCTAGGTCAGCACATATGGAATTAATGACAGATTCCTTGTGCTATGGTCGTCACGTCCAGGAGATGATGGTGCATTTATGTCTTCGTGGTGGTGCACTTATTATGGGGATATCTTGACCAAGTGGTGGACCAGTCAATGCATGTTGAATGCGTAAAAAAATCTTTTGCATGCAACCGTTGTATTAATGATTTTATGACAGATTCCTGCCACATGTAGCCGTCGTGTGGAGAATGATGGACATTTATTCCTACATGGAATATTCATTGTATTTTGGGTAAATCTGATGTAATGGGGTGCATTTAATGCACTGATGGACGCCATTTTTGGGCTTTTAGAATAATTGTATGTGGGCTTAGTGGGCATTAATAGCCGATTCCCACCTTGTTGCATCTTGAGTGGGGAGTCTTTAGGGTTTGCATGTAGTCAATGCTAGGAGCCGAATGCCTATATAAAGGGGTGACCTCCCTCATTTGTAAGGAGGGAGCTTTGTATGAAATTGTTGCGATAAGTTTTTGAGATAATAATAGTGAAACATTGTTCTTTGATAGTGTCCACTTAAGTTATTTTTTCAAAAGTTGCATGGTTTCACCTTCCTCGCTTAGAGTAGAATTTTATTTTCTCAGTTGTTAGATAAAGTGTTTGGATATGAATGGAGAATGTAATGGTGTTTGATGAATTTCCATGGTTCATACTTTTTGCATCTTGTTGATTGTAAGTTGTAGTGTAAAGTTAGCATGAACCCCCAAATTTGTGCTAATTTCGATTGTGAATGGTCGTTTGGATTGCATCGTGTTGGTATTCAAATGCACTTTCTCAATATGAAAATTTTTCAACATCCTCAGAAGATTACATTGGTTCTTGTGGAGTTGTAGTTTATCTTAGCGAAGCAGAGCTTGTTTTTTTTTGGAATTTGTCCACCAAAGCATTAATTGTTGATATCATGGCCCTTAGGAATAGATTTAGATCCTTTTGAACCCTTTTCCCTTTATTTTCAGTTCAGTTTAGTTTAGTCCATTCGAAGCAGCAGCATCACAAAATTGCCATATCCGATGATGGAGTTCCAGCCACAACAAAGAAGTGAAAGAATGATGCAAACGAAAGGTCCCTTGGATTACCAACAATCACATCAGCCAATTGAGTCACGTCTGTAGCATAAAGGAACCTTGGAGTTGATTGTTTGAACTTCTTGCAATCTTAGCTTGCAATCACACTTTGATCAAGAGAGAGTGAAGTGACCGTTAGGCAACTTTATTCTGTGTTCGACGTAGTCATAAAAAACACGTCAAGAGGATAGTCATGGGCCTTCTTGTATTTTGGCAGATTTGGAAATATGATCGGACAATTTGTTTTCGAATTTTCCTTGATCTTGATTTATGGCGATCTTGGATGAATACATGCCATCTTTATGCTTGCTTAGCAAATTTCCTCTTGGCAAGGCGGAATTTACACATCCTTGGACAAGTTTCAATTTGTGTCTTATTTTATTGGACAAACCTTGGCTAATCTTTTCCTTCCAAGGCGAACTTGGATTGCCTTGTCTTCATGGATCAGATTTGGAGGTCTCATCACTCGGCTTTATTTATTCTTTCCATGTCATGTGCTTGGAAGATCATTCTCCAAGCCTTCTCTTTTTATTATCCAACTTGATTGCTTGGAAGTTTAGACAATTTGTTTTGCTTTATTCCTCAGTGAATTTGGATAACATTCTTCCTTAACCCTGGTAGGGCGGACTTTCTTGAATCTTGGACATGAATGATTTGTTCTTGGAAGATCATTAGTCATTCCTTCTCAGGCGGACTTAGAAGACAAGACATGTTCTTCTTTGTTGGCGAATTGGAATATGCTAAGACATATTACTTTGTCTTTGTGCTCACCAAACTTCCAATCTGTTACCTTTTAATTTGCTGTCTATGATGAACTTGGATGAGTCTTGGACATGTCAAACTTATTGAGTGCTTCCTTCAACCTTTTGGAATGCTTTGTTTCCTATCTCCATGCAAATTTTGTTGTCTCTGTCAGAAGTCTAATAATCTGATCAAGTTCTATCATGTTTGGAAGTTGCTTACTTTGCTCATCCTTGGCGAATTCTGGACATAGGCTTATGCTACAACTTTGGCGAATTTGGATGATGTCTTGACATGTTCATTGCTAACTTGGAAGGCGGATTTGGATGAGAATTTGAACATGTCTAGGCAGACTTGGCAAAAGACTTTGCCATGTGCTCATGCTTTGTTGCCTTGGACGAACCTTAGACAATCACCTTCCAACTTTCTTGACCTCGTGTAGGAGTTTGACTATCTCTTGCCAAGAGTTAATTAACCAATGGTAGGAGTTTACCATGTGTCTGACAATTTTACTTGCCTAGGCGGACTTTGATCATGCTTGGAAGGAATTCATCTTCTCCTTGTCATGCCAACTTGGAAGATTCCATGCCAAGGCGAACTTGGAAGATTGTTGCACATGTTCAAGGTGGACTTGGATAGTTCTTAGACATGCTAGACTTGGCAAACTTTGTCAATTTGTGTTTGCTCTTTGTCATGACCTTCTTCATATTTTCCTTAGGCTGGGCGAAGTTTGAAAACCCTTTGCCAACCTTAATTTGTCTTCATCATGGCGGATTTGGAAGAAGTCTGATTGCCATATTCTGATCAATTCCCATCATGCTTTTCTTTATGGCTAGCAAACTTCATTGGTACTTTGCTGCCTTAACCTGCAAAAACACGTGAAAATTCCATATTATTTTCAGATTTTAATTCTGATTTTTAATTCTCTTTTCTGAAAATTTCACTTTCAGCTTGTCAAAAGGTTAAATTTCTGCGAAAAAGCGGACTGAAAGTGAAGGATTTGGTCAAGAAATTGATAAAATTGAGAGAAATAAGACAGAGAGGTAAGAAAATTCAGTCGGATTGAATCTTTGAATGACTGAAATTTACCTTCAACTGTGAAATTCTGTCTTAAAATCTAAAAAAAAAGCACCGAATTTCTTGATTTCAACACTTGAAGAATTTTATTCTTGAAAATTTCTCTTCAAAAATTCACAAATTTTGAGAGAAAACTTCTTCTCAATTGCTCTCCAAATTCTCAACCTGGATAATGAATTGTGAAAATGAGTTGGTTGAAAATATATAGTCTAGGATTCCTTAACTTCTAAGTTTTATTTTTGTTTTATTGTTTTTATTTTTATTTTTTAAATTATTTTATTATTTTTTCTCTCAAAAAGTCATCTTTATCAAGGAATCTTCTAGAACTTTCTTTAAATTTCCAAAATTCTAGAAGTTTTTTTTTGGAATATTTCTAAGTGTTGAAAAATAATCCTTGAAAATAATTAGTTTATTTTATTTTATTTTTAATTTTTTCCAACATGGTCTAACCTCAAGTAGGAGTTTAACTAACTCTTGTCAAGAGTCAATTAACCATTGGTAGGAGTTTACCAAGTATCGGACATTTTTGCTTGATCAACTTCCTTATGCCTTGGCAGACTTGACTGATCATCTGCCATTTTCATTTCTTCAACTTAGGTGAAATTTTCAATGTGCCATATCCCAATGTTACCTTTATACTTGATCATCAGTTTATTTGGAACAAAACCCTAATTAGGGTTTCCACCTTGCTTTTTGCACTTCGAGACCTAATTTTTGAAATCTGAGAACATGGGTAGCAATAATTTGGCATGGAGATCAAAACCCTAATCTCAGAAAAAAGCAAAAAAGCAACCCTTGCTTTTTATACTTAGAAGCAACAATTTTCAAATCTAAAGACATGGACAGGACTGATATGGCCTAAAGAACAAAACCCTAATCTCAGGAAAAAGCAAAAATTTCGAAGCCCTACTTTTTATACCTAGAGACGATTTTCAAAGTCCGACAACATGGGCAATAATGAAATAGCCCAAGGAACAAAACCCATATGCCACTTTCAGAAATTCAGAAAAAACGAAACAGCAGAAATTTCTAAAAATAGAAAGTTGTCAAAAATGACCCAAAGCAATTGCGATCCTCGTCCTTCAGACCTTCCAAGCACTTTGACTACATTCATACATGACTCTAAGCATGATTTCTCAACTTGGCTCGGGATGAATTCTCAAAAACTCTAGCTCCTCATTGTAAAAAGATTGGTGATTAGCAGCTACAACGCCAAAGAAAAACCCAAAAAGAAAAAAAAGGGGGTCCCCATTTGCAGTGGGGCGATGTGTGAAAAAGGTCACAAGACAACCCAATGACGAAGGGGTATTGGAATTAGAAGGATGCTCTGAGGATGAAACCAGTTCTCTGGCCGAACTTTTTCACTGGCAAATGGAAGACTACAAAATGTTCTATCTGGAGTGCCACATGCTGCGGATATGCAAGATCAAAGAGTCAGGTGATGGTACGAAGGATGCAACATTCCCTCCGGAGTATAGGGAGTACTGTGAGGGTGTGGCACGGGTGGATGAAACACACGCCCATCGGTTTGAACGGGATAAGGCTATCAAGTACGAAGAATCAAATGTGAAGAGGGTCAACTTGGGCAAGGAGGACGATCGGAAGGTGATACCTATAGGGATGACTGGAACCCCGTACTCAAAGCAACAACCTTCAAAATATTCATGGAGTACAAGGTCGTCTTCGTCTAGACGTACAAGGATTTGAAGGGGATACCTTCGGAGTTGTTCTTACACCGCATACCCCTTGTACCCAGAGCCCAGCCCGTACGGAGGAGGCCATACAGAATGAATAAGAATTATGCAGCAAAGGTGAATGAAGAAATTGAGAAGATGCTGGAGACTGGAATTATCTTCAAGGTGATTGGATATCGCCAATTGTCATCTCTCTAAAGAAGGAAGCAAACCGGATTAGGATATGTGTGGACTTTCAATGCTTGAATGCTATGACTATCAAGGACCCGTTCCCAATTCCGTTCACTGACAACATTTTGGAGGAGGTAGCGGGCCACGAGATTTACTCATTCCTGGACGAATTTTCTGGATATAACCAGATCAATATCGCGGAAGAAGATAAGCTGAAAACGACATTCATAGTGGAGGATGGAGTATATGCATACAATCGGATGCCCTTCGGCCTGTGTAATGCTCCAACAACCTTCCAGTAGATCATATTGCATATTTTTGATGGGATGTCGGTTGGAAGTTTCAAGGCATTCCTCGATGACTGGTCTATCTACAGTAAGAACTAAACCCATTTGAATGCATTTGGGGAATGCATGGAGAGATGTTGACGGGCTCGATTGGCCCTGAACCCCAAGAAGTGCCGATTCATGGTACCACAAGGGAAGCTGTTGGGGCACATTGTGTGCAATGAAGGGTTGAAGATAGATCCTGACAAGGTAGGGGTGATTGTGAACATGGAGAGTCCAGTGGATGTCACGGGGGTGAAATCCTTTCTCGGGCATGTCGGCTACTATAGGAGGTTTATCAAGAGCTTTGCACAAGTATCCTGTCCATTGGACAAGCTGACAAGGAAGGGAGAACCGTTCAAGTGGGGGATGGAGTAGGAAGAAGCTTTCAAGGAGTTAAAATTGCGACTGGTGAGTGTACCAATCCTTGCATACCCCGACTGGAACAAGGAGTTCAACGTTCACGTGGATGTCTCCAGTTATGCCATCGGTGCCACTCTGGCACAGGTGGGCGTACAGGGATTGGATCACCCCATTTTTTTCGCCAGTTGTTTGCTTTCGAAGGCCGAGCGGAACTACAACACGACAGAGAGGGAGCCACTAAGAATGGTGTACCTCGTACAAACGTTCCGCCACTACCTCCTTGCAACACCATTCACTTTTTATGTGGACCATCAAGCTCTGATGTATTTGGCAAATAAGCCAATAATCCAAGGACGGGTAAGCCGATAGTTGTTATGACTTCAGGAGTTCACCTTCACCATTGTCGTACAGCCCGGAAAGAGTCATGTCATTGCGGACCAGTTGTCAAGGATCAATTCTGGAGAACCCACGGAAGGAGTAAATGAGGACTTTCCAGACGCTCACTTGTTCCAAATCGCTGTACTACCTCCTTGGTATGAGGACATTGGCGAGTACCTATCCACCTTGACTTTCCCATGAGATATGCCACTAGGGGAACACCGTAAGCTCGCATTGAAGAGAAAAACCTTCCAACTGATCAATGGTCTACTGCACAAGATGGGACCTGAGCAGATCGTGCGTAGATGCGTGATGGAGGAAATTCGGAGTGTACTAAAAGAAGCTCATGACAGGCTTGCGGGAGGCCACATGGGACCTGATGCTACCGCATGGAAGGTACTATTGGCAGGGCTGTGGTGGCCAACCATGCATAATGATGCATGAGAATGGGTTGTAGGATGTGATACATGTTAGCGTACGGGAAAACCACTAAAGCGGGATTTCATGCCCCTATTTCCCTCTCAGCCGTAGGAACTGTTTGAAAGATGGGGATTGGTTTTTGTAGGGCCTCTGAAGGTGATCAATATGCATAGATGCCGGTACATTGTCGTGTCTATCGAATATCTCACCAAGCGGGCCAAAGTGAGAGCTCTCCCAGACAACACTGCCGTTAGTACGACAAGGTTCTTGTACGAGCAAATTGTGATTAGGTTTGGGATTCCAATTCAGATTACAAGTGATCGAGGAGTTCACTTTGTTAATCAGGTCATTCGGATGATGACAACAGAATTTAAAATCTTCCACAATTTATCCAGTCCGTACTATTCGCAGGCAAATGGCTAGGCGAAAGCCACAAACAAGATACCCATCTCCATCATTTACAAGCTGTGCGGAGTAGAACAGGAGGACAAGGAGGAGCAGCATCTCCTCGCAGTACTCCGGGCGTACTGTACAACGTACAAGGTGACAATGGGTCACATCCTGTTCCAACTTATGTACGACCAAGAAGTCGTGGTGCTGACAAAGTACACTGTACCAAGCTTAAGAATTGTAGTAGACAGTCGGCTCGGGGATGAGGAAAGTTTGAAGGCCCTTCTTATGAACCTCATGAAGTTAGATGAACGTCGGATGATGGAACAGTGGGCGACGGAAGTAGCCCAACACTGACAGAAGTACTGGCACGACAAACATCTTCGGCAGACAAACTTCCGTCCCGGCCAATTGGTTCTAAAGTATAACGGATGAAACAAACTTTGACCTGGTAAGTTTAGGGTTCATTGGTTGGGGCCCTATAAAATCAAAGAAGTGGGGAAGAATGGAGCAGTAAAACTTTCCAGCCTGGAGGATAACCCAATACGCGACCCTGTAAATGGCTCGAATTTGAAACTGTATCGGGAACGTGATAAACTAGTCCTATCAATCAACATGTTGGGATATGCCATGAAGGGAGACTGGACCATCGGATGAAGCAAGGAAGTGGAAGAAGACCCCATGGTTGTGACAGAACCCTACCGGCATGACGAGGATTGGGCCTAGCCACTCACATTCATTGAAGAAAGACTCGTGCCCAAACAAGTCGAAGGCATTGTAGTACCTAGAATTCACAAGTACCTTACAAATGCCTATTTCGGTGATCCGACCGTATGGATAAGGATCACGGGGCATTGGAGGAAGAGAGCTCCATACGAAGGATTCCGTGAAGGCTATATTGTGTACGACATTGATGAGGAAGCAAAGGCTAAAAGGAAGGCGGAACTTGCCGAGAAGGAAGGGGAGCCAGTTGACTTGGAAGAAGAGGTAGATTTGGAGGAGTACGGTGCAACCTTAGGACTGTGTTTGAAAATGGTACTAAAAGTTGAAGACTTGTTTGTGATAGCATCGCGACTTGGCGAGCAGGAAGCATGCCCCAATGCACTTTATTGGGTCATCCCTAACCCTGCAGGCCCATCGCAGGTGGATGGCGCGAAAGTGACATTGTACCAACAATATGGAGGTCGGTACGTAGATGGAAGTTATAAAGGAGTAGGACCGACACCATTGGTGGACAACATATGAGACTTGGAATATGTGGGCACGTGTTGCCCTGAGGAGTGTTACAGGAGACTACCGCACATATGTGCATAGTTGTATGACTCAGAGATCAGAGTAAGACCTCAGGAAGATCCCACTGGGGTAAAGAGGAAAATGGAGGATCCGAAGGAGGGTGACGATCAAGTAGGACCAAGCAAAAAGCGGAAGGAAGAGGACATTGGTAGTAAGGTAAGACCGAGGAAATGAGTGAAACGTCAGGTACAAAAAGCTAAGTTGCTTAAAGAGAAGAAGATAGTACGAGCTCGAGAAGGAAAGGTGGTACACCCCAAGGTGTAGAAAAGCAATAAAACAAGCAGGGGGAAGCAAGTTGCCGAGTACCATGGCCACTTAAAGGTAGGAGGGTTAAAATCTAAATATTCTTGCCAAGTTCAAATATTAAAAAGATATCTTAAAGGAGATTATTATAAATTGAAAAAGCAAGGCAAGTATTAAAAATAAAAAAAATGGGTTAGCAAAAATAAAAAAATTAAAACAAAGGGTAAATATTGTAAAGTTCGTAAAAGAAAAATTGAATGTGGTAAAAAGAAGATTATTTTATAAAAAATTATTGAAGTTTACCCTAACCCTAAAAGTGAGAAACTTTTATAAATTTTCCCGAGTGGCCATTCCAAACAAATCATATAGCCAGAGAGTCGGAGGAAATTGAGATTTTGGCAGTAACAGGAGCAGAGAAGGAAGCTCGTATGAATCCGTACAACACGGATTGATATCCGTACGAAAGTTGGAAGAGGACAATCCATACGATTTTCGTACGGAATTTGTAGAAGGAAATCAAGTGAAAGGAAGAAATCTATACGAAAATTGCAATTGAGGGAATTCAGGTGACGATAAATAATTCGTACAACACGTGTACAGGAATTGCAGAGACAGGAAGAACTCAATATGATATTCGTACAACAGGAAATCAGGTTATAGAGCACTTGTACGGTATCCGTATGGAAATTCCAGACGACAATATTCTCTGTATGATCATCCAAACCAGGCGTGAAGGGGTGAGAAGGAAGTTTATACAAATTTGTACGGAACTGAGAAAAATCCGTACAAGATTAGCTGAAGGAGAAAATCCGTATGGAGGAAGCATAGAGGAATTTAGCAAAACCTTTATGGAAGGGAGTTTGTACACACAAATGTCGTATGGTCGGTACACACAAATTCCGTACGGTTGGTACGGCTGGAGGAGACAGGAAGAATTTCCGTACGCTAAAGACAGTTGGCGAAATTTAGCCGATTGCGGAAACGGTTGTGACAGCGTCAGTGTACATCTAGAGGGATAGTTGGAAGGAGACAAAAAATCGACAAAGGCAAAATAATTCACGCAAGGGATATGGCTACACCAGGAAGCGGCAAGGGGAACAAGATCAGGGCACGAGTGCAGAGAGACAAACTTGTGATGGTACAATCTTTGACATGGGAAGGTTTGAATGGTAGCGACTGTTGCACATGGTGGGAAGAGATCAATGATGCCAATGTCATCAAGCACAATTTGAAGAGAGAAGACGTCGATAAGATTTTAGTCATGCCCGTGTTTCACGTCAAAGCATTTGAACTTGTGCTGAAGGGTATGGTGGTAGGTTAAGATAGGCACACACACAGGTCGATGGTAAGATATGGTGATTGCAATATGACCATTTCTTTCTCAGCTGTAGAGTTTGCTAGGATATTTGGAATTCTGAACTAGGGTAGTCCAGTGATCAAACAAAAGATGACCCTTGAACAGAAACAACAATTGGTACGGTTGGTCTGCCACGAAGATTTGACTCAAGAAGAACAAGATGGTATCTGGAAATCTGGAAGTAGCTGTGGGGTGAAGTGGACATTTTTGGTGAATGTAGAATGGCTATGTATCATGGATATCATCAAGAGCAAGGTGACAGGAGCTAGTAGAGGGTTGGACATCGCCGTGTGGATGTTGTACCTAATGAACGGGTTGAGGAATGGCACGGTGTTCAATTGGGCATCCTTCCTCTTTGAGCGTATTCGAGAATGCCTAGGGCTACAACATAAGGTCTTGTACATGTCGCACCACGCCATTGCTATGTTTTTGGATGTCGTTCGTACGAGGGGCGACTTGCAATCGTTGGCAAGATTGGAGCCGTACAAGTCACCCATCTTTTTTGGACACATTTAGATACCATGACGGTGGAGAACTGCAGAAGAAGCAACGACGGCAAGATGTGGGACATTTTGCAAGTGCAAAAAGTGAGGCCAGTGAAAAGGAAGTTATGGAGGCGTCCTCGTTTGATGAGTAGAGTGGCGAAGAGGAAATATTCCGAATGGCGTCAACCGGGGCACATGCAGTGGCCGAAGTGGACATTGTTGGAGACAAGCCAATGGTCGAAGGAGTTGGAGAGAGTAGCATGGTGGCAAAGAATCCCCCTACACCATTAGACATTGGTCAGGGAAGCCAATCAGCACCACGCAGGAAAGAGTGGGCAAAGTGAGTGTCGTCACAGGTGGTTGATGTGGTGGAAGTAGAGGCTTCACCACCACCGCCACCTAGGGCAACATCTGGTCTAGATGTAGCAGTGACATAACTCAGCCCCACATGTGCTGATCATCAGGAGCAGACCATAGATTCATGGCTGTTGGAGACTCTTGGGGTACGAGTGGAGGAGTTGCAGGAGGTGCCACTTTCACCTGGCGGGGATGGCGGAATGGGCATTGGCGAAGGAGATTTCGAAGGGCGAGAGGATGCATAGATGCACTAGAAGACATTGGAGGAGAGGAATCTTCCTCAGCTCATGGAGAGGAACTAGTACTTCGGTTGGCGAAGCCTAACCCAGCGGACCCACTCGGCACCATGCAACAATGTGTGTCTCAGTTGGAGGGAATGGCGAAATTATTGACTGATGTCGGCCACATTGTGAAGGATGTGGATTTTGGACATGATCCCAAGGTAGCTCGAGTGGCCGAGCGGCTTTTATCCTTTGTCAGGGAGGACTACGAGGGAGAATTTTTCAAATGCTTCACGACCAAAGGATGGCCGAAGTCGGAAACCCCTGAGAAGATTAGTGCGTGGATGGCCAATGTGATAATAACTGAGGAGAGCGACATTTATGGCTCTCTGTGTGGGGTGGAGATAGCCTTCCGAGACTTGGTCCTAAAGCATCGAAGGACAACAATAGTGAGGATGGAGGATGTGACAACACAACGAGATCAAGCGATACAAGAAGCCAAGGGTGCCAAAAAAACTTTGGCCTATCACATACAAAAGAGCCAGGAGGAGTTGGCTCAGGAACACTCTTGGGTCACATCATTGGAGGAGACTGTGGCTAAGTATGTTCAGGTCCTGGAAGCCAGTGGGGAGGAGAAGTCTGAGTTGGTGAGACTGGAGGTTAGCCTGGCAGAAAAAGATAAGGAGTTGCACAGACACGGTGAGGAGCTTCAGAAAGCTCGCAACAAAGTACTTGGGGCGACCCATATGGTGAAGATGGCACGAGAGCGGGAACTTGCGGCCACCCAGTGCCTTCAGCAGCGGGCCGACACTTCTTAGTCGTATGTACTTCTAGGGACGCCCTCTCATCCCTCTCCACATTAGTTCCAATTTTGCTTTCATTACGACTTCTTTTTTTGGGGGACTGATGTTAGGCGG
The DNA here is from genome assembly GCF_030272615.1 of Cryptomeria japonica. Taxonomy (NCBI): domain Eukaryota; kingdom Viridiplantae; phylum Streptophyta; class Pinopsida; order Cupressales; family Cupressaceae; genus Cryptomeria; species Cryptomeria japonica. The sequence goes on from NC_081408.1 coordinate 306,966,329, forward strand.
CAATTACGAATAAAACTCTTAAGTTATAGTTTATGTTATTTTTGTTATGTGTGGGGTTGGCTGTGCGGGTTCCCGTGTCAGTTATGACGGTTGGTACCTTGGCCAACCGCCAAGTAGTATATATTGCCATGTAAGGGAACCCTGACAATAGGAATGATGTACTAGTTTTTGGAAGCAATAAAGGAAACATCTTTTTGCCATATTGTTGTGACTGTTAATATTAATTTATGTTCTGAATATAATGAAGTTGCTGGTTATATGTTCTGCGTGTATTTCTTGTTTATTTTGTGAACTTGAATAACTCACTGTAGGGAGGAAACAACCTTTCTGTTGAGGCCACTTGCCAATTTCCTTTTGTCTTCGGCTACAGGCCTGTTCCATGGTTGATGTTTCATTGTTGCTACCAAACTGCTTCTTCTATCTGTCTTGTTGCAAGAGGGTGTTGCACAAATAATCAAACTTTAGGTCAACATTGGTAGATGTGATATTGAGTGTTTTTATGAAGTACTCATGTTTGTCACAAGTTCTTTAGCATAATTGCCACCATATTTTCTTCCATATTGCAACCAATAGTTGCCAACTAATTGCAAATGTCCTTGATCTTCATTAAATGTTGTTGCTAGGACATCTCATCCATCATGATGGAGAAAGGCATATTTTCCAAGAAGGCTTTGCCTTTATGTTACATCTCGGGCAGATCTTACAGGTGCTTCCAAATCTCCACAAAGGTTTTTCTTGATGGAACCTCTGAAAGCATTTTATATGTTATGGATAATTTAATGAGCATAATGACTTTGTGATTATGCTAATCAAACTTGTATTGGTCTTTACTTGCAAATGTTGGCTGAGTTTCAATACCAAGGATGATTTTATCGAGGCATTTGTACTTGAAGATTGTGAGCATGCATTGTTTCCAAGTGTTTTATTGTTAGTGAAGCATTGGCTGTCTTCCAACTTGATGTTGGGTAATGAAGTCATCCCTCTTGCAATACAAAATCATGAAAAATGAAGAAACAAGCTACTATTAGACTTGTAGGTCAAATTTGAGTCAACACCACAAGCATTATTTATAAAAAATCATCAAAAAATCTAGTAGGGCAACAAAAACTACAATTCTACTAAAAAATTGTAAAAAGCATAGAAAAACAATTTTGGAAAGTTTTGGCCACCCACGTTTTTGGAAAAAAATGTTAAAAAATGAATAAAACCCTAGAAACCTTAGGTACCTTTGTTGGTCATGATTTTGTTAAAAATTTGCTGAGAAGTAGTTGAAAAATTGTTAAAAAATCGATATTGAAATCATACGTGTTGCCATTCAAGTGCAAAAAAATCACAATTTGTTAAGAAAACGCCGATGTGACTTTTGCAGATTAGCAAAACTCTTGTTGCATGCAAAATAGCAAAAAATGTGCCCTAGCCGTGCGATTTCAAAAACCTGCCAGTCGCTAGATGTTAGCCAATTATTTGGTTAAAAAATCATGTATGAAACATTATTGAAAAATGGAAAATGGCTGTGGAGAATATGGAAACCTTTGGCAAGATTTCTAGATAAAAATCTGGTTAAAAAAAATGACATGATTTTGACCTTGGAAAACATGCAATTTTGGAGAGAACACACAATTTTGAGTAGAAAAAATTCCATGATTTCTAGGGAAAGAACCCACGGCTTTTTTTTTACATCTGCTAAAAATGCAAAAATTTACCTATGAATTTGTTGAAAATATCACCAGAAGCCCTTGTACGAATCCGTATAGCTTTGTTTGGCATGTTCTTCTGTGTCACGCATGTACAATTCATCACCATGATAGTTCATAGAATGCATGTGCTCATTGATGCCAAGATTTCACTTAGGCTTTGATACCATATAATGGAAATAACATGGAGAATGATTACCAAGATATACGATATTTATTGAGGAGCGTAAGTCTCTTTAAACAAGAGTTACAAAAGATCTATTCGTAAAGGATAAGGTTGACAACTAAGAAATCAAAGAATAAGAATAACAACTAAAAGAATATTATTGAAGTCTATCCTAAGTTCCAATGTTACAAGAATCGGACTCCACAAAGACTCGACACATCAAGAAACCCAAGAAATTCAGAGATTTTTAAGGATTTAAAACTTGTTTCATGCACCCTTTAATAAATGAACCTTAAAGACACAATAACATCATCAAATATAAGCTAATTTGATCACATACACAATTATACATTGATCACATTAGCATAACTATAAACACATATTTTAGCCGAAGGAACACATTTAGATATATAAATATTGTCAAATGTATAGAAAACTCATGGAATATGAAATCCATGGCATCAAAGCACATACCAAAACTAAATATAATTCTATGGCTTAGAGGAGGTTGCATTACTCATCCCCACATTACAGCAAGTCATGCGTTGGTGTCAAAGATAGGTCCTAGATGATGATGTAGACATGATATTTGCTTTGTCTTAATGATTGGTTTGTATATTCAAGTGAGGAATCTATTATTAATTTTTTTGAAAGCCTTCAAGATTGCATGTTTTGTTGACAAGCTTATTAACAAAGAACAGTGGTTAAGTAAAAGATAAATGGTTATGTTCTATTTTGACTTTAGCTAGGATAGTAATAGATTAGATTCTTCTATGAGTTGGCTATGCAAGGTGTGATACATTTTGCATTATGAAAATGGCATTTCTTGCCAACTACGACTTAACTTGTATTCAATGGCAATGCAAGGTGTGATACATTTTGCATTATGAAAATTGCATTTCTTGCCAACTATGACTTAACTTGTATTCAATGGTACAAGGACTGTAGCATGCCAACTTTGCCTATGGCACTCTTTGTATACTAAAGAAATTGTTCAATGTATGAAGCAAGATAATTCTTGATTGTGGCTTTGCTTGTGAATATGTAGAGATTTGCAACAAGGGATATGTTATTTTAAGATTTTTATAACACTAAAATGGGGTTGAGGGGTAGCACCTCTTGTGGGGGTCTGGGGGCAGCGCCCCCAACAAATTTGAAGGGCAATGCCCCTCATGGGGTTGAGGGGCAACGCCCTTGGCGCATTCCTGGTCTTGATACAGGATGGGGTTGAGGAGGCAGAGCTGCTGCCACCAAGCCCAAATGAAGACCTTCAAAACCACACAAACCATGGCGCATACCATTTTCATACTTAAAAAAAATCCTAGATGGGCATGTCATAAATCAAAGAAGCATTAGAATTTTGTAAGTATTTTAAAAGAAAAAATGAAAATGTCTGTCTTAGACCCATCCTTGCTGAGTCTTGGTGAGTCTGGGAAAGAATCGGAGGACTCAAAGGCCCAGTCTCCCAGACTCAGCCAGCCTAGCTCGCCTTGGACTCACCGAGTCTTGGCGAGTCTCATTTCTATGATCCTAATGACTTAATTGACCATTATAAACTAATATTACAATATTACTTTAATAATAGTGCAGGATGCCTTTGGTCTTTGAGCTGAATGATCACATTTTGTGGTTTGCTAAATAACATAGAGAATGATTACCAAGATATATAAAAGTTTTATTGTATCCTTTATAAAACAAATGTTTTTATATAAAAGTTTAAGAACATACCAAGCTATGCCTGATAACCTACAAGTATGAGTCAAGTCGTAGAAAATCAAAATCTGTCATTTGAGTAGAAACTAAAATGGGACTTGGTTAACTTGTATAGTTTAGAATCCAAAACAAGATTATTTATGGTTACCAAATGGGACCCATTTCTAGAATGATGGTGCTTCCACCAAGCCTTTGCTAGTCCTAGAGATAAGTTGGACCATTGATTCTAATTTCTGTTGACATTGTTGAGTGTTTGATCATGGTTTCACTTGCCCATCTCTTAAAATAAGATTTAAACTCATTTTAGTGCTGCAAGAGGTTTGAACTGCTTTCCTTTTGGATTCTGAGAATGGCAAAACGTTTTTCATATTTTCCGGATGGCTATTGAAATCATATATAAAAGTTAGTATGAATTTTTAAAACACAAATAAATTAAAAATACCTAAAAAGGACTTAAAGACTAAAAAACTGAAATTTCAAAAATCTAAACATTTAAATATATTTCCCAAAAATATAATAATTAGCACAAAGTATACAGCTCTTGAAAATTCTGACCGCTAGTCCACCATCTAGCTTGGTATTGTTCAATAGAATAGGCAATGGGGATACATCCTTGGGGAACACTGATTTATGGATTGATTTGGCAGAGCTAGTTTGCTATTGCTAAACTGTTTATTTGCTAGCATTAGGGTAGAATTTCTTTCCTAATCTTTTCTATCTTGGTTTGAGCTTTTGTTGAGAATTGAGATTTATAAGTATTTACCCTAACCTATTGCACTTCTAAATTCTTCCGCTATTTTGGTTTTGTGTAAACTTTAAATTTGATATTGGATGGTGCCTTCGGTAGTGGATGTTTTGATAGTAGCTTGATTTATTCGGGCTCAACAACACAATTAGGAAAAGTGTTTCAGGGTGTTTAGTGAAGCTTAATGTCTTAAAAACCATAATGATAGACTTTAATTTAAGAAGCTTTAGATTCTTTTGGTTAAATGGTAAATTTGACTGTGTATTCTGGCATTCCTATTCTGTCCAGTCATCAAGAAAAGGTTCTCAGTGTTGTGCTAGGATGATAGCAAGCTTTTTCAAGAGGTGCACGCTTATTATATAGGGTATAACTGATAAAAAAGATTCTTTTCTGTGATCAGCATTGCTGTCACCTACATGCTTGTCTGTGCACGCTTGAATATAAGCATATTCTGTTATGAGGGAGTCTGAGGACATATTTTCCAGAAGTTTTTGTTAAGTCAATAATCTTATGATGTTATTTTTATGTCTCTAAAAGTGCTCATGGATCTTTGTCTTTGGTGGTTGTTGACAGTGACTTAATTTATGACCTCCTTGATTCGTTGAGCAAACGCTTGGAAGAATTGGATGTCTCTGTGATATTGACAATCTTGCAATGTATGCATTTTCTTTGACTGGTGTTTTGTTTTATATTTTATATTTTTACATATAGTAAGATGTCATGCCACCAAAAGCTTATTGTAGTATGCTGAATGCCATAATAAATTTTGTGTATGACCTGAGCAGGCTGTGGCATGTGCTTAAGAAGTGATGATCCAGCTGCAATGAAAGATTTCATTTTTGGTATTCAACAACATGTCCATGAGTTGAAAGCTCTAGCTTCAGGCACGCAAGATAGAAATCCTATAGTCAATGGCAAAAGGGTATTGTAATGATGTGACATGGCAAAACACTTGAAGCTATATAGTTGTTGGAGAAGGAAGTCAATTAGTCTCAAGCTAATTTCTTTGGCCTCTTATTGGCAGATGGAATATATGCTGGAAACTATTTGTGATATAAAAAATAACAAGAAGCGGCCAAAAGAGGAGTCCTCGCCTCATGCTCGTCTGAAAAAATGGTTACAAAAGGTTCTTCAATTTAGGGAACTAAATCTGTCGTCATTCTACTATAAAACATTTTTGTATTGGAATCTGTATTATGGAAGTATTGTTTTGGCACAAAGGATTCAAGCATGTATCATTTGTTTCTGTTAAATATCTATATAGAAATGCTAATTACTAGGCTTTTTACATTCTAACACAGGCAAGTTTTCCATAGAATTATGATTATGGTTAATAGCTGGAGTTGCTGGTTTGGTTATGGCAGTTCACATTTTTTTACTCAGGTTCTTACATATAATTTTGCTAGAAGAAGCAGAGATTTGGAACAAGAATTAGGAAAGAGTGAAGACCATGAAGGAATAATTTTTCTAGATTCTGTTTTTAAACACTTCATTCAAAGTTTCAGATGAAATACAAGATATAATCATTGAAGGTAAGCTTATTGGTTCGGCTATCTTGGAACTAGAACAAAATGTGGTGATAGCCAAATTCATTGGAATCCGGCCAAGTATGGATAAAATTAAAACTGGATGGGCTTGAAATGGTACACCTGTCCATGCTGATGTATCCAGTTCCTACCGAAAGGGTTTTAATAGATCATTTTCCAATGAGAGGAAGATACAGATAGGATTATGAGGGGAGGTCCATGGTTCATGGGAAATGCTGGATTATATTTGAAGAAGTAGATAACAGGTTTCGATCCCTTGACATAAACCCTTTCTAGGCTCCAGTTCAGGTAAGATTGTATAATTTACCACTGGAATTCTGTAGTGAAGATATTTTCAAAATGATTGGGGATTTTCGTATAGTGCACCCTAGGATTTCTCCTATTAAACCTTTTAATTAGTAATCTATTGAAATTGTTATATCAGCTGATGGAGCTGTGGCCTTAAGTGATCAGTCCATGATACCACCATTCATATACAATATCCTCAAGATGCAATGTAGCAAAATTTATGGCCTCATCCTGAATCATGGGTCTAAGAGATAGGTATGTGTCCAACTTCTGTACAAATGCATATGCTATGCATTTGCTAGATCCATAGAAGGTGGGGAGTGTCAACATTTCTTGAACATGTTTCATATCTCTTGGGATAGATGATAACCTTGGTTCAAGCCTAAGGTTGGTTCAAGTTATAAAGTTGTTTAGAGACATTTTAGCTTGGATCTCCTTTGGGAAAAATTGTTACTCTACATAACATGCTATAATGTCATCTACAATTGGGATTTGAACTTTAGAGCTAGGGACCTTTTTATGCACCTCACGGTCTCTTGAGTGTTGTTAGGAGTGGCTGTATGATTGTTAGCTTCTAAATCGCTTCCTTCAAAATTGTGCTTCCTAGGCATGTTCTGTTGTTGTGTGGCTAGGTTGGATCCCTTCTAGGGCCGACCTAGTGCACAAAATGCCGGGTGGCCTATCGGCCTTGGCATCTTGATATCTCAGTTGTATGAGTCTAATTTGGGGTAGGCCTTATTTGGGTGAACCACTTGTGTGTAACTTGTGATTAAGTTAAATGTAACTTGCAACTAAGGGAGACTCATATGTAACTTGTAACATATAGATCTGACCCTATCCTTGGCACCAAAAGTATATGGCCGAATTGAGATCTATTAGGAGGTATTGATTCATATATATGCAAGGTCATGATTGCATCAATAGCAATGAATTCAAGAACTTGAAGATCATGTAGTGTGCTCAGGGGTGATGATAAGAGCTTATCGTCTATGGTTGGGAAGGCAACAGATTTGATGTTTGCCTATGGTTAACGAGCACTACCATAAAATCAACATGGTATCAGAGTGGGTTCCTTCTATAGAGCCTAACCGCTTGAAGGTAGATCCCGTGCTTTTGTGAGGGATCTGAAAACGGAGTTTCATAGTTTGGATTATGTGTATGTCTGACACGCTTTTTGTGGTTACTGGGGTGGTGTGCGCTCTGGGAGTACAAAATTGTCGTCTGAAATTTTGACCCCAAGGCTTTTGCTCGGGTTGGAAACTACCATGGAAGATTTGGTTGTTGATAAGATCTTTAACGATGGCGTGGGCCTCGTTCCGTCGGAGCGTGCTGTTAAACTTTATGATGCATTGCACATGTATTTGTCCCGAGCGGGGATCGATGGCGTGAAGGTCGACGTTATTCATATTTTGGAGTTGTTGAGCGAGGGCCTTGGTGGGCGGGTGGAACTGGCTAAGGGTTATTTTAATGGGCTGAGCGAGTCCGTGAGGAAGTACTTCAAGGGAAATGGAGTGATTGCATTGCAACGACTTTGTGTATCTGGGCACTAAGTAAATCACCGTCGACCGTGTTGGACGAATCAGAGATTGCATTCAAGGAAGATTGCTTGCATTTCTTCGTAGAGGAAGAATCAACATTCAAGGGATGTTTGACATATCGTCAGAAGTAACCTTGGACGAAGAGGTCAGAAGATTGATTTCAGCTTTAGAGGGAGCTTGAGGAAGCCTAACATTTCAGCTTCAGAGGGAGCTTGAGGAAGCCTAACATTTCAGCTTCAGAGGGAGCTTGACATTTCAGCTTCAGAGAGAGCTTGACATTTCAGCTTCAGAGGGAGCCATGTCATCAAGAAAATTTCGTTAACGAGTTCTTCTTTGCGAGGGAGAAGTTCAAGGTGCGATCCCTTGTTAATGAGTTCTTCTCTGTGAGGGAGAAGTTCGAGGTGCAATCCCTTGTTAATGAGTTCTTCTCTGTGAGGGAAAAGTTCAAGGTGCACATTCTCCTCTGCGAGAGAAGTTTGAGGTGAAAGGCCTCGTTCCACCCTCTGCAAGTAGGCATGGTGGAGATGCATTCTTCTTTGGGAGAAGTTTGAGGTTAGAGCCCTCGTTCCACCCTCTGCGAGTAGGCATGGTGGTAGTGCACCCTTCTCTGAGAGAAGGTTGAGGTGAAAGCCCTCGTTCCACCCTCTGCGAGTAGGTATGGTGGAGATGCATTCTTCTCTGGGAGAAGTCTGAGGTTAGAGCCCTCGTTCCACCCTCTGTGAGTAGGCTTGGTCGAGATGCATTCTTCTCTGGGAGAAGTTTGAGGTTAGAGCCCTTGTTCCACCCTCTGCGATTAGGCATGGTGGAGCCACCCTCTGCGAGTAGGCATGGTGAGCCCACCCTATGTGAGTAGGTATGGTGGGTATCATGGAAGAAATTCCATGATGAGCTTGTTCACCCTCTGGGAGTAGCTATGGTGAATGTATTATTCATGGGAGTAGACATGGTGTTAGTCACTATGTGACTTGGTTATTCAGAAGGAATCCTCCCTAGCTAAGGGGGAGTGTTGTTGTGTAGCTAGGTCAGATCCCTTCTAGGGCCGACCTAGTGCACAAAATGCCAAGTGGCCTGTCGGCCTTGGCATTTGGATATCTCAGTTGTATGAGTCTAATTTGGGGCAAGCCCTATTTATGGCGAACCACTTGTGTGTAACTTGTGATTAAGTTAAATGCAACTTGCAACTAAGGGAGACTCATATGTAACTTGTAATATATAGATTTGACCCTATCCTTGGCGCCAAAAGTATATGGCCGACTTGAGATCTATTAGGAGGTATTGATTCATATATATGCAAGGTCATGATTGCATCAATAGCAATGAATTCAATAACTTGAAGATCATGTAGTGTGCTCAGGGGTGACAATAAGAGCTTATCATCTATGGTTGGGAAGGCAACAGATCTGATGTTTACCTGTGGTTAATGAGCACTACCATAAAATCAACACGTTCATGTTATTGTCCATTTTGTGAAGCATTTGTGCCAACATATCCAACATAATATCAATTTTTTCCTTTTTTGCCATAACACTGTGTTATAGGGTAGTACCTATGGAAGAGTTTCACCTTTTGGAATCCTTGAAGGATGTTTTTGCTTTTCGATTTCTCTCAAATGATAGCTACTTGCTCTCTCATTGGAATGCATAAAAGTTTAGCAAGTAGTCAACTAAATTTGCAAAGAAAATCTGTTCGCAGGAACACTAGATCTAATACCATTATAATGCCCCCCACAAGTATTTACGCAAACATTTTGGGTATTTAAATTTTTGGCCTACCTGTTTAAGTAGAACCTTCAAATAACTCTAGATTAAATTGAGAAGTGCTAGAACATTTTCAGCTATAATATTCGACAAAAACCTCCCTTGCATTGTGATGGATAGCCATATGTTTCTTTAAAGATCTTATTTTGGCATAGGTCGAGATGATAAATTTTTTGGAATTTGGAATTCCACCTGCTAAATGCATTTGCTTAAAAGTCTTGAAAGCCTTTTCATGAAATCTATTTTGAGCATACTTTGCAATCATGTTGTCCATGAGACCACATTTTTTTTGAAGTTTTTTGTCAAATAGATTATGTACTTTGTTTGTGGTTCCATGTTTTCTATACTTGTCTACCACAGCGACTGCAAGATTTTACACCAACCAAATGCACATGTTTGATAGTTTACAAAATACCAATGTTCCACGGAAACGCGTTTCCCCCTCCCAGGCCCAAGTACCCCCGTCCCTGAAACCCGTCCCCGAAACTTTTTCCCTTTGTCCCCCCGTCCCCGAAGCCCGTCCCCGCGTCCCCCCGTCTCCCCATCCCCAACATCCGTGGAACACTGCAAAATACTTACTAGATCTCTCTAGTACATATTTTGCAATCATGGTATGTTGTGAGACATCTCTTTGAAGCATGCTGTCAAACCTTTGACGTGCCTTGTCTATCCCTTCACCATGGCATATACACTTAATCAGAGCACTTGCAACCTTTTGTGTGTAGCAATGACATTTCACGAGATTAGATCTTTCTGAGGCATCCCTTTCTACAATCCTTGTCCACGCTTCTACATTCTCCATGCATGTTCACCAGAGCTTCCTACATTCCATTATGCAATTTAGAAGTTGAGGAAGGCATTAGAATGTCTTTAAACAAAGGTTTAAAGAGCTGGGGAGGTTCCAAATACCATAGGAATCTCCTATTTGTTCTAACTTCCCATTCAAATGCCACTAAGTGAACTAAAATGCCTTCTTAAAGTTATGTTGGGGATTTGAGGGTCATTGGGAACTATTGGGGGTTCCTAGTTAGATAGTAACTTAGCATTGGTTGAAATGTCGGGGGTTAAAGGTGCTTGACAAATCCACAAACACCGTGGATGAAGATCCATGCATAACTATTACTTGGAATGACATTTTCTCTTGAAATCTTGCCACATTATCAATAACGTTGTCATAACACCCCTTGTCACACCATTTTGTTTAAGCTTCTATAAAACACCCAATTTAATTGTTTTCGCAAATTGCTTAGTGAAAACTTGAACTTTTAATATCTTGCAAAGCATAAGGCATTTTGGTCCGAAAAGTTGCCACATTAGGCTAAATACTATCAAGACATTCCCATAAAAGGATTTTGCACCATCTCTCATGAATTTTGAGATTTAATATGTTACCGTAATTCTTAGCAAATTGCATAATTGTTTTGATGGTTCTAGTTGAAATGTAATTTTCTACTCAAATTGGCATACCTTTACTGGTTTTAACAAATGGAATTGACATGAACTAGGTTAAACATGACATTTCAAAGATGGATAAGTATGCCAGACTATTATGAAAAGCATAGGAAACTAATCTTTTTGTGACTAAAAGCAATTTCAAGAAAGAGTTTGACACATGATGATGCTTGTCATTTCAAACGCAAAAAGTGTAAAACTTGTGAGTTTAAAATTGGGGCCAACATGACCAATTGTCGATACAATTCTTCATTGACTAGAAACATAACTGATTGCAAAACATAGATCTGGTCTTGTAGTAGTATGATTAATCAAACAATCGACCAATTGTTGATAGATCGTTTCATTGACTTGTTATCAAACAATGTTCGTTGAGAGCTTGATCCAAACTTCCATAGGTGTAGATATAGGATTACATTTAGTCATTTGGAATTTTGTTAAAGGAGATTTCGCACACGTAGTTTGTGATACAAAGATCTTATGATTAGTGTGCAAACATTCTACACCTAAACAAAATTGAAGCACGCATATATCTATCATTATACAAACAAAACATATATCATGTTTCACCTTTTGAATAAAATAGCATTGCTTCCAGTGCTGTAAAATCACCAACTAGGTCATCACTATTGATTTTGACATAGAGAGTAGGTTTAGATTAATTTTTTTGAAACAAGAATCCCTAAGATTTTGACCAATTTTAAAATACTAAGCTCAAGGAGCTTGCTTAAGTCCATACAAGGACTTTAGCATCCTGCAAGCCAAATTTTTGTTCTCTAGAACTTGGAACCACTGCGGTTGAGTCATGTAGAACTCTTCCTCCGATTTTTCTTCATAGTCTTTTCCTTGTGCATATTCTTTAGCAACAAGATGAGTTTTATACTTGTATAAAGAACCATTTGATTTACACTTCATTTTATAAATCAATTTGCAACCAATGGATTTCTTTCTCGGGGGCAACATTGGCAACACCCAAGTCTTATTTTTCATTAAGGCATCATATTCCACTTTGATGGTAGCTATTGATTGTAACTAAGTAGAATGCGGATTCCAATTGCCTTAAGGTAACATTGGAATCTGCCAAGGGCTGGGCCCTTCTCTCCCTTCTCCCACGCCACTCTTAGGGCTGAGACCTTCTCCTACACGCCACTCTTAGGGCTGGGCCCTCTCTCTCACGCCAACATAAAATAGGGCAGACCCTATCCTCACGCCACTTGATGTGGCTTTATAAAAACATGATAAGGAATAATAATAAATAAAATAAAGGTTATTTTATGCTACGACTTTAGGGGTTTATACCTAAGGAAGATATATATATGAGTTCATCAAACGAAGTAAACACGATTTTCATATCACTCATACAATGCGATCTGCTCTGCTCCTAAATGTGATCTGCCCTCCTACACTTGGCAAATCTGCTCCTTGGTGAACTGCAAGAACATTTAGCTACATGCTGTTTCAGCCTATCGAAGTTATCTTCTGCTGGTGGATGTTTTGGTCATCTACAACTAGGGCATCACTCTACATCACCTTGGCAACTTGCTCTTTGGACAGCAATCAGAGATAAGTGTTGTAATCAGCTCTGAGGATCTTTCTTGCTGGGTTTTTCCTCCTAGGAGGTTTTCCCAGGGTACTTGTGTGTTGTGTGTTGTGTGTTCATTTTGTTCATTTATTTACTTTTATTAATTCTGGAAATTCCTAAGTACTAACAACAATTCATATAATCTGGAAATTAAGTTAAATTCCTATTTTCTGAGTATTGAATTAATCTAAAAGACTAAAATCAACAGTAGCTTCCCATTCAGACTTCCCTTTTGCCTTTGCAAATCTACTAGGCTCAAATATTTGAGAAATGGTAGAAGTTAGACAAATTTTTGCCCGCTCACTACCTTGTGCAAGATGTTCACCTGAACGTGTAGATTGGCCTTTTGTCACTTAACCTTCCATCACCTTAAGCGATTCATTCTTCTAGACATCCTTCAGCATGGTATAGTACCACTTTGGTCTGTTTTGCAGGCAAGCTAAGGCTTCTAATCTACTAAGAAATTTTTGAACAAGGGGTAAAAATTTATTAATAAAAAAATATCATTAGTACAATAAAGCATAAACTAGTAATTAACAAAGGATCCCACACCCAATTCCATAACCAACTCTTGAAAAGCACCAAACAAAACACCCAACCATCACAGATTATTTGTTGATGTGTGTTTTATGCACATGCAAGTATTAGAATAAAATACCAAAGTCCTTTACCCTCTCTTGAACCAAATCACCTTAGATGCTAAGGGTAAGATCAACTAAAATGATTCCATGGTTTCTATAGTCAGGTCTTGACGAGTGGGTAACTCAATGCCTGATGTGAATTGATATTTTCACTTGGGGACTTACACAATTGTTCGAATCAACTTCACTTATCATGAATGTGGAGTGGGTGTACTGATAACTTAGGATTTGGCAATGTAGCTCTTGACTAAATTCTAACAAGACTTTTAAAAAAAAGACAAAAGGGAATAGGGATAGGAATTCTATTCTAAGCCTAGAATGCAAGAAATGATGAATAAATTCAGTGGAATCAAACTAGGCAAGGGCTCACCATCGAGTCGAACAAATTTTGACACAAGCTTAGTGCAACCATCTAAGGTATATCTCAAAGATATTCAAATTACTACCATCAAACATTGATACCATCCAAGTTGATGCATAACAATGGACGTATAATAATCGAAGTTAAGTTTGCATAAATTTCCAGTTGACCACGCACGACGCACTTACAATTAGCAAGAGGCTAGTGGTATGGATTAATGGATTCCACACAAATACATTCAACAAATTCTTTCATTCAATCAAACAAACATTGAAAGCAAATTCTAATCTAAAATTCTAATCTAACTTGGAGGAATTGAGAACCTTGAATGCAAAACAACACTTAAACAAAAAATAATCACCATCAAGTCGAACAATGATTTATATTCAAATCTGTAGCATCTACCAACAACTCTCAAAAATCTCTCTCTTACAAATGAGAGGCAATGAGGTATATATAGAGTCTCATACAAAATGGATGGCCAACATTAAAGCAAAATCAAGGGCCAAGATCACGCCAACAAAGCCCTAGAGTTGCCCTAATTAGGGTTTACATAAAAAATGTTGCCACCAACATATGGCCCAATAGAAATACACCTAGTCATCAAATAGGGAATCTTCTAGAAGATTTTGTCCTGCATCTCTTTCTCTCATAGCATAATCCAAGAATCTAGCTAATACAGAATCTAATTCCTCCGTGGAAATGCTGGGTAAGGTATCCTACTATAAATCAATCACGTCCAACGCATCCGAGGAAGCATCCAAGGTGTTCTCCCAATCTGACATGAGCTTCTGCGAGTTGTGAACATGAATCAACAAAGAGACCAAATCATCCATTTGATTCTTCTTCAAAGAGTCCAACTGATTGAAGTACATGAACTTCATCTTGTCTCTCAATTTTGCTAAGTGTAAACCACTGGTTTCGCTAACATCAACTCCCAATAATTCCTCAATTGAGGCAAGGATCTTCAACTGAATATCATGAATTGATCCTTCCATCTCTGCACAACTCTTTTGTGCGCTCTCATAAGTTGATTTCTTCATGGCTAATGAACAATACTAGCCATGGAAATCGTATCTATCTCCATCATGCACAATATTCTCCCTGATCAATGTGGATGTAGGAATTTTCTTTAAAGCTCTGAGGTGTGGAATAGTCTTCTCTTGAATAGGTCGGAATTCCTCTTTAACTCCCTCTAAATACTGTATCTTGAATATGAGCCTTGTTGTCTTGTTAAAAGCTTGGACAAAATGAGTGAGGAAATCATCCGCCTGTCTCTTTGTATCTTCAATCCATTTCTCCACCTCCGAAAGTGTATCTCTCGTTGTCTCATAATGTGTATGTAGTCCACGATCAACTGCAATAGGGGAAATAAGCGTGGGATTCTCATGGCTTATCCCTGCAATGTAGTCTCTAAGTCTAATAGTCTCTTCTTCATACGTCTCTCTTTTTTCAATCTCCTGGTTGAATCTCGCAATCTCCTGGTCGAATCTCGCACTGATTGCCTTGAGCATATCACCAACCTTTTGGAATTTCTTCTCTTTTGCAGTATGACCAAGGGCAACTGTAGTAATTTGGGAATCCACGGGAGTGGCAATGTTCGTCGTTACATCTCCAATAGGAACAACCACCTGTGCAATCTGCATTCTTGTCTCATCTCTAGCTACATGTGACAAAATTTCAGCATTCTTAGGTTCTTTCTCCTTGTTGCTCCTAGCTAAGTAGTCATGAATGTCATCAATAGGCTGCGCCTCTACCATCTTCTTACTTTTCTCCATAGTCTTCATCAGCCAATCAGGAATAGTGACCATCTCCATACCATCATCAAGACATATCTCTCGATCAAGCTCTCTCAACATCGAGATAACATCATTAGGATCATCTCTGGTCAAATCGTATACATTCTTCCCCAAACTAACCTCCAAAAGGAGAGTAGGGGATCTTGGTTGATCATCATCTTCATTAGGTGGAGTAGATGTAGCTGTGGCATGTAAATCCTGAACATTCTTGGTAATATCACTATGTTAGAACATTGCTCAAACTCTTTGTTCTGTTCTGGCACTTCAACTTCCTTGATTGATGAGACAGTGAGGGGAGGTGAAGGAATGATAATCTTTTGCTTCTTCTTCTTAACCTTCTCAATCTTCTTCCATCTAGCCTTGACTTCTCCTGGTGTGTTCTTCCTTCGCTCAAGAGCTTGACTCTCCTCATCCGCATGAATCCTGATAGTCCTTTGATCATCTTCGGAAGAGAATTCCTTCTGTTTCATCTTGTCATAAGTGAAGCTAACACCCATGTCAACTAACTTGTTCATCTGATTGTCTACCCATTCTCGGGAGAAACTCAAGACCTCTCTCATCAATACATTCAAATCTATCACTTCTTGTTTTGACCAATTAGGCAATAGATTTGCCTTCTTCATTTCATTCTCATATTGTGGATGCGTATGATCCTTGTCATCTAATATCTGACCAGGAATGAGAAAAAGTCCACACTTCCTCATGAAATCCACTGACATTCTGGACCACATTCTTCTTTTCACTACTTGCTCGTCCATCAGGTTGGCCCAATAATCTTCTATGTCTACCTTGTGGATGAACTTATCTCCCCCGATCCTTCCAACTTTCTTATTTGGATCAAACCTTTCTCTTCTTTTGTATGTTGCAAATCGATAGAATGCAAGTTCTTCAATTGTTGTGCTAGTTGCTGCGGTGGATTGACAAATCTCCAATGTCTTCCCCACGGAAATAGAAAATGACATGCTTGTTCTATGTTTGTCCTTCTGGATAAAATCAAACTCCAAAAGTTGTCTCACCACCTCAAGTAATATTATTTTGTTTGCAGGATACCTAGGAAGCCTGTAAGGTTCGGATTGAAATCCATGAATCCTTAGGTATGTGAAAGTGGGAAACTATATGTACCACGATCCATATTTCTCTATCAGCTCTGTTGCCTCCTTGGACAATCTCTTGTGGATCTCGCCTTGCAACGTTCACGTTATGTACATAGTGAATGCATCATTCACTCTCTTATAATCTTCAATTTTATACATGTTTAGCTGTGGATAACACTCATAACTCCTGTACTGTCCTTGTCCATTCTCGACTTCACCTTTGCATATCAATCTTTTGTAGGTAACAAATCGTGCAAGCAGGTACACCAGGTAGGAAGTCATGGCGAATGACCAGGATCTCTCCACATTCCTTAGCTGAAAATCTAGATTGTCACTTTTGATTTTTGACCAATTAATGAGTGTTCCTT
This sequence comes from Cryptomeria japonica, assembly GCF_030272615.1. Classification (NCBI taxonomy): domain Eukaryota; kingdom Viridiplantae; phylum Streptophyta; class Pinopsida; order Cupressales; family Cupressaceae; genus Cryptomeria; species Cryptomeria japonica. Next base: position 306,983,074 of record NC_081408.1, read on the forward strand.
TCAGACAAGGATGAAATAGAACATCCACCTGTCGTATATTGAACCTTGTGGCATCCCCATCACTCGGTTAAGCAGGAATACTAAATCACTATATTGATCTTTGAAATCTGTGCACATGAATGTCTTGGGAGCCTTGGAATGATGAGACCTAGGTTCGATCATCCATTCCTTGTTCACTACGGTCTTGCATGCATCCATCTTCTTCTTATATCTTTCTTCATATTCATCCTTGGTTCTATCTTTCATGTATATTCCACGTGGAATTCCAAACACCTCAACAAGGTAGGCAATGATGCCACCCTTAGGAGTCTTGATCATTCGGGAGCAAGGATCATAACATTGTGCACACTCCAGAATTAGCTCGCTACATTGTATGGACTGCGGAAATCCAGCGGCCTGATAAATACCACTCTATATAATGGTTGCATAAGCTGGGGAAGGAATTTGGCTTCCAATTCCAAACATCCGTTGTCGCATCTGGTCCATGTTCAAGAAATGCAAGTTCGTGTCTGTAATCTCCTTCCATCTGGATGACATCTTGGATTCTATATAGAATCCCATCTCAACTATCTTCTGCTGTTCCCTCCGAATGCTAATTCTAGACTTCGACATTGCACCTGTATGAAGCTGAAAGTTAGACACTTCGGAAAATTTATCCTGATAACTATTTTCAGAGTTAAATATGTTCTGATTTCTTAATGATTTAGACAAGTTTATGGATGAAAATCAAGAATTTTATTCATATCTTAAACAAATTCTGAAAATAGAATGAAAATGTGACAAGATTAGGGTATGAAACCCTCATGAGATTTATTAAAATCATCAATTTTTAGACTTAGCAAAGTCTGAAGACACCTCCTTATACTTAGAAATTTCATCCAAATTAGAGTGCAAAGGAGTATACCGGATCAGGAAATTGACTAGGAAAGGTGTGAAAAGTAGTGTTTTCACACAAAAGTTGTCTGAGGACACCTTCCCAAGTCAACAATGGCTGCCAGCAAGCCTGAAGACAACCTGCAACTCTATAAACCAGTCATTAAAATCATGTTGCAATTGCGTGTTATGCAAAAATTATGATGAAAATAAGTTTCCCAAGGCAAAAATGAACAAATTTGAGCATGTATGTAGGGCTGGAAGTGAATTTTCAGTCTGAAGACAAGTTTGAAAATGGATTTTTCAGACTTACCAGCACCTCTAGGAATGATAGTTACCTCAGAAAATTGCCAAGAAATGGTGCAAAAATGTTCTCCAAGTGAAATCGCCCAAATAGGTAGGTGGCTGGAAATGAATGTTTTCTGAGGACAGCCCCTTGACAATGGAGTTTCAGACCTGCAACAGCAGTAAGGTCTGAAAATGCTCTAAAAATCCTCAAAAACACCCCCAAACAAAAATACCCTAGGCTGGAACAAGCCGGTTGGTGAGAAATAATTCTGAAAATGTGTTACTAGCCAACAATGGAGGTCAAGAATCTTAGCAAAAGGTGAAAACATCAGGTCTGAAAATGTTGATCAGCAATTTCCCAGCTATGGCGGCACCAAACATGAAGAAATACACCTAAAAATGGAGGTGAATGACCCCCAAAACAAAATCGCTTTCTCCCAAAAATGGCGCCACCTCTAGCAAAATCGCCAAGTCTGAAAAATGTCTTCAAATGCCTTGCAATGGCTGCCAAGGAAAATCGCCTAAGGCTGGGAATGAAGAAAAATGAACAACGAAATCAACTTCGAGAGCACAGGGACATGATATACAAGAGCATAGAAGGAGCCAGATCAATGTACGAAGATGATCCAGATGCTTGTCGAAGCATTATCAATAAGAACTGGCTACTCAAAAGTCGTCCCCGTCTGAGCAAGGTCCCGAACACACCGCATAGGATTGATTTTCAGGAGGAGTACAGAGATTTAATTACCATGCTCAACCGAGTTACAGGAGCCCCTCATGCCTTCTATTTCGAGAAGTGGATGTTTTACTTCATCCAGGTGATTGTTCAAGGGAAAGGTACAATACATTGGGCTAAGATGATTAGCCATTGCTTAGACGTACAGTTGAGGAGACTCAAGGCTACTAAGTCCTTCCACATGAGTTCATATGTCATCTATGCCTTGATCAGGAGTGTTGAATACGCAGGACTACCCCACAGAGGAGTGATTGGAAGAGGACCCGGCGAGGTCAGAGCTTGTGATTCCTATGCCTACTTGCATCATCCGCCAGGGAGCAACTATAAGTTGGTTAATGATACTTTCACGATGAACATCACAAGGACGTTGCAAGGTGGGATTCACAACAGGTTATCTCAGGATGCCCAGGAATTCATAAAGAGGTACGGTGCTTGGTTCATTCAGTTTCCCAAGTTCACTTATATTAGAGTGCATGGATGTCCTTTACCACCATACATGTTGCCGAGATATCCGACAGACAGAATTGTGTTACTTGAAATAACAAGACAGTTGGCAGCATATGTGAAGGCATTCAGACACAGACATCAGAATGGAGTTCCAGTACCCATTATTTTGGGTAATTCAGTTGAGGTATGTCCTAATGCTTTAGCGATGGATGACGCAGAGAAGGAGTTAGCCTTGTATTCTTTTTCATCTTTTGCTTTGAGAGAAAGCTTTGATCCACATGGACATTTAGAGGAGACGGTCGGTAGAAGGTTTAGGCATGAGTATCAGATTGAAGATTTTATGATGAATCTCTTAGATGATCTTGAAGTGAAACGAAAAATGCATTCTAGATTGCCTTTGGATTTCATCAGGAAATGCAGGATTTACAGAGTGGCCGACCAAGCTCAGGACAGTGGCAGACATATCCAGTCTTCCTATGATCGAGAAAGCAAAACAGTAAGGTTAGATTGGAATGAGCCCGAGGTCGTGGATTTAGATACTTTGATGGCACCAGTCTTGTCTTGTACTCGCAGATGGGTTGACATTCAGCATCAGAAGTTGAGAGAACAAGGCATAGCTATGTCTTTCACTTTGGAAGAGAAACCTGCCGAAGGTGGAGCTAGTGTGAGTGAAGGCAATCCTAATCCTAGAAATTCAGGTGAAGGTAACCTTCGATGTGCCAGTGAGGGCAATCTCCATCCAAGAGGTTCGAAGAGGAAAGAGAGACCTGGAAAGAGAGAGTCTTCCAAGACGAAACAAGAGGCTAACAGAGATCGATCATCCGGTACTTCTTCTAGACCTGAGAAGAGAACAATTCAAGTGGAAGAATCCATGGAGTCGATGGTACAGAACGATAGACAGGAGGAAGGACAGGCACAACATGGTTCACCAGATGGATCTCTCCAAGACTATGAGTTAGATGAAGGCAAAGAAGACAATGAAATAACATCTCCTCCCAGACAAGAAGAAGTAGTGCATAAAGAGATTCGAGTTCAAGAAACAAGATCGATTATCCCAGATTGGTTGAAGGAAAGATTAACCAAGGTGATCGTAGTAGAGGACGAAGACAATGCAATTGATTTAGAGAGCCTTGTTGGACGTTCACACGAAGTAACAGAGAAGAGAAAGGCTACCAAGATGTCCAAGATGATTCGAGATGAGACTGGATCCAGGAAATTGCAGATAGCTACACCGGCAGCAGACAAATATGAAGGTGAGATCCTAGCAGAAGAATATGATATACAGACTGTTGAGTTAGGACCACCTACAGCAGAGCAGACTCTAGATGATGCTACCGATTCATTTGAGGCATTGAAAGACAAGCTTAGAGAAGAAATGGAGAAGAACAGAAAGCTTGAGAGAGAGGTCGGTGCATGGAGGACATATTTCAGTCACATCAATGAACCTTTGGGACGTCAGGATCCAGTTAGATCACCAGTGCAAGCATTGCCGCTTCAATCAATCAATGAAGCAGAAAGATTCAGGAACATGGTCCAACGTACAAGTAATTGGATGGATAGATCTCATACAGTGGCCATAGAGTTTGTAACAAGGATGATGAAGTTTATTCATCAAGCTATCCAGGTTCTTGAGATGATCCACAATTTGATGATAACAGTAGCTGCATTCGCCCATACCAAGGACGTTATCATTCCTGTCTTGAAAGTTATTAGACACACATCAAGGAAGATTTTAGCGTAGGAGAGGATCTTGGATGGAGAACCTCACAGTTTGTTTCATTGGTCAACCTTACTCCATATGAAGAATGTTTTCTTTGAGGAGATCAGTACTAGATGTAGCCAAGTTGAGGAGGTGATCAATCCGACCCAGGACAGAATATTTGAGGTACTTCGTACCATTCTTGGCAGAAGGATCGAGGTCGAGACAGATGTGGATATGCAGGAACTAGAGGATAGAATCAAGGTCATCTTTTGCAAGGACGCAAATGTTACAGATGAGCAGTATGATCAGATGTTCGCCATCATGCTCCTGATTGAGAGGACGAAGGAACTTGAATCTACTTGGGAGGCAACTCTTCTAGATGCATTCGATCAGGTCATCCACTTAGAAGAGAGTATGAAGAATCTTCCCGAGATTCCAATCGCAGAAATCGAAGGAATCGTGACAAAATTCATTGCATATGCTAAAAAAGAGAATTGGAAAGGGAATAAGATTCTAGATGAAAGGTTGTTACAGATGACATGACATCTTATTTCTCATTGGTTTATGCCTCCTAGGTTTTTGTGCCAAATTTAATATTTGGCTATGTATTTAATATTGTTCAGTAAAAAGGAGGCCATTTGTAACAAACCCTAATTAGGGTTTAGGTGTCATGATCTTGTCCATTGATTTACTTTCAATCTGGGCCTTTCATTGTAATTGGGGATGCTATTTATACCCCCATTTTTCATTTCATTGGGTAATAGAGAAATAGTGGAATAGTGTGAGAGTTAATAGTTGATGTAAGAGAGATTAGAGTTAGAAGCAATTTCATTTTGTAGTAAGATTGAGCTTTGAAGAGAGAAATTCAAGCAATTGTTGTATATGATGACTTGGAAATCAATAAAATATTGAAGTTATGGTGTTTTGTTGCAAATTTCTTGAGTTATCTTCATGGTTGTTTGATCTACTTGAATCGTGCTCAATCAAAGTAGTTTGTTAATTTGAAAGACTAAGTGTGAGACTTGATATTTAGTAGGATTCGTACTCCAAACCACTAGCTTCTTGTTGATTGTAGGAACGCCTTGCGTGGTCGACTGGAAAAGACCTTGAATCCTTAATCTTCAAACGTTATCGCATCTTGGATATGTACCTTCGTGGTAGTGTCCATGATCTTTGATGCATTGAATATCATTTTATTACCTTAGAAGATCGCACTAATTTCAATTGAGTTGTTATCTTATGGCAAAATTGAAGTTGGTTGAATCTTGCCAAGTCTTGTCTACACGAAGTCATCCTTAGGGTTAGATTAGATTAGACCTCTTTCAAACCCTATCCTTTTGTTATTTTTGAAAAAGTTTCTTAGTTTAGCAAATCTTGAGCTTTCGGAATACGTAAGGCCCCTTGGAGGAAACAGCAAATCACATCATACCGCTCGAAGCTTGTCCACACGTAGAGACCCTACTAAAAGAACCTTGGAGTCTACCTAACTGATCCTTTATGCGTATCTTCAGCAGTTAGAGACTATTTTCTCAAGAGAGGATAAGATGCCTATTGGTATTTTATTCTGTGTATGATGGTGTACAAAATACACGTCAACAGTATCCGGACTTCAAAAATATCAAAATCATCATGGTGGAAATTCACCCTATGTCTGGAATCACTATCTGCATTAAAATCCTCAAAATCTCGTCAGAAAAGTCTTGGTGGAAAATCGATAGGCATCAGGAATCATCATTTTAGTCCTCATTAAAGTCATCCGCAGTCCTGGTAGAAAATTGTGGGTTGTCAGGAAGAATTCCCACAGTTAGCCAAATTTTTATCATCTTGGTGGAAAATCGCTTTATGTCTGGATAATGAATGGGGGAAAAATGAGGTCCATCAGGAATCCAAGGGAAATTCACCACCAGTCAAGATTTTGAGTGGGGGAAAATCATGAGTCATCAGGAATGTGGGGGAAAAGAACCTCCCATCAGGAATTTTCACATTTTGACCCTTAGAACATGGATTTTCATCCGGAATTTAATAGTTTAACCACTCAAAATCATCCGAACACTGAGAATTTTCAATAAAATGCATCGAGACTTAAGCAAATTTAGCCAAATTTGAGCATAACAAAAGGAAACCTATCGGGATAAATTGCAAAGTCAACTTGAATAACTTCCTAGGAGCGAGAAAACAACTCCTAAAGGTCTTGAAACACTTAGGCACTTAAAAATCATTGACGAGGACATTCAAAAACACGTTAACACTCAAAGGTTTACACTTAGACAAAATTAGGATCATTTAAAATCTCAAACAAAATTAGGATCATTTAAAATCTCAAACAAAATTAGTATCATTTAAAATCTCAAACAAAATTAGGATCATTTAAAATCTCAAACAAAATTAGGATTATTTAAAATCTCAACTTTCACGCACTTGATCCTATAACTTCAAAACCCTAAATGACAATAGGAATGATAAAAAATCCGAGACTTGGGCACGGGAACTCAAAATTGCCCACTATGCTGCCAGAACCCTAAACTAATCAACGTAGAAAGAAGGAAAGAGGGGGTCCCCGTTTGCAATGGGGTGATGTGTGATAAGGTCACACCATTATCCTTAAGAATTAACCTCTCAAGCCTTTGAGAGCACTTGAAAGGGAGGTGCTCCCACCCAACAACACACCAATCTCCCATGTATTCTGAAGCCCATTTAGCTAAGCAATTTGCAATGCTATTCCATTCCCACGGAATATGAACATAAGAGATAAAATCCAAAGGTCCTCTCAACCATAGGAATATTCCATAAAATTCCTGATTATTCAGAATATTAACCAGAATCTAAGAATCTGTCTCACAAATAATATTTCTCTAGCCCAATTCACAACATCTCTCCAAGGAAATGAGCAACACCAAAGCCCATAAGATTGCTAGTCTGGTGATCCTTATAAATTGAGAAGAAGAAAAGAACCTTACCTAAACTATCTCTCCCAATACCTGCTACCCCAACATGCTCGAGATTACCCCTAGACGAGCCATCTATGTTAATCTTAACTAATCCGAGGGAGGGTGGTTTCTACTTCCCTTATTTGGATTTTCTTTCCACAAACCTTCCTCTTCCTCATAGAGTTTACCTTCAAACTACTCGCGACTAAACCCAAACCTTTCATTACCTCCACCTCCCTAGGCTCCAGAGGATCATCCATTTCACAATTAACCAGAACAGTCTCTTGAATGATACCTAAAATTCACTACCAAATCTGATGCACCATCAACTACCTTCCTTGAAAGATTTTGCAGTTATTTTTTGACCAAATTTGCTAGAGGATGCAAGTGGGACCAATACCCCAAGCCACTTGAAGAAAGAGAGCTTTGGCAGGTGGCCTTCCAAGGCTCCTCCAAAACTCCATTAAAGAGGAGGCTCGAACACAAGCCTGCTTCGAAGTACTCCACTACAAATGCTAAAGGTACTTTGAGAAACCACACTAAAGGAAAAGATGGGTGAGCTCGGGCTCTCCTCATCCTTCCCACAAAGAACACAAATCAACAGACCATGAAATCCATGCTTTTGGAGATTCTCCTAAGGCATCTGTTATGGGTTTCAAGCAAAACTTACATTTAGGCCACACATACTTATACCACAAATTTTTCCACCAAGGAACTGCATTAGCCCCATCCTTTTGTCTAGCAAGTTCCCGATATCATACAAACAGAGTAAATCCCTCGTGGGTCAAGACAACAAGCCAAAAGATCATCTTCCCTTAGGTAGTTGCACACTCTACCCGCAAGAATTTTGGTGAGCTCAACCCAGTCCTCCAACACACCTCTAGGCGGCTATTCACTAGAATGCTTCCATCTGTAAACCTCCACTTTGCCTATACTTTGAGCTAACTTAAAATCCTCCAACCTCTACCAAACAACTTCTATGAAACAAATGGAAAGAGATCGAAGTTGAGGGTACATAGACAAAATAGGGGGATAACCATCCCAAGAATCGGACCATAAAAGAGCCATTGATCCCTCGTTGGATATCCAAAAAAGGCCTTGTTTCACTAGCTCCACTCCTCTCTTCAGAGTGTCCTAAATCTTAGAACCTCTTCTTGTTAGATAAAACCTTGGCACATCATTAAGATCCATTCCCCTCAAGTACTTTAGGGAAATAATTTTGGTTCAACTGTGATCTTGCTTGGTGCACCACCGCCAATAGAGCTTAGTAGCTAAAGCATAACCTGAAAGTAAAGCATGACACAATCCCAACCCTCATTGGATAGGTCTGCAAACGGTATCCCATTTCACCAAACTCCACTTAGAGGAGGAAAGATTGCCAACCCCTAAAACTTGCTTAGAGAGAGCCTCTAGCCCCTTGACAAAACCAGAAGGGGCTACTTGGACCATATTTCTATATATTGATAGTGCTTGGATCATAGATTTCAAAAGCTCAATTCTACCTTCCAAAGACAACGACTTGAAAGTCCAATGAATTACTTTCTCGCGGAACTTATACAAAATTTTCTGCCAAGTTACTCTCGGTAGTGATTGTGTTGGTTGAAAATTTTGTACACCTGGGGGATGTGCAAAATTGTGGTTTCAAGCACAGTGTGTGAGTATAATACTCTGCTAATTTAGGGAAGGCTCCCCCTATCTATTAACTAATCTAATCTAATATGGGTGAGACAACAATCTTTCTTTTTCTTTCAAGAAAAACTATATTGTTTTCTCTTCACAGAAAAGAAATCACAATTGGAAATAAATAACAACAATAACTTATAAAGCAAAATGAGAGGGAGGAAACGAAGTTTCCTGAAAGCACAAAGACTTCCGTCACTTCCTCCGAGATGGGAAAACAATATCAAGCGCAAAGTCTTGAATATCTAAAATCCTATCTACCCTTTTATAATAATAACTTCTAAGAACAAGAGCAACGCATAGCAGCACAAAGTCCGCAAATATAATGCACTTTTGAGACTAAAATGGGAATTATCACGAGCACAAAGTCTTGCAATATTTCACAACTTTCAAATTACGAACTAAAACTAATTTCACCCTTGATGTCTACAACACAAAGTCTGCAATTATTTGTAGTGAAGCTCTTTCCAACAACCTTCTACAATTTCAAGTAAGCACAAAGATACATTTCACAATGACACAAGAACACAATGGGAATCAAATAAGATCTCAACACAAAGTCTGAAATCCCACACTTCTTTATATTACTCAACAGATGCCAATTTACAACTATAAAGCTCAAAGTCTTTATGAGTATAAAATTCTGTAGAATTTACTTGCTTGCATAAAAGATAAGATATACAATAGACCCCCTCAAATATATATAGGAGAGGGAATTTGAGAAAAGGTGGGCGGGTCCTGACTTGAGAAATTCTCTCAACCACCATGACTTATTCGAACGACAGTCCTAATCTAACTTAACTTGTAGTTTCTCTACATGTAATTACATTGTACAAAAGTGCAAGTGAAAAGTACACTTGCACTCACAAAATTTGTCTTTACATGTAACTTGTCAAAAGCAAAATACATAAAACAAAAACTAAGTGTATGGGACACTCTTTATTCCTTCTCATTCGTAGACGTGAAATACTGGAAACTGCTGATTGATCTTTGCAATTTATCTGGATCCGGCCCTGAAGTATTCTTGGCAATTGGAACAGTCTTGATGATCACACCATAATACCTCACTGTTGCTTCCTAATGTTCTTCAAGAACAATTTGCATCTTATCATAGAATATCTGGTAGTTCACAAACCTATGGATCAAATCCACAGTAAATTGTTTTGGCTCTAGTTCTTGGCGGAGTCTTGAAACCATCTCTACAAGTACCTCATCTGCTGCAAGCAACTCTCCATCTGAATTTAGAATCTTACAAGATATTTTATCATAATTAGAAAGTATGTCTTGTTCAACCTCGCCACTCATCTCAAGTGTTGTTAATGTTTATATCAGATTTGAATATAGGATCTTTTAAATCTTATTAATGCAATTTCCACTTCTTATATCAATATAAGGATTCCTTTGTATATCAATTAATTTAACATGAACTGCTGTACAATGATCATTTAAAACTGATATTAATCTTATTGCAATTTTACATGAAAACATAATCAATTAATATATTAAATTTCCAACAGCAAATGGCCTGCAATATTCTAGGATGCAGTCAATATTGTTTCTGCACTGTAATTATTCTGTACATCCACAATACGATTGTCTCCCTCCTTATATAAGGAGAGAGACATGCCTTCGTAGAGGCATGCCTCTACGTGGATCATGTCCACATAGAGACATGTCTCTCGATCGTGCAAGAACATGCCGATACATAATGAAATGTAGTTGATAATTATTGGTAACCAATTTGCATTTGTTACATTTGTTTATATGATTTGCTAAATGCACATAATCTGATCGATAGTAAATATCGATAAGCATATGATTAAATGTTATTTGATATAATCAAATTAATTATGTGTATATTGAATAGTGTATAGTTATATATTTTTAAATATATACATATGTGTTGTGACGTATTCACACATCGCCCCATTGCAAATGGAGACCCCTATTTTTTTTTTCTTTCTGGGGTTTTCTTTCTAGGTTTTTAGGGTTTTGTCTGTTAGCCTTTGCATGCTGAGTGTTGCCAGAGGGATCACTAGGATGGCAAGCTCTGCTTGAGCCAGGGGGAGTTAGCAGGTGCTCCAGGTTAAGGTTTCTTTGAAAGTCTTCCTTAGGACAAGGTTTTGCTCTTGTTGCTAATTGTGTCTTGTTTGAGTTTGAGGAGGTCAATGAAGCTTGGTGAGTGAATATCATCCTTGAAGGTCTGAATTAAGTCAAATTGGTGAGTGATGAAGTCTGGAATGTCATCCCGAACTTCAAATGTCCTAAAATTTCGCTGTGTCTGGAATGTCATCTTGATCCTGAAATTTGACTAAATTTGGAAAATTGAAGAATCCTCCAAAAACTAGATTTTGCATTATAACTGCTGGAGGTTCGAAACCACTCTCAAACATCCTGATAGTATATATGGAATATAACTTAAAGTATAAGAATTTCTTCTTTCTTATACTTAAATGTTATATTCCATACATGAATCCTGACGAAGAGACCAAAATGTGAAATTTCGCTCTTGACCCTTCCAAAGGGTCCAAGGCGAATTTCTATTTCGCTCGTGACCCTTCCAAAGGGTCCAGAGCGAAATTCTCCATGAGACATTCTACTTTGACCCAAACTTAGAACTAACTCATTCCCAGGCATTATTGAGGGCAAAGCACTTGTTTGGATGAAGAAATGTGAGAAATGAAGTCAAGATTTGAGCCTAAATGTGAATTTCGCTCCCGACCCTTCCAAAGGGTCCAAAGCGAAATTCTCCCTAGACACTATTTTCTCCCTTGTTTGGGCTAACATCCTTGTTCCTTGGACATGGTGGGGGTAGATGGATATGTCTTTGCCTTTCCAAGTGATAGAATGTGAAGGACTGGAGGATTTTAGCCTAAAATAGAAATTTCGCTCCTGACCCTTCCAAAGGGTCCAGAGCTAAATTCTTGATAAACCTCTTTTGCTTCCATGTTTAGGCCACAAACCTTGTTCCTTGAGCGAGGAGTGGTGTATTTTTACCTTCCGGAGAAGATTGGAGTTGAAGAGATGAAGAGTCAAGCCTAGAGTAGGAATTTCACTCCTGACCCTTCCAAAGGGTCCAGAGCGAAATTCCCCAAATCCCTCTTTTCCTTCCATTTTTGTGTCAAGCTAAGTGTGGATCAAGGTAGATTGAGCTTGGAAGGACCCTTAGGCTTGCCTTTGAATTGATTGTGGCCACCAATGATCAAGATTTTGAACTTAAACTAGGATTTCGCTCCTGACCCTTCCAAAGGTTCCAAGGCGAAATCCTAAATAGGTCTTGTCCTGGCCATGGTTTTTTAGCAAAATTCTCCTTTTTAGCCATGTTGGGGCCAAGGAAGTGTTGTTATGTTTAGAGATAGATCCAAAGGTGAGAATCAAGTAAGAACAAAGTGAGAGGAGTGGAGTTGAACAGTCCAGGGCGAAATTCTTCAAGCCACCTATTTTTCCCTTGATTGAAGCCAAAACTTTGATCCCTGTGGCATGATTGGAAGAAAAGTGATGTATTCTCACCTTGCAAGATAGATTGGAGTGAAGGAAATGAAATATCAAGTGAACAACTTGAATTTCGCTCCTGACCCTTCCAAAGGGTCCAGAGCAAAATTCTCAAAATGTCATTTTTCCTTAAAGTTTGTGCTAGGCCAGGACAGTGATCAAGGTGAATTAGACTTAAAGATGGCCATAGGCATGTGCTTGAATAGGTTATGAGTCCAAGAGGTAAGGATTTTGAGCTAAAGAATGAATATCGCTCCTGACCCTTCCAAAGGGTCCAAAGCGAAATTCTCTATTTCACCCAATTTGCTCATGATGAAGGTCAAGAGATGGATTCCTAGGCCTTGTTGGAGAGAAGACTAGTGTATGCTTGCCTTGGAAGACATTTTGGAGTGGAGAAGTGATAGAACTTGAGCCTAAACACGAATTTCGCTCCTGACCCTTCCAGAGGGTCCAGAGCGAGATTCCTAAGTGGTCTAATATTTTGCCTAGGTCCTTGAGCAAAACCTATTCCTTGGCAATTTTGGAGGTGAATGACTTGATCTTGGTGAAGTAATGTTGAAAATGAGGTCTGATTGAGCAACTTTGTCAAAATTTGCTCCTGACCCTTCCAAAGGGTCCAGAGCGAAATTTTTATAGGGCCTGTCTCTGGAGAGGATATTGAACGAAATTCCATTTTGATGTCTTCTCATTAACGATTTAAGGTATAAAATGCTATGTTAGAATGAATTTATTATGTGTCCTTTATCATCTTTTGGTTTGTTTTGCAAATGAAAGAACCGGCCAGGACAAGGACAACCTCTTCCAGTCCATCGTCATCAAGGACGTTCCACAGGCAAAAGAGAAGACTCAAGGTGCTTCGAAGCATTGGAAGACTAGGGGTGTTCAAGGAGTTCGAGTTAACCTCAAGACTTCATTCTTTCACAAGATGACAAAGAAAGGGCTTTGGTAGCACTTCTAGTTGGAGGTGTGCTACTGGAGAAGAAAGACTTGACAATAAGGAAGCCTGGTCAAACAAAGTAAGTACATCATTCATCATGTCAAAAGACTGAAGAGGATCAACCAAGTCACAAGTGTTAGACAAGGTGGCATCCCAGTCATCATTCTTCCGATTAGATTGGTCCACCTCAGCATGACCGGATTCAATGTACCTAATTTATCGGAGGCGGCACAAACTTCGGTGTACCTACCCTTGCTTCCTATTGGTCCTCACTCTTGGAATGTAATTTTCTCATTGGCTAAAGGAAGTTTGTTGTAACAAACCCTAATTAGGGTTTCTATCTTGTAATCCTAGCCATTGATTCTAAGTCAATCAGAGCTGTTTGTTTGTAAAGGGCTCTCTATATAAAGCCATGGCTCCTCATTTGTAAAGGTTAATAGTTAATGGTTGGTGAATAGTTAGAAATAGTGAATAGTCAGCTGATAGAATAGCAATTAGAGTAGATTAGGAGGACAAGGCAAGAAATTGTTGCCATTGATTGTAAATAAACTCCATTTTCATTGAAGTTATGGTGAAGTGTGTTGTTTCTTTGCAATATGCATGGTCTCTTGTTGAATCTTCATTTTAGATGATAGATAATTAAATTGAATGAAAGAAGTTATTGAATGCACTTGTGTGGAATCCACCTAGTCCAAACCACTAGCCTTTTGCTGACTGTAAGTGCGCCTTGCGTGGTCAACTGGCATAGAATGAGCTTAATCCCGAGTCGTAACACCTCTGTTCATGCATTATCTTGAATGGTGATCAGTATTTGATGTTGTACGATTTGAACATATTTGAAACATCCCTTAGAAGATCGCACTGAGTTGGTGTTGAATTGTTCAACCTGATGGTAAGACCCAGCCCAGTAGGACTCCACCTAGTCATTCATCCATCTTCTCGCATTCTAGGTCTTAGAGTAGACTTCCTGAACCTTGTATCTTTTGCCATTTCTTTATCTTCTAGTTAGTAAATAGGACTTGTGATTCCAGCAAATCAGACGTTCAGGTCATCGAATGTAAGTCCCCTTGTGATTCCAGCAAAATCACATCATACCGCAAGAGCTTATCCACATGTAGAGACCCTACATACAAGAACCTTGGAGTTACTCGGATTGATCCTTCGGCAAGATCTTTAGCAGTCGGGAAACTTTGTTCAAGAGAGGATAATATACCTTGGTATTTTATTCCGTGTTTGGTCGTGTACAAAAAACACATCAACAATATGATTAACTCATAATCATATTTCAAGATTAATATTTAAGGAAGAATCTTATTAAATACATAATGCAAATAATGGATTAATACTTGTAGAGGATAGATATCAAATGCTTAAGGCTGATAGGCTAATTAAGCATTTGATTTCGTCGATTAGAATTATCTGACCGAAGCTACAAAACATTAACAAGTGTTACCTGAACATCTTTGATGAGTTCTTTGACAACCAACAATTTGTTTGTCAAAAGTTCATCAAATTCTATGTAATGTTTTTTGTCAAATATAATCATATTGTTGCACAATATCTCCAACTTAATCTGATCCATTTGATGCCAGATCTTCAAATCTTCTTCAATTGAGCTAAGACTTTGCTTGAAAACTTGTTAAGTCTCATTCAATTTGGTTCTTGCTGCTCTAACGCTGCTCAAAACATGCAACACCACCTTCACTAATTGGGTACTTTGATCAGTCAACTGATCAACCTAGGTATCAACTGCTCTAGCCTTTTGAGCAACCTTTTCCAATTGTTTGACGAATCCTTCGGAAGTAGAGGAGGTCAATGGATCAACTTGTTTTGAATAATTCGTTATCTTTTGAATTACTGTAATGAGTTGTGAATTCCTCTCTTTAAGCTCATTCTTCTTTGCCAGTAATTCATCATAATTCTGGACCAAGAGAGCTATTGAATCCATGACATCATGTATGACACTTGTATGTGTCTTCTTACCAAGTTCTATCCTTGTAAGCCTGTAGTTTGATAGCTGCATCTCTTCCGATGGCTTTTCAACTAGTGGCTTTGCTACTTCTGCATATTTTGTCTTATTCTTATCCACCACCACCACCCACAAAACTGTCTTTGCTTTCTTCGCGGCTCTGTGCTTAAGTTTTGCAACTTGTCGGAAATCAAAGATATCGATAGAGATCTCTTGCTTCTTCCTGTTAGGTGTGATCAAACTCAGCCAAGTGGGTAGTTCTAATGAGTTCGTATCAGAGACAACAACTGTGGTTTCTGAAGGAACAGGTTCTTCTTGTACCATAGTTGTGACTCGAGGAGAAGTTTCTGTTTGAACAACAACAATTCTCTGCTTAGGTGGTAACTCATTACCTGCCTCTGTTATGAACTTTTCAAAGTTCAAAGCAAAAGTATCAACCTCAGGAAAGGAAACACTGGACATGGCCACATAAGAGGGATTGATTTCAAAAACATTCTCAAGGCTGTCTGCCATGAGACATTTCAGCAAATAACCCTATGTTAACACCAACAGATGTACTTGGTTCCACAGGGTTTACATATATAGTAGAAAATGAATCCACATTTGTCTCAATTGGAGACATAGGAACATCCAATGACAGTTGTGGAATAGCCGTATGAGGAGAATTTGAACCATCTGAAGGGGGTGATTCTACTGCATTTTCATCATGAGTCTCATCTTTAGCATCAACGACATGGATCTGTACCTGTGGTTTCTCCTTCCCTTTCAACGACACTTCTGGTAGAGGAATAACCAAGGCCTTGCTAACTCGCAACTTGATCCTTGTGCTGGAAGAAGAGGTACCTTCCTTAGATTTGATCCTGACTTCAGATCTTCGCCCAGTAGGCCCAGCCAAATCACTTTCATTCTCAACCTTAATCTTGATAGTTTTGACCCTATTATCTTTTAACCAGGCATTTGTGCTTGCAAGGATGGGTTCAAATTTATCAATGATAGTCACATTCCTTTTTTGAATATTGTGGAGAAGGAAGAGGAGCTTCTGCAACTCTTTGCTCAACATGCTCACGATCGAGGATCTTTCCATCATCTACCACGTCCTTTGGAATTTTGGTTAAATCAAGATCTACAATTTGTTCCAAAGTAAGCCTACTTTAGTCCATTCTCCTAATTTCCTCCTTAGTGCGGAGATAAATTCAGATGTCCTCTAGACGATGGACATTTGTAAAGGCCCTTTTGATCTTGTCCTTTATGCGTCGGTAATCGAAATCCTTTTTGGCTATGAACTTCCTCAACTTGATTTCCTCGAGTTTTGTCTCTATTGCCTTAGCCCTTGCTGAGGTATTCGAGGAATATCAACCAATCTGCAATGGATTATGTGAGGAAATGTTTATTCCGAGTTTATGATTGGCAACTTGTACCGCATGAACTACCATCAATTGTCTTTCTAATTCCATCGGGAGAACCTTATCCATAGGATACTGAGGTAACATGTATGGCTGTCCCTCAAAACATCCAACCCTCATATATGTGAAGGTTGGGAACTGCAAAAACAAACATCCATATTCATTCACCTTCTTCCATGCAGCCTCAAAAACCCTTTTGTTTTTGAGTGTTTTATCAAAGAGACACATGAAGTGACCAAAGAGTGCATCCTGCACTCTTCTGTAATGAAGCCTACTAGGTCTTAGAGTCAACTGATCATAATATTTTCATACAGGCACTAGGGATCTGTCACCCTTGGTAGAAAGACCAGGAAACTGTTTGAGTGACGCTGCAATATAAACCAAGCATGAATTCATATAGAAAGTAAGAGTGTTGGGAACTTGTGACAATTGCTCACACAAGTTGTCACTGATAATTTGTGCTCAAAAGATGTGGGATTGACCCTTCCTCATGACCACGATGTACTTGTACATCCAGATCTCGAACACATTAGAATGCCTCAAACCCATGATCTTGCTAAGAAGCGTGATCATGTCACCTACTTCTTCAATGAAATCACATCTATACATTTTAGGCCATCTCGAGAAGCAGGTCTGGGGAGTTTTCAGCCACTTAGCATTAATGTGCCGGATACAATCCGATCTCCTTTGATTATAATGATCCAAGGCACTCTTCATGGTTATATCAGCATATATAGGAGATGCAGGGACTTTGAAGGTTTTGTCTATTGTTTGATCTGGATCCAGTCTTATAATTACATTCCTGTCTTCATCTCTAATTGTTCTCGTTTCCTGATCAAAGTGAGCAGCACATGTGAGAACAAACTCAGGCTCTAAGGCGGCCACTGGAAATGAAGACACTAGATGAATATGATTGTTCAGGAGCAATTGCATACTTAAGAGGGTAAGAACATCTTCAGCTGCAACTGGTGATTCCATAGTCTTCAAGTTTTGAAACCCAATGCCCATACAAGAACTTGGGAAGGGTAAAACTGCTTGAACTAACACAACAATGTTTTATAGATGAGCTTGGACAGCGATGGGGGGAAAATCGGATCTCATGGAGGTGTTTGCAAGTGGAAACTTTTCACTTTTCGCACTTGTAGTCAGGTCTTGAAGACCTGACTACAAGTGTAAATGTGAAAATTTGGAATATGGAAAACTTGAAATGGAAGGTTTGAAACCCGATTGCACAGGGATGATGAATGCAAGGCATATGGAAAGCATTGTGGAATGAAAGGGAATGGCTGCAAGTAGCATGAGCTCATAAAAAATAGTGGAAAATAATCATTTTAGCATTGGCAATCGGGTCTTGGGAACCCGATTGCAAGGGAGCATTTTCTTGTAATTTCAAAATGTGCAATGACATGCTATGGACCTGATTTTGAGGGCAACATTACACTTGTATTCGGGTTTTAAAACCCCGACTACAAGTGACTTGGACATATACCAAATATGTGAATGCAAAGGATCATTGGGTGGGATTTAAACTCGTGAATTGCTGACATGATATGGGAAAAACTTACATTATTCGCTTGTAGTTGGGTCTTTAAGACCCGATTGCAAGTGATAATGTTTTAGTTGCACTTGGGAAACTTGTAATGACATGTAAAACCCGACTTGCATAAAGGATATTTTGTTGATGTGTAGCTAGGTCGGATCCTTCTAGGGCCGACCTAGTACACTTGATGGCTAAGTGGCCTGTCGGCCTTAGCCATATTGATGGTTCAATTTGATATGTAAACATTGTTTAAGTCTGGCCCTAATCGGGTATCACATGTAACTTGTAATTGAGCAAGACCTATATGTAACTTGTAATTGTATTGGACAAGACCTATATGCATGTAACTTGTAATTTATAGTTCTGATCCTATTCTTGGCTCCAAAACAATAAGGCTGACCTAAGGTCTATTAGGAGGCATTGAGGCATATATATACAAGTTGATTTGTAATCAGTCAATACCAATTCACATACAGTGAACTATCTCTGTCTACTGATCAGCGATTTGCCTTTGTCAAGTGAATTAGTGTTTCAGTCTAGCGAATTCATCCTGATTACTTTCTTGGCTAAGTGAACATCATACAAGGCTGACGAACTTCCTTTCAAGGCTGCTGAATCCATTCACAGCAACTGTGAACTTCATCTAGGGCAGCGATGTATTCAAGGACATAGCCTTCAGCATGGTGTATCGCCTACAACAAGATAAGTTGCCCTAATGTGTGCCCTAATTTGAAGTATGCTTCATGTGTGAAGCAAGATTGTAAATCTACTACTGGGTTTAATAAATATAATTTGAGATCTTTTGTTGCTGGGTTTTTCACCTCCAAGAGGGAGGTTTTCCCAGGGTGCTGTTGTGTTATGTGTGTTGCATTTGTTATTCTCTGCTTTCTGTTATCAGTCTGATCCTAAACTAACATATTTGACACATGATCACTTGTATTCCATACAAAAAGACCCGATTGCATATGTATCATAAAACCATGGGAAGAATTTACTCACAATCTACTTGTAGTCGGGTCTATTAGATCCGATTGGATGTGAGAACATAACTTGCACCAGAGGTAACAAGACCCGACTCTACTTACAAATGACAATTATTAACTTGTAGTCGAGTTATCAAACCCTGACTGCACGCAATTTGTAAGTTTGCAAAAATATGCGCATGACCCGAACTTGTAATTGGGTGTGACAAACTCGATAGATGCAAGGAAAAACACTTGTAGTTGGGTTATCAAAACCTGACTGCAAATGATTCGAATGAATGGTAAATTGCGGGCTAACACACGACTTGACTGTGAGTGGTTAGAATTCTTCATGATGCTATGGCAAACGGAGGATGGGAACAATTGCGAATTCGTCCAATGATGCAAAATGTAGGAGAAAGCCTATGGAAAGCATAACAGCTATGAACCCTACGCCTGTGACCGAATCATGAAGATTTTGCAGACCATCCGAACTTACAACCAAAGGAAAAATCTAAATGCAAGTAAAGAAAAGAAATAAGAAACCAAAGACATACCTGAAAATGAAAAGCTATCCAAGAATATGTCTGAAAGCAAGAAATCCTTAACAAATTTTGAAAAGATGAGCTCCAAACTTATAGCAAAAGAAGAAAGACTCCTCCTCCAATGCAATCTCCTTCAAATTAATTGCAACCCTTGGAAATAGCAGAGGAAGATCATCTAAAAAGGACTCTATAAAGACAGAGCCCAAGCTTTAAAGGATCCTCTAAAAACCCAAAAGCAAAGGCTTTAGGAAAGAGAAAGAACTTGTAATTGGGCTTGAAAACCCTAACTACAAGTTATAAAAGGCTTGCAAAAAGACTTGTAATCGGGTATCAAAACCCTGACTACAAGTAATAAAGCAAAAACAACACTTATCAAAAGAAATCAACCTTTCACTTGTAATTGGGTCTTAAGGACCTAACTACAAGTGATTTTTTGCACTTGCAATATGGTGTGAGAAACTCGAAATGCACTAGGAGGACAAAAAAAAGAACTTAAAACAACAAAAACAAGCCAAGAAAATAAAAGAAAAAGCACACACCCAAAATAGGTAAGACTTAAAACAAAATTTCAATATCTTGGAAAGCGTGCATAAAGACTCAAAGGATGAATTTTAATTAAAGAATTCAATAGGGTTGCTTTCATTTTTTATTCACAAAAATGAGGACAACTGATTGTGGAGCAAGGGGAATACCCAAGTACACCAAAGGAAGGGATCCATGTTGAAACTTGAGAATTTGAACAAACTTGTCTTGAATAATAAGTAGAGTATTAAAGAAGAAAATAGAAGACTTGTTTTCATTAATCTCCTGACCAAAAGCAACACGATAAATGTTTAACGACCTCTTGAAATTAGAAGCCTCTTGAATTCTCGCCAATCCCATAAGAGCTGTGTCATCTAGAAATTGTAAATGATATTGTGAAGGAATAGTATAATCCCGCTTCTAGCCAGAGATAAGCCCTTGATGAACATGATTCTTGAGAAATTGACCCAACCCATCAGCCATTAAAACAAATAGAAAAGGGGAAAGACGATTCCCCTGCCACAGGCCCCTTGAAGCACCAAACAAAGAAGTCAGCCATAAAAACAAATAGACAGGGGGAAAGAGAATTCCCCTACCGCAGGCCCCTTGAAGCACCAAACAAAGAAGTCAGTTCACTATTGATCAAAACAGAAAAGGAAATAAAGGTGACACAACTCATAACCCAACTGATCCAATCATGATCAAAACTAATGGCTAACCGATCATATGCTTTGGCCATATCATGCTTGATGAACATTGCCTTTGCCTTAGATGTCTCCATAGTATGTAAAGCCTCCACAACAATAACAACCCTATCTATTATTTGTCTCCTAGCCACAAAACGACCTTGCTCCTATCAAGCCTATCAAGAATTTTCTTGAATCTCTCACCAATCAGCTTGGAGATAATCTTATATACCTCATTGCATAGGGCAATAGACCTAAACATATCTAGGGAGTTAGCTCCCTCTCTCTTCAGGATAAGAACCAAAAAAGTGGAACTCATTGCTCTTAGCATATGTTTGCTGCTATATGATTCTTGAATTACAGCTAGTAAATCATCCCTAACAATCACCCAAAAGTCTTGAAAGAATTCAATCGGAAAGCCATATAGTCCAGGAGCTTTGCCTGCCTTTATCTAAAAAACATTCCCCTCAAGTTTCTCCATGGTAATTGGGCTATTAAACTTCTCATTCATCTCCATGGTGACTAAAGATGGAATGAACTCTTTTGTGAATAAGGAAGAAAATGTTGAACAACCTCCTTGGCAATATCTTGTGAAGAAGATAACTAAACTCCACGAGATGGCACAATTGTAGAGATGGAATTCTCATGCTTCTTAGCTTTGATTGAGTTGAAAAAGAAGGCAGTATTTCTATCATCCTCTTGTAGCCAATCAATTCTAGACTTTTGTTTCACTACATTTCTTCCCGAAGTTCCCACTCTACAACCTCCTTGATAGCTTTGGTTTCCTTAGTGAATTCCATGGTAAGCCCATCTTTCTCTTGTTAATATCATCTAATCGGTTTTGAGCCCCTTCTTGAAAATATTCTCAAAATTTTGTCTATTCCATTTCTTGAGCTGAAACTTAACATACTGAAGCTTTTTAAGAAAAACAAACATAGTTGTATCATACCTTGGTCTACCCCTGACCCACCAATCTTCCATTAGGTCTTGCAATGATGGATGATACAGCCACATAAGTTGGAATTTAAAGGAAGGATTCTTGGTTATTCCATTGAAAGCTTAATGGGCCAATGATCAAAGCCTCTCCAATCCAAAATCTTCGAGTTGATACTTCTGCTATTACCAATTTAAAAACTTGAGACCAAAAATCTGTTCAATCTCTCAGAGTTAGAGTTTGCACCACACCTCCTATTGCTACAAGTGAATTGGCCATTACTTGGCTTAATATCTCTCCTCCAAACAACTGATAGCATTAGAATCCTTGAGACCAAAAATCTGTTCAATCTCTCAGAGTTAGAGTTTGCACCACACCTCCTATTGCTACAAGTGAATTGGCCATTACTTGGCTTAATATCTCTCCTCCAAACAACTGATAGCATTAGAATCCCTGGCCAAAATCTTGGGGTGAAAGGGGGCTAGAGTTCTCACATATCTGATATGGCTCCACAAACTAAGCTTTGTAGCATAGTCTGACGGAGCATACAGATTTGTAAACAAAATAAATTCTCTAGAATAAAAGCAAGTAGCAACCATTGAAAGAGAGTACCTATTAGATATCCACCAACAAGGGGTGCGCTTTCGTGGCTCCCATAGGCAAATGATCCCTCTAGCATTGCCTTGGGCACCAATACACTGCTATTCACCCCTCTACCAAAGCTTGGAGGCAATACTAGCCATACCTTCTACAGATAACTTCAACCCCTGAATGAATATCTCATCAAGAGAATGAACTTTAATTAAATCTCGAACAACTTTTTGTCTAGGGATGTTGTTCAACCCCCTTGCATTCCATGAGAGAACTATCATTTCTGTAGGTTGGAGAAGTGAAAGTCAATGGTCTTTGTTATCACAAAAGCTCGCACCCTTGTTGAGCTATCAACTCAGCAACCTTGTGAAACATGGAAACAACCCCGAAGTGTGGGACCTTACGCAAGGGGTTGAATCTCCGGAGAAGGCCGACTTCCTTCTCAATCCAGGTGCAGGTATTAAACCAACTCAACACTTCAAAACTTACTCCTAAGCCTATCCTAACAACTTGCAGAGCTAAAGGGAAGAGAGAATTGCTTGAAATAAAAGGAGGTGATGCACCAAGAAGAGATTGCTCCTCCCCCTACCGAAATGACACAAAGAATCAACTGAAAAACCCAGGAGATGCACAAATTTAGTTGTATGAGTGACCCCAATGCATGTATGGAGGTTAGAATTTGCTGAGTTCCAAGAGGGGAGAAGGTTTCCCACAAGTCACACTCAGAAATAAGTTAACATAGTAGAAATGAGAGAAGAGCCACAAAACATACAACTGTGATGAAGGTAAGAAAACATACACAGCATACATAAGTTGAAAGAAGGCAAGAATGGTGATTTCAATTAATTATAAGGCCAATGGCCAACTTACAGTTGCAAAATACAGAATAATACAAGAGAAGTGAGAGAGCATAGAATAGCTCAAACCAACAGGGAGAGAACCCCTTACAATGAGGCTTAACAACCTTTATATAGAAAATTGGTTACAAGAGTGATCATGATCCCTGTATGTCAGTCTGGGAGTGCAGGGAAGTGCATGCACTTGACTTCTGTACATGCAAGCAACCTAGCCATACCCACAAAAGGCAACCCTAAGAAGGGTGGATTGACTGACCTTCCAAAGTCGGAGCATGCAGACATGACATAAGTCACCACAACAAGCATGGCCCCGTACCTCTCCTGATGGAAATCCTTCCAAAAACATTAAATGCACCCCTATGGCTCCACAAAAGAAGGTGCATAAGTCACAAAAGCTATCGAAGCATTTAAAGCTTTGAGTGTTGATCACCCCATCCGAAAGTGTTGCCAGCTGGAAAGAAGTCCGGGGACTTCGGAAACTCGGGTTCCTGAGGTGGGGAAGACAAGGAAAGAACCTCAGAACCTCGGGGTTCCGGGAAGGAGAAAAGAGAGCAGCAGGGAACTTCGGGACCTTGGGGTTCCGGAGAAATGAAAAAAAGGGCTAAGGAAGGAACTTCAGAACCTCGGGGTTCTGGAGTTCCGGAAAAGAAGAAGGGAAGCAAAGTAAGAGAACTTCGGAACCTCGGGGCTCTGGAGTTCCAGAGAAAGAAAGGAAGAAAGCAAGGGAAAGGAACTTTGGAACATTGGGGTTCCGGAGTTCCAGGGAAGGGAAGAAGAGGAGAAAGGAACTTCGGAACCTCGTGGTTCTAGAGTTCTGGGGAACGGAAGAGAAAGGGAAAGAAGGAGAGGAACTTCGGAACCTCAGGGTTTCGGGGCTCCAGGAAAGGGAAAAAAGAGGAGAGAACTTTGGAACCTCGGGGTTCCAGGGTTCCGGAGAAGGAAAACGAGAGAAGGCAAAGAGAAAGAACTTCAGAACCTCAGGGTTCTGGGGTTCCGGGGAAGGAAGAAAAGGCCAAGGGAGGAACTTTCTCCGGACAAGGCAACACCTCACACTTCATGATTCTTCTGCTTTTCTCCTTGATCAACTAGGGCAGCATTGGTCCATGGATCGTATCTCTGATCGCTTCTTATTGATGGACCAAGGGTGTCATAAAATGACAACATTTTTGGTGATTTCTATGGGATGCTTGCTTGCTCAGCATGAAGCCCAGAAGCCTTGAGCATCCATTGGGCACTGAGGCATTGAAAGACCCAAAACATGTGTGCGCCATCACTTTGAGGAAAACTAGAAACTAGAACGCACACCCTTTTAAGGAGAATGCGGTAGGTGCACAAGCATTTATGAAAGCAAAAAAACTTCTAGTCTAATATTTACATAGTCATCAAAACCCTGTTCAGAAGCAGGGCTTGAGATGAATCCCATTCACTGGGATTGGAAGAACCTCACCATCAAGCCTGGAGAGATGAAATGCATTGGCCTCCTTGCAACTAGTGATGACATATGGGCCACTCCAGATAGCATCAAATTTGAAGTGTTGCCCAGCTTTGGCCTTGTCTGCATCCCACTTGAGAACTAGATCTCCGTCTTTGAAGACCCTATTGGTCGCCTTTTTGTCAAAAACTTTCTTGACCTGCTCTTGATGAGTCTCAAGTGTATGCATAGCCTGATTTCGAACCTCCTCCAGCTCCATCAGCTCAACCAGCCTTATTGTCATGGCATCATTCTCTATTAATTCCAACTGATGTGCTAGTTCAAGAGATGGTAACTCCAGGGAAGTTGAGAGTCTTGCTTCCTTCCCATATACTAGCATGAAAGGGGAGTTACCAATCGCCCTCTTGGGTGTGATCCTGATAGCCCATAAGGCTGTCCTCAACTTAGTATGAGATGCCCTCTGATTGTCTTCAATTGTCCTTTTAATTATCCCGATGAGGTTCTTGTTGGAAGATTCAGCCAAGCCATTACCCTAAGGGTAATAGTTGGATGACGTTTTCAAGTATACACCATGCTTAACTACCCAAGAACTGATTTGGGTTCCAACAAATGCCCTGGCATTGTCTGATATGATGGTGGAAGGAACAACAAATCTTGTCACAGTTCCATTAAGGAATTCCAACACCAAGGCCTCAATGGCATCCCTCAATGCAACTGCCTCTGTCCACCTAGTGAAGTAATCTGTTGCGGCCAAGATCCATTTATGGCCAGCACTAGAAGGTGGGTTTATCATGCCAATGGAGTCTAAACCCCATTGGACGAACGATTGATCTACTTGGATGGGATGAAGAGGTAGGGCAGCTAGTCTTTGCTTCCCAGAGAAGAGAGCACATTTCTTGCAATTCTTCACCCATCTATTTGAGTCATTGAATAAAGATGGCTAGTAATAACCAGCCCTCATTATTTTGATAGCCGTAGTCCTTGTAGAGAAGTGGCCCCCTGAAGAGCCACCATGAAATTCCTCTAACAATCAGCTGACTTGGTTTTGCTCGATACATCTTAGTAAGACTCCATTAGAGTCTTTTTGAAAAAGAGTGCCATTCACTAGGACATAGGGAATGAACTGCAACCTGAAATGCCTTCTTTTGGTCCTGTCCAGACCTTGGGGATATCTACCTTCCATTAAGAAGGTGGTCATGTCACTTACCCAACTGAATTGAGTGTTGTTGCTAGTTGGTTGATCCTCTTGTAACACAAGGGCGACCTTTGAAGTAGTCTCAGAAGATGAGACAAGCTGTTCACATAGGCCCCTGCCTCTTACAAACTTGGTGATCTTGATGTTGATGTCACACTCCATGACCTTGGTTATCCACCCAACCCTCTTTTCACTGATGTCCTTGTTTAGAAGGAAATCTTTGACACTTGCATGTGGAACTAAGAGCTGGATCTTGTTGCTGGACATCATGTGTGAACTTTTTTAATGCCCTCACAACAGTGAGGACTTGTTTTTCGACATAACTA
This sequence comes from Cryptomeria japonica, assembly GCF_030272615.1. Classification (NCBI taxonomy): domain Eukaryota; kingdom Viridiplantae; phylum Streptophyta; class Pinopsida; order Cupressales; family Cupressaceae; genus Cryptomeria; species Cryptomeria japonica. The sequence continues at coordinate 307,009,118 of NC_081408.1, forward strand.
TACTTAAGCTCATAGTCCTTTAGCCCCTCACTAAAGAAAGCAATGGGTTGCTCCAAATTGTCATCGTTCAGTTGTGTTAGGACAATTGAGATGCTGGATTCTCCTTCGAGGTATACAAGATAAAATCCCTTTCATAATTAGGATTGACAAGGGTAGGGGCCTGAGCAATTGCTTGTTTGATCTCTTCAAAACCGGCCCTCCCCTCCTTGGTCCAACTGAAAGCCAAGTTTTTCTTCAACATGGAAGTGAGGGGTTTTACCATGGTGGCAAGGTTGGGAATGAACCTCCTCACAAAGTTGATCCTACCAAGGAAACTTTGCAATCCATTCTTGTGACTAGGGAGTGGAAGAGAAAGAATAGCCTCCACTCACTCTGGGTCAATGTTCAAACCCTCCTTGGATATGATGTGTCCTAGCAATCTTCCTTGATCAGTAGCAAATACACACTTGCTAGGGTTCAAGGACACACCATACTCCCTGCATTTCATGAACACCTACTCAAGATGACCAAGATGATCAGTTGCATGCTTCGAATAAATAGTTATGTCATCAAGGTATACAAGCACAAACTTTGCTAATACACCCTTGATAGCCATGTCCATTGCTCTTTGAAACGTGGCACCTGCATTGGTTAGAGGGCATTTTACAATAAGCATAGGTATCCCACTTAGTAGTAAACACAGTCTTGTATTGATCTGATTCTTGGACCAAGATCTGATTGTAGCCTGAATACCCATCCAAGAATGAAAATCTTTCCGAGACAGAGACCTTTTGGAGAATCTGCTCCATAGAGAGAAGGGGATAGTGATCCTTGAGGGAGGCTCTATTGAGATCCCTAAAGTCTACACATAGCCTGATTTCCCCATTCTTCTTCCTTATAGGGACAAGGTCGGTCACCCAGGAGGAGTGCTTGATAGGGAAGATGATATTGGCTTCTATGAGCTTGTTCAACTCCTTCCTCATTAGTGGCTCAATCTTGGGGTTTATTGGCCTTTGTTTTTGTCTAACTGGCTTTGCATTCGGGTTTAGCTCTATAGTATGCTGGGCTAAGCTAGGGTCAAAACCCTTCAAATCTTCATAGGTCCAAGCAACTATGTCATATTTTTGGTAAAGCTCAACAAAGGCCTCTTGCTCGGTTGAGGAACACACCTTGGCCAAGTTTAAGGACCTACCCTCAGCAACAACAACTGGCTTGTAATCACCCCTCTTTGCAGCCAAGTTCATCTTCTTCTTCAACCGATCATCCGAGTTGAAAATGCCTTCCAAGGTAACTAGACCTTTAGGCCATTTGTTGGAGCTGAGCTGCATGATTTGGTCTCCATACTGGTCTTGCAGCTTAGACTGATTTTTAGCAGAAAATTCTGCTTCATTTTGCAAGAAGTTGACGATCTGCTGATCACTTTCAAACACTTGCCAATTTACCTGATTGTTTGGGACAACAGACCTCACAACAAGCCTGATGTGTTGCTCCTTCTCATTTGCAACATGCGCTAGTATGTCGAAATGAGCATTAACCGCTGCAGGCCTATCAACATGCTTGTTCTGACCTCTAGGAATGCTTTGGATATTGAAGGCCTCAAATCCTTTAATCAAATCCCAAACCCTGTGTTTGTATGATTTGAGTAGGTTGTTTTTTGCTACACTTTGAGCTCGGATATGATTAACAACTAACTCACTATCTCCAAATACTTGCAAAGATTTGATCTTTCTGCTTTGTGCAAGTTGGAGGCCTTGGATCAAGGCTTCATACTCAACGACATTGTTGGTGCAACCAAATTGAAGCTTAAAAGAGAAGAAATATTTCTCTTGCTCAGGAGAAACAAGCATCACACCAACACCTGCACCGTTTCAAATAACATGCTCCATAACCCCTTTGGGTCTGCTTGTGTCTTGATGAGGTTAGGGATAGGAGTATCCTCTTCGTGGATACAATAGGTGCCAAGCCCAATTTCTTCAGTCTAAGCTAATGGATCAAACTGAAAAGCGTTGGCCCATTCGTCCAACAAGCAATCAGGGACCTCTTGCAAAAGAGTAGCAGGCGCACAGACAGTACACTCCTCTCCCTCTTCATGCAAAGTGCAATTCATGTTTATAGGGCTGGGGTTGTAGGGCTCAATGTGGTTTTCAGCAATGGGCTCTGCCCTTATGGTAACCTTGGTACCATACCTTGTTCGAAATAGCATGTGGGACCAATTAGAAGACAGGTACCCACCTATCTTGGCGATGAAGTCTCTAAACAGGCAAATGGCAAAGAAGGCAGGGAGGTCAATGATTGATACGTCTTGCAAGACAGTGCAACCAGGGCATGCATGCAAGGTTAACTTCAAATTTTTAACAACCCCAATGTCTTAATAGAAGTGCCATCTAATTGGACCACCCCTCTAGTCACAGGTTCATATTCTATGCCAAGAAGATTAGCTACCTTTTTGGGCATGACTGAGCTACTAGCTCTTGAGTCTATCATGTTGTTATGAACTAAGTTATCTCCTATGATTAAGGAGAGATAGAAAGGGGGAGGCTTGCTTATCTTGCTTGAATCTTCCTCTTCTCTGGGTTGCACCAAACTAGTGGAGACTGCCTTTCTGTTTACTACTGCCTCGTCACTTGACTGATCGACGTCCTTCAGTGCCTCCTTAAGCAAATCCCTTTGAGATGGGATGGAAAGGGGCTCCCACATAGTGACATTGAGGTTGGCCTTCTTCATCTGATCAACTATGTTGAAAGGAGCACTAGCTGATTATAGAGGACCCTTTGAGGCTACAAGGTCTACTTTTTCTCTTTGGACAACTTGGTCCTCCTCCCGCCTCTTGCTCCCTTGCAAGGTATTCTGGCTTGTATCATGGACAGCTGCATTGGGCATTGGAGCTTGGGCTGATGTTGAAGGTGAGGCAGCCTCGATGGCTCTCTTCTTTGACCTTGTATATTGCAGCATAGACTCACCATTTGTTTGGTTCAAACCACAGAATTCTGCCTCCTGCCAGTTAACAAAGGTAGAATCCCCTTGCAAGTAAGCCTGCGTACTAACACTAGGCTGATTCGGGTCATATTGCTGGCCAAAAGTGGTCGGCTCATTCGGCTCATCCTGCACCGCTAAGGCTTGGACAAACCCTCCATTTTGGCATGCACCTTGGTTGTGTGGCTGATTGTATGGTTGACACCAATCTTGCTCTTGGGCAAGGTTATTTTGCATTGGAACTATCGCCTTTGAATTGATTGCAGCTGTGGGGTTCACACTATTCAAAGGCCTGGCGTTGCTCCATTGGTTTTGCCCTTGAAAGAGTGGCCTATTCTACTGATAGTTCTGATTTTGTGCTTGATAAGGTTTGCTATGCTGGGCTTGTTGCCTCTTTAGTGTCACCATCTCATTGCTAAAATTTTGCAATAGAGCCTTGACCTCATGGAGCTCATTGGAGGATGTAGATGGTGTGGATGATTGACCTGCGGAAGCCATGGGGACAGGAGCCAAGGTGGGTTGTTGAGTAGGAGCTTCTGGGAAGAGAGGCATTGGAGGCCTTGGAGCTATCTTCCTAGCCTAAATCAAACAATTTTTGCCTTGATGGCTATGTCATATGCACCCGGTAAAGAGGCTCCACCCATTGATTGTACCATGACAGCTATATCGCTTTTGAGAGCTCTAAGATAATACAAGAAGGCATGATTTAGAGATGGCTTCACTAGAGCAGGAATTCTATTCCATGTCTTATGGAATCTGAAATTGAAATCTCCCATGAACTCGTGGGGTGCCCTCTTGATCGTAGTCAACTGCTCCACAAGTGATAGGTGATCACTTTTGTCTTCGAAATGGTTGCACAACCTCTCTCCCAATTCATCCCAATTGTGAATGGAGCTAGACGACAACCCTCTATACCACTACAAAGCTTTGCCTTTCAAAGATGTGGCTAAGAGTCTGACAACAACATCATCCTGAGTGATATTATGGACGGAGCAGATGTTTGCAATGTCCTGGATGTGCTCAATGGGGGTAGTAGCTGTTTCACTAGTGAAGTATGGTATACTCTTCAACGCAGCCACTGGTATGTCATTCCATTGAGTCAAAATAAGGGGGCTCCCCCCATTTAAGGTAACAAAAACTTGATTTCTTGCCATGTGAAACAATGGTCTATTGATATGAGTGGTGGGAGCCCTTTATAGTAATGGTCTTGTGAATGGAGGGGTAGAATGAGACCTGGGAGATGGAGTGCTTACAATCCTGACCTCCCTAACTGGTGACAATGAAGGTCTACCTCTCTGCCTTCTAGAGCCTAAAGATGAGAGTTCTTCGAATTGGAAACTACCTCTAGAAGACACCCTTGTATGAATTCTAGGCAGGAAATCTGGAGTTGCAACAAGTCATGAGCAAGTAGCGGACCTATTGAGCAGAGACTTCGGAACCTCAGGGTTTCGGGTTTAAGCACTTCGGAACCTCAGGGTTCCGGGGTTTCGAAGTTGTGATGACTTGGGAACCTGGGGGTTCCGGGATCCCTTAGTTTTGAACTTCGTATGAACAAGAACTGAACTTTGAGGAGAGTCACGAAGTGCTTGAAAGGTGATTGCCTCTAAAGGCTGAAACACTAAAAATTAGCATTGAATCCTTAGCATGTATGTCGAACTAAGTCTCATCGGGTGTGCCAAAAACTGTTATCACAAAAGCTCGCACCCTTGTTGAGCTATCAACTCATCAACTTTGTGAAACATGGAAACAACCCCGAAGTGTGGGACCTTACGCAAGGGGTTGAATCTCCGGAGAAGGCCGACTTCCTTCTCAATCCAGGTGCTGGTGTTGAACCAACTCAACACTTCAAAACTTACTCCTAAGCCTATCCTAACAACTTGCAGAGCTAAAGGGAAGAGAGAATTGCTTGAAATAAAAGGAGGTGATGCACCAAGAAGAGATTGTTCCTCTGCCTACCCAAAATGACACAAAGAATCAACTAAAAAACCTAGGAGATGCACAAACTTCAGTTGTATGAGTGACCCCAATGCATGTATGGAGGTTAGAATTTGCTGAATCCCAAGAGGGGAGAAGGTTTCCCACAAGTCACACTCAGAAATAAGTTAACACAGTATAAATGAGAGAAGAGCCACAAAACATACACCTATGATGAAGGTAAGAAAACATACACAGCATACATAAGTTGAAAGAAGGCAAGAATGGTGTTTTCAATTAATTATAAGGCCAATGGCCAACTTACAGTTGCAAAATACAGAATAATACAAGAGAAGTGAGAGAGCATAGAATAGCTCAAACCAACAGGGAGAGAACCCCTTACAATGAGGATTAACATCCTTTATATAGAAAATTGGTTACAAGAGTGATCATGACCCCTGTATGTCAGTCTGGGAGTGCAGGGAAGTGCATGCACCTGACTTCTGTACATGCAAGCAACCTAGTCATACCCACATAAGGCAACCCTAAGAAGGGTGGATTGACTGACCTTCCAAAGTCGGAGCATGCAGACATGACATAAGTCACCACAACAAGCATGGCCCCGTACCTCTTCTGATGGAAATCCTGCCAAAAACATCAAATGCACCCTTGTGGCTCCACAAAAGAAGGTGCATAAGTCACAAAAACTATTGGAGCATTTAAAGCTTTGAGTGTTGATCACGCCATCCGGAAGTGTTGCCAGCCGAGAAGTAGTCCAGGGACTTCGGAAACTCGGGTTCTCGAGGTGGGGAAGACAAGGAAAGAACCTCAGAACCTTGGGGTTCTGGGAAGGAGAAAAGAGAGTAGCAGGTAACTTCAAGACCTCGGGGTTCCAGAGTTTCGGAGAACTGAAAAAAAGGGCTAAGGAGTGAACTTCGGAACCTTGGGGTTCCAGAGTTCTGGGGAACTAAAAAGTAGGCAAGGAAAAGGCGGGACTTGAGTTCCGGGGAAGGGAAGAAGAGGAGAAAGGAACCTCAGAACCTCAGGGTTCCGGGGAACGGAAGAGAAAGGGAAAGAAAGAGAGGAACTTCGGAACCTCGGGGTTCTGAAGAAGGAAAACGAGAGACGACAAAGAGAAAGAACTTCAAAACCTTAGGGAAGCAAAGGAAGAGAACTTCGGAACCTCGGGGCTTCAGAGTTCCAGAGAAAGAAAGGAAGAAAGCAAGGGAAAGGAACTTCGGTTTGTCGGGCTTTCAGAGTTCTGGGGAACAGAAGAGAAAGGGAAAGAAAGAGAGGAACTTCGGAACCTTGGGGTTCTGGGGCTTCGAGAAAGGGAAAAAGGAGAAGAGAGAACTTTGGAACCTCGGGGTTCTAGGGTTTCGAAGAAGGAAAATGAGAGAAGGCAAAGAGAAAGAACTTCGAAACCTCGGGGTTTTGGGGTTTCGGGGAAGGAAGAAAAGGCCAAGGGAGGAACTTCCTCCAGACAAGGAAACACCTCACACTTCATGATTCTTCTGCTTTTCTCCTTGATCAACTGGGGCAGCGCTGGTCCATGGATCGTATCTCTGATCGGTTCTTACTGATGGACCAAGGGTGTCATAAAATGACAACAGTCTTGACCAACCCTAATTCCACTAAATTGTCTCCCATCAATTTTATTTTCTCCAAATTCTTCTTCCTTCTAGTCTTAAAAGATTTCTTAGGACCATTATTTTTAAAATTCTTTTGCTGCAAACCAAGAGTTGTTGGTGTTTTACTACTAGCTCTTGCATTAGAAACATCCACCCCAGGAGGTGGGGCACTAATAGCCAATTGGATATTTTATGAGTATCTCCTCATATCTGTTCTAATTTCAAGGGCACAAAACTTGTATGCAAACCTTCTAGGTTCATAACTTGTTGATCAAAATTTTCCAGGGCATCAAAGCAATTAAAAAGCCCCTTCGATTGTTTGTCCTTAAACGTTCTTTTCAACCCTTTGCCTTTATTACAAGGTCTCATTGGTATAAATCCTTCATTATTCTTTTCACCTTCTTCGATGGGGGCCTTTCCTTTATCCTTCAATGGCATCACACATGGGTCATATTGGATGGGTCCTCTTTGGAAAGGCCACCTGTGGGACTGGATTTTGGACAAATTCTTTGCAAATGCCCATATTCATGACATATATGACATCTAAAAGGTAGAGCTTCATAATCGATTTGTTGCACCCATGAAGTGGAGCCAACTCGAATTTACATTGAATCTAGTAATGGTTTATTCAAATCAAGTTCAATACAAACATGAGCACAAGAAATGACCTTTTCATCCAAAGTCTAGAATGAAGGAACCAACGGCTTTCCCAAAAGAAATGCTATCATGTGCAAAATGTCATGTCTCCAGAACTCTAATGGGAGCCAAGGAAGTCTTACCCAAACTGGGATCCTTGATGGGAGCTCCATCGTCGGATTAAATCCTAAATGCCAAGGCTTGATGAATAATCCAGTTTGATTATGAAAATAGGGGCTGCCTTCAAAAGCCTTGTTGCTATCTACCAGACGAGAGAAAACAAATGTAAAATAGCCATTGGTTGAAATCATAACCTCCAATTTCCTTTCAGGATTCCAAGTTCTCCAAACCCACTACTCCAAGAATGGAAGAGAAACCTGGATTCCCATAAGTTTGCAAATTAAAGCATGAGCACTTAGGTTATTCACATCTTCTGCAATCGAGTTTGGTTGAATCACCCGGATTGGCCTATCTTGGCTTCTTTCCAAGCAACCATTAACATTTTGGATTATAGGGCCTCCGTTCTTCATAGAACCCTCTACATGCAAGTTCTTGTTGCAATAATTGACACCATTCCTGACTCTGAAGAACACTGCTCAAAACCCGACGCCACATCCCATAATGAAGGACTCTCCTGAGAGAAAACACCCTTTGCCATGGCCAAACAACTATCCATGTTATGCACCTAAACACAGAAAAAAGAAAGAAAGAACCCCCAATTGCTGAAACCACCCCCAAGGTTCACCCTGTATGCTGGAACAGATCCCACAACTGCCCTTTCACCACCCGCACAACTCCCAACAGGCCCTCCCCCACATGCACAACACACAGCAGAAGAAAGATGCACGGTTAGGGCACAAACCCAAGTCCATGCAACCAGCCTCAAGCAAGTCACCATCACACCACCATTATTCAACTATAATCTACTAAGTAATTGCATATAAGTAAAATTGTTGTATGTTTAGGCACTTGAGATGGTTTACTGTAATTTTAATTCCAATTATTTTGAAATTTAATTCAGTTATATAAATTTCTGTTACTTTGTTCTAATACATGTGTATATTTTAATTTGGAGCAATGTTTGATTTAAATATCTGTTACTCTGTTATAACAGATGTTTTAACTCTGGAGCAATGCTTGATATGGAAGTAGATGTGTTAAAGCCTTACTGAATGTGTTATGTTACATCTGCAGCTTAGAGTGGATGATGTTCAACTTCGATGTATAAAATGGAGCAAACTATTAGATCCTAACAAGAAAGGGCAGTGGTGGCTTTCTGGAGATATGGAGACAGCAGGCAAAGACTGTAAGGTTGGGATTGCTGACGTGATTGATGCAGAAGTTGCAGAAGCACAAAAGATGCTACATCTAGCATCTTCTCAAAGGATGAATACAGAAGCTCGCCGAGCCATTTTTTGTATTATCATGAGTGGAGAAGATTACCTAGATGCCTTCGAAAAGATCCTTAGATTAACTTTACCTGGAAAACAGGTAAGCATTGCTTGCATCCTTTGCTTTTTCAAAATACACCGAACCTTTGCATCTTTTACATGCAATGAAATGGTTTATTTCTGCAATTAAGTATTTTGATTATTTCATTTTAAATATGTGTAGATAGAAAAGTTGTTATAGGAAGTGCAGAAATGTTTAAAATGATTTAAGGCATCATGTGAAATAGGAAACTAACTTTTTAGCTAATTAATATTAAACTTATATAATTAAATTTTTTTTTATATCAAAGTCCAATTAAAATAATATGTATTTTGGCACTTAATTTGATGTCGGGATTTGCAATCTTGTTACAATCCTTATAAGCATGATAAATCAAGGTTTCTTAAAATGTGGAACTGGAATTTGTAGAAGGAAAATCTCTATGCACACACTAATCCATCTACATAAGATCACACAATGAAAACATTGTAGTATAATATATCATATGGGAGAAGGAAGGTGAGATTATCACACATGATACAGATATGCTGCAGTGGTAACTGTTATATTCATATAACTTTGAGCACAAGAATTACTTCACATAGATACTACCTTCTTTACAATTCATATATTCTCTATGATCTGATAACTAATTGCTAGGAGCAATGGACGTTTTGTAGAGAGCATAGGAATGGAACAGGTACAGGAACAATGGTTGGAACAACCTGACACAAAAAAAATTGAACCATTCCCAGCTCATACAGGTCGTAACATAGACATATTACTTCTCATGAATATATAGAAAAACATAACTACAAAGTACTTTTATTTCTTTGTTATCAAAATCATGTACAATTTTGGGTGTTTAGTGATAGGTACCAAGTTTGAGTCCTGCAGTGGACATTGTTGTGTTGCTTAAAGTTGATCTTTAGTGGACAATGTGTTTCAATGTATGGGGATGAGAACCCCTGATTTGTGGCCTCACTGGCTGGGGTTGGTTAAAAACCAGATTTAATTTATCAAAAAAAGTTATTAATTTATTTAAGATTTAATTTTTGTATTACTTTTCAGTTTTTAATTTATTAAAATTTTATTAAATTTAATATCATTATTAATAGTTATTAATCATACAGTTATTTTAATGAAGCTTATGTTTATTAAACTTAATTTATTGTTATATAAAATATTTTTAAATATATTTTATTTATATTAAATTATATGAATTAGTTTTGAATAGGTTATATATATATATATGAACAAATTCGATTAACTATGAAGATCAACGGCTGAAACTCTTTTAGAGGGGATGCAAGATGATTGGAATCATCCCACCATTGAATAGATTTGAATAGGATAAGAAGTCATGAAAAGGTTCATACTTCATATTAATTACTGTTCGAAACTTGTGTCTATTGATGTCAGCAGAAACTACAGAGAGCAACGAACAACAAATGCCAGTTCAAGCTACATATCGCTCTCTACTGACACACACAGAAATGCGAACGCTACAGTCGCAGGTAAGCAAGCTTTAGCGATCTGGAACAGAATGATCCAATGCAGGAAGACATTACGTTTCCGTCAAGTGATGCAGATTATGCAGAATGAATGAAACAAATGTTTGAAACCTTTGACAGAAATGGAATGCCTAAAATACTGAGTGCCTGACTGTAATTAACGTTCGATGACAGAAAAAAAAAATTCTCAACATACCTTTGCAGGCTCAAAGAAGTTGCAGTAAGTTGCCTATACAGCTGTGCATAAATGTGTGCAATATGGCACATTATTTGTTTTGTAGTTTTAGTTTTTAATTTTCTTTTTATGGGGTTTTGTGGCGGGAGAGGACAGGGCCAAATAAGCGCTTTTCACAGGATCACCTGCTCAAATTATTTTCCGCCATTCACGGTTAAGACCTACGCTGTGCACTGCCCATGGTCAGGTTGGGAGCGCCACATGTGACCAACAGCTTCGAGAAATTCTGAATTATGTCTGCAGTTCATTAGGGGCTAGGCCAGTCAACGGGATCCAATGCCATAGGACTCACGAGTTTCATGCCTAGTGGAATGGCTTTCTAATATATATAGATTCATATTCCTCTATAATTGTAGAGGAGAAAATTCTCAGATGTGTGTCTCACTAGTAATATTTCTATCCCTTCGTATCTATCCTTCCTTTGTTCTCAACCTATCTCTTATCTATCTCTTTATATCTTCCACTTTCTTCCATTCTCTTCCTATGTTTTTCTCTCTTTCTCTCTCTCTTCCCCCTCTCTCTTCCATGCCTCTGTATCTCTATCTCTACTTCTCTCTATTTGTATGCCTCTTTGTTTCTTTCACTCTCTCTCTCCCTCTATGTATTGTCCAATTGAGTAATTTAAACTACTTAGGACACACAAATCAATAAAATCAAACTCAGTTATTCCTAGATTTAGGATGTTTTTAGTTTATAGGGCAATTTTTAAGCTTCACCAATAAATAGACTAGAGGCTTTCTTATAAGCATATGAGGCTCCCTTCATACATAGACTCAAGACTCTCAAACATGTTGATCAACATCACTTTTCTCTCCCACTAATATATTTAATTGTTTAAGATGAAAGTATCAATAAGAATTTTTTATTTATTATTTAAATCCATCTCCATCTCCATCTTCCTTTCTATCTCTCTCCCCTATCTCTATCTCCTTAACTCTCTCTCACTCTCACACACACATGCCCTATTTTTTTCCATCCCCATCTCTATATCTATTTCAATTGACCTCATGTACTACAAAAAAATTCAAAAAATAAACATTTTTCTTGATCGACTTCCCACATCTCTTTTTTCGGCGTACCCGTTGCACACCAAGGTGCTATTGCTAGTTATAATACTGTTAAAATTTTGCTATGATAGCTTGAAAGATTATTGAAAACAAATCCTTTCAGCTAATTATGCTAAGAATTTTTTGATACAATGGAGGTGAAACTTGGCTTTGTTTGAATGATGAATCCTGGCAATATAAACATTGATTCATGACACCTGTTGTTCCTTTCGCGATGGTTATTCTCAACCAAATGAAACTGGGTGAGGGAAAGAATTTCTAAACCAGATGAACATTGTTAATGAATAGGATGAGTGCTGTTGCGGAAAAAATGCAAATCATGTTATCAATGCCATGTAAATGTGTTTTTGGTTTAATTTATATGATGTTGGAATAATTCTTTATTGGAAAGCAAGTGTTCTAACTTCCATTCCAACTTCCACTCTAACTTCCACTTAAGATATTTTAAAGGGGAAAAGTAAAAAATGATTTTAACAAACATTCTCTGCACTTGTTCCCCTTTTTTCAAATGCTATATTATAAGCAGAATTTATTACCAAACAAAATGAAAAGAGAACTGTATATTTAGCTGTAACATACACTATGCCCATGGTTTCACAGTATAAACACTCATATCACAAACATCGCTATGAATCAACTGCAAAACTTGGCTAGACCTCCAACTTGATTGTTGTGGGACTTTATAATGATTGTTCCTTCCTATAATGCATGTTTCATTAAGAATATTCTATTTTCCAAAGGTCGGTAGTTAATGCACCATATCTTTTCTCTGCAAGTCTGTCAAACTATGCAAATTCAATTGCTCATAATTGAGGTGCTGCAACTTCTGGAAATTAACATTCTCTGTCTGTGCAATTGTTATATGCCCCTCATAACTGATTAAATTTCACAAATCAATCCTCAAGCACACTTTGATAACCCAATTTTCCTATAGCTACAAAAGACAAGTGCTTTCCAAAGTTGGAACATATCATATATTATGAATGAAAGTTTTAGTATCATTAAGAAGTTTTACTTTCACGCTTCCAATCCCAACTTCTCTATGAAGATTCTTTTTTGCAAGTTTGATGGAGTTTAGATTTGCCTTTTGATACTCCCAAAAGAAATCCTTCCCGATGATCATGTCATGTTGCTCTTATATCCATGATCCATGCATGTCTAGTTTTCAAATTTTCCACTGGAATTTCCTGCACATACCACTCCTATTGCAGTGTAAGTAGATTCATATTTGTCACTCTCAGATTTGCCTTTTGATACTCCCAAATGAAATTCTTTCTGAATGTCATGTGTGGTGGCTCCAATTTATGATCCACACGTGTCAGGTTTTCAAGTTTTCTATTAGAATTTCTATTGCAATGTAAGCATATTATTATTTCCTAGTGTCAACAAAATTTGAATAATAATCATCATCATAGTGTTGTGAGGTATTCACACATCGCCCTATTGCAAATGGGGACCCCCACTTTTTTCTACTTTCGAGGATAGTGTTAGAGTCCTCAACTATTAGCCTTTGCTAGGGGTATAGGTGGTCAAAAAAAAACTAGGAGTCAAGTGGATAGCCTTTATGAATGTGAAGTGAGTAAGTTTGTAAAGTCTAGATATCATGAGTGAAGAAGGATTACTAATTAGAGGGTCACTTCAAGTGCTCCTCTTGATGAGCGAACTTCACTTCATGTGCACCCCTTATGTAGCGAACTTCTTGCACTTCTCCCACAGAGTGAAAACTTATCCTAAGACCTCATGTTGAGCATGTTATCATGTATTGAAGTTGAGAGAGTAAGTGAAAGTGAGCAAAGGAGAGTTTAGTCTTGATTTGAAATCCACTTCATAAGCTCAGCCTCAGGAGTGAACTTCATGTAGAACTTCAAGAACTCAAGCTATATGGGCGAACATCAAAAATCAGCATAGATGAGAGAACTTCAAGATTCAAGGGAGATGAGCGAATTTCATATTCAAGCAACTAAGGGTGAACTTCACAAATCAGCATAGATAAGCGAACTTCAGGAATCAAAACATATGGGAGAACTTCATGTTGAACTTTATGAACTCAAGCTATATGGGCGAACTTCAAAAATCAGCATAGATGAGCGAACTTCAAGAATGAAGGGAGATGAGTGAACTTCATGATTAAAGGGAGATCAACAACTTCAGGAATATGAGCGAACTTTAGGAATCAACCTACATAAACGAAATTCACAAATTGGAGGAGATGAACGAATTTGCCCAAGACAAGATACAAGGCAGCTAATAGATTATTTCCTAGAGCTAATTTGACACTTTAGTATGCCTAAGAGAGAACGATTTTGAATAGTGAAAAACGAGTAAGAAGTTAACTCCATGAACTAGAACGAATGAGCAAACTTCATGTTTTGAGGTACATGAGCGAACTTCACAACTGGAGGTAGATGAGTGAACTTCATGTCTTGTAGATGGAGAGTGAACTTCATGAGAATGAGTTTGAGAGAGAATTTCATGTGATGACCTCCAAGAGTGAACTTCATATGCAAAGAAATAGTGATTTTGATTTGAAAGCGAACTTCATAAATTGAGCAGGGGGAACGAATTTCTTCTAGTAGTCTTCCCTAAGGGCAATTCATCATATTTGTATCAATAAATGGTGGGAAGGCTCAACATTGGAACCCATAGAATGAAGATAAATGAAGGAGAGCAAGTTCAAAGACAGGGGCAACTTCATAAACATCAAGGGTGGAGTGAACTTCAAGAGCTCCTCTCTAAGAGCGACATCAACTTCAAGTGCTCCTTCATGAAGACGAATTCTCTCCAAATCCTCTTATCAAACCTGCAAAACACATAAAATCAAGAGATGTATCAAGTTAGAAAAACTATCAAGGTTATATATTATGTATTTGATATCATGTTTGTTTTGTGTTGTAGATGAGAGAGGATGGTGATTGCAAAGCAAAAGGAGAAAGATTGTAAGATCTACATCACCGTGCAAGGAAGAAAACTTCATTTACAAGCATAGAACGCCCAAGAAGAATCTCAAGTCTCACAGCACCAGGGAGTCATAGAGAAGGAATTCCAAATCAAAGAAGCAGTTGTGCCATCAAAAGTTCGTTCCAAGGCAACATCAATACTTCAAAATTAAGATCTATACCTTGCACCTCCATGATTGAAGCCCTCGAGAGGATAGTTTCAGAAGAGTTAATCAAAGTTAGAAGATCATCATCATCATCGCTGAAACTGAATAATGTTGAGTATCAAGAAATATTCCTTCATGATGATCAAGGAGAAATATATTCTGACAATTTCTGACCAGCTCTGACTTTTTGTGTAGTTAAAAAGGGATTGTTTGCTTAAAAAAAAATATATATTCTGGTTCCCATTGCATTATCAAGGAGAAATATTTATATTTTTCTAGAGTTACATTTTAATTGAAAGGGCAAATGTTTTGAGCTGTCACAGAAAACGGGTTAATTTTGAATCCTATTCACAGTCTTGGAAAGTAAGTCAATTGTATCTCATGTAGATGTAGTCAATTGGTTTCTTTATCACTAGCTGACTGTAGCATAATATGGTGCCAAGCAATTTATGTTATGTTCCTAATTTCCTGGCCACAGCAAATGAAAGAATGGTATAATTATTTTTGGTCAGCCGCATCCTTTATGCTAATCAAGTCTTTACGGGAGGTGGGAGGTGTTAGGGTTTAAGGCAGATTGGAGTAATAAACAATATTATATATAATGCAGAATAAGAGAGGCAAAAATAACAAATCAGAATAACATAAATTTAATGTGGTTCACCCATTGTCGGCTATATCCACCAGAGAAACAACCGTCCCCTTCTTTTCTAGTATCCAGCAAAGAGTAGATTACAATATGATGATATTTAACATTACACAACCACTTATTTATCAAGTCTTTTGACATTTTACAAAGGTCGGTTTACATGCCAGACTAATAGCCAACTCCTTTATTAAATAATGGACAATTTTTGCTTTGGGGGCGCTGCCTCCATACCGTTGGCTCTGCTTCTAGGACCTTGTCACGAGGGGCTTTGCTCACCCTGCACTCCCCCATTAATTGATTTGGGGGAAAATGCGGCCGATCAAGTCATCAAAATTTAAGTTCACTAGCATGATCAGTCGCCACATTCCAACGGAAGATTTCCATCATAACATAGTAATATGACCACAATTCTTATCTTTGTTGATTGTGACTTATGAGTTAGTTGCATCACATAGTGGAGACGTATGGAAGATTATCCACAAACCTTGGCCACACCTGTATGTTATGAGATATTTGCATCTAGCTGGATGTGGTTTACATGATATGTTATCTGTTCAATATTGCTGTAGCATTTAGAAGGAAAAAGTTCCACCTGTTTAGCAAGAAAATGTCTAGTATCATTCCATTATTGAGGTTTCAGCTTTCAAATGTTGCTCTGGTCAAGATCTCTTTAATTGTTTTATGCGAGCCACAATCCACCCTTTCTACATGCAAGCCGCACTTATTGAAGTTAATATAACACAGTTTACATTTTTTTATGGTGATCTATAAAACATTCCTTCAATTCGTTGCGATATCTTAGTTTCTTTTGGAAGTACCATTTCCACAGCAGGCTGCACTCTAGTCTGGAGGAGCTATATCTATATAAGTTTTTAAGCTTAAGGTCACTTGTTAGTTTGGACCTATAGAAAGAGTGCCCAATCTTCGAAGGCACTGATAAATGGGTAAACTTATTCCTTGCATTTCGCCTGAATCTATTTGATGAAATGCTCTTATTCAGATAATTGGATAAATGTTTGACAAAATGTGCATATTCAAAATATTGGAATATGTATCTAAGCTGGTTCAAATATTTTCGTAAATGAAAATCACTCATCATCGGAATAATCCGGAAAGTATTACACTGGATTCTTTCATTTTCAATACTTTCATTGTAATATTTTCTGTTCAAAAAGGGTTTCAAAAGTTGTGATGGGTGTCCACAGAGCGTACTCATACAAGCTCAACAAAGATGGAAAACTAAGGGATGTGGAAGAGCTTGACTCTTCAAATTCCTTATTTCCCTACAATACCTTGAAGGAAAAAATGATGTCGATGACCTTCCAACTTCCATCCTGTCCGCACAAAAACTAAAAACTAAATATTTTTATGTAGAAACCAAGCCTGAAATACATTGAATCAATATTCCTAACTCTTTTGATTTAATATGAAGGTCCATGTACGCAGTGACGCAGATAAACTAGAAAGCAAGATAGTATGCATTATGTAATACTAAATTAGAAAACCGCTTGTTCATCAAGGCTGGATTATTAACAACCCTTCAAGCGCAGCTGCTATCTGCTGCCCGAGGCTTTTTTTTTCCTTGGTGGATACATTTGTCTTGTCTTGGTCAGTGTATCCTATTATGCTGAAACTTAAATATACATTTAATTCCAAAGATAAAGTATATCGTGGTACACCAGTATTTATTACCTTCTTCATGGCAAACGTGATGTTTGAATTTGGGTTTAACTTTGTAAAGGAACGAATGTTTTTTTTATTTGAACGGGTCATGGAATGCACAGTCTCATGTTATTGTGGACCTAATGTGACTGCAGGATAGGGAGATTGTACGGGTTCTTGTAGATTGCTGCTTGCAAGAGAAAGTCTTTAATAAGTACTATTCTCTTCTTGCAGCCAAGTTGTGTCACCATGATAAGAATCATAAGTTCTCATTGCAGGTACGTGTGATGGCACATCAGATTATTCTCTTGTGCAACTGTTGAAATATTACCGTTACATTGGCTTACACAGGCAAAATATTATTACAGAGCTGTGTTTTGTACTTGGATACATTGTTTCCATATAATTGATACATAATATACAAATCATTTCGATATGCATATGTTTATTGATTTCTGCAGGAGGTACTATAACCTTGAATATCTGTCTTGTAGTATTGCTTGTGGGACCAGTTTAAGCAGCTCGATTCAATGGAATTGCGAAGATTAGCCAATCTTGCTCGGTTCCTTGCTGATCTAATTGGATCATTTTCTCTCTCTCTTTCTGTGCTTAAAGCAATTGATTTTACTGATTGTGCAATGTTGACTTCTAAAGTTATTGTGCACTTCCGCATATTATTTGAGACCTTGTTCACAGAGTTTTCAGATAATGTTATTTGGAATATTTTCACACGCATTGCTAGTTTTCCTGAGCTTGAGAACTTACGAAATGGGCTGGAACTATTCATCTACCAACATGTAAACAAAAATGCTCTTACAGAAGAGCAGCTTGGTCCTCCTGAAAGTGGTTCATTGATTGTGAGTAAATGTAAGGTGGCTAAAAAAGCCCTCACTAATGTAGCTGGCATCCTTATGTGAACCCTCCTCTATATGGACATAGGCTTGCTTGGAAACTTATCACAAGTATTAAGAGAGACCTTGCCATATTACTTGTTATATTAGAAGCGGATTATATATATATAACATTTGTTTTACTTTTCATTCTTTCCTCTGGGTAAAAAAAAATCATCACATCTTTACATGTAATGGCTCTTATATTAATAGTTCGATTCAATAAACACATATACGCACATGCATATATATTTATCATTTCAATGACTTTATTGATATGCTTTTCTATGGTATCTATTTTCTGGCGATGTTGTCCCTTTAAGAGCAAACCTTGCATCGCATTTGCACGATACTATGATTGTTTTGAACAAGTTCTATGGATGGAATGTTGTGGTCATAAGCCTCATCCTTAGTTTGTGCAAAGTCATTATTCAATTTTCTTAGGTCAGGATTTCATGTAGCTGCTTAGCTTATTTTGACTAGCGGTCACTGTTCAATATTTCAACAAGTTATTGGTGGAGCTAGTGGTCTGATGAATATTTCATTTTTTTTTGCTTATTTTTTAACAGACCTTAAATTTTAGTTTTTAAATTGTTCAAGTTTTTCTAAAATAAATTTTTAAAATATTATTGTTTTTTTTTCCTATGTTAAATTGTGAAAGTAATGACAAACAGATGTTAAAAAGAAGGGAAATAAATTTATGGAGCCACTTGGCATTTTCTCAATATGATGTTTATTCTCAATTCCCAAATAATAGCTGCTCCACTAAAATAGGGAGAGACCTCAAATTATTGTTTTAGCATGATTAAAAGTTTGCATGGGAACATTCTAGTTGCTCACATTTAAGCGATGACAGGGGGGGCATGGACTTACTACTAGATCGTTCAATATTAAATTCACTTTCAAATACATATCCCTAATAATTTTAATTAGAAACTTCCTTATCATGGAACACATTATAGTAGACATTATCACTTGCATATTCTTGATTCTTTATTTTTAAGTAGCATGATCTCTTATTTTTCAACTCCCAATAGTATGATAGAAGGGATGAGGTCACGATTGTATCTTTAGTGACATTAGCATAATGGATTACACTCAAGTCTTTCACTCTTACCCAAAGATGTATAAACATAGACTTGCATTCTTGTGTTAGATAGCACAATGATCTCATGAATGATATAGAATCCTCCATCACAATAATAATAATGTGACTTCTCTTTGATGTTCTTCCATTTATACTTCCATTGGGGATTGTAATCTTCCTCTAATACATTGACATTTATGAAAACAATAAACTAGTAATATAAATTTATTGAATTGCAAAGAACACAACATCTATAAAAATAATAGTAAACACTAATATCCAAAAATATGAAAACATGTATGTTTATCTTCATGTAAACTCATCCAAATCCAAACGCCCTCTTAGATTTAGTTGGTTCAATCACAAACCATTGGTTTGATGGTTCTTAAATGTTTTATCCAATAATATGACAGGCTATGTTTCATTTAGTATTTTCAATCACGACCAATTGGTTCAGTGATTCTTTATAAAAATTTTCACTCTTAACACTATCAAACACAAAATGTGAAGTTAGAATTACATTACTCATGTGAGTGATGTGTAAAGTCTAAATGTAGCCATGTCTTGACATGCATACCCAATCATGCCATTTACGCAATGTTTCATTGTAATATGTTTTGTTATGCAAGTTGTAAATTTGGATGTGTTACATCTCTAAATATTGCACAAATTTTTATTGTAGGTTATCAATGCAAATATGTATACATTTTTATTCATCAATATAATGTTTTATGATCAATGTAAATTTAAATTGTTATATAATACAATCATTAAATATTACATAAATTGTGAATATATCATTCAAAGTTTTAAAAAATGTCATGCTTTACTCAAGTCATCTACTCAAAGTATGCATTGTACAACCTTTCCTTTACTCGCTTCCCGAAGTTCCAGTTGGCAAGAGCCGTCATCTCGTACTCAAGGTATGCGTTGTCTGTAGGTTAGCCTTCTCAATTGGGCTAGGGAGATTTGGCTCGCCTAGGACAAATATTCTCCGCCACCTTAGCTGGAGAATTTAATGCATACCCACTCCTCATTTTAGGTCTTAAAGAGTGCACCCGATGATCTTGCCTTAGTGTATTCTGCAAGTTGTTTTCATCACTTCCCTGTTAGAATCATCCCAAAGCTCTTTGTTCATTCTTTCTTGTCGGAATCCTCCTATCGCCCTCCATGTCGATTGAGGCTCCGCATGGTTTCATTATGAGTGTATATCCAAGGCTTTCTTCTTGCTTTGGAGCAGACATTCCCATCTCCTTCTTGGCTTCGACACACCAAGTATCCTTCATAAATTTTTTTGAACTTGAGACTTAAGTGCCTCCTCCACTCGGAGCCTCTTATCCTTTTGGTGGTAAAAATGATTCTGGGAAGTGGCCACTTGAATAGGGAGGAGTATCCGCGAGACAACACCAGCATCTCTTCCAGATTCGTTGCCTCTTTGTTGGACCAAAAATTAGCTAAGCAAGTTGTATGAAGCCTTACCAAAAGCTCTTTCCAAAGGAAATCCTTCAAGAATTTCAAGAGATTCTGAAGAAGGCACTCCATGACTCAGGGGCTCCTCGACCAAGCGAGGGGATTTTGTTCAATGCCTGTGGCGAGCTCATCAAGTATTACCCCTTCCTATTGGACTTGAAAGGGAAAGACCTGGATAGACACAGGGTTTTCGCTGGAGTTGGCCTGAGGTACCTTAAGTGGCGGTTCCTAGGGGAAAATCCGAAGGGTCAGGGTAGAGAGGAGGACCTCATCCAATTCGCAAGACTCAATGGAATCCTGCCCTTGAAAGCTGATGATGAGGAGCTCCAAGCCGAACAAGAATGTCGGGGTGGTGCAAGAAGGGGCCGTCGAGGGTCTGGTCGTGGTCATGGTCGTGGCCGCCCTATGGGTAGAGGTCGTGGGAGAGTGAGAAATGGATCGTCTCAACCCGAACCCTCGAGTGAAACTGCAAGCTAGGTTCCCCATTTTGGTTCTATTTAAAAATAATAATTTTTTCGATTGCTTAATCTAAGACTCTGGTTACAGTTAATTTTAGCTACATATTTATGTTTAAAATCTTTGTTTCGGCAGTTGAGAATCTGCCATCTAAACTCTTTATAGTTTTATTTTCTTGGACTGCATAATCTTGCTAGGTTTTGAAACAAGAAAATATGGTGCTTATGGTTTTTTGCCTGCTCGGAAACCCTCTATTTTTGGAATATGCTGAGAATGGTTTTTGAGGCTACACCATTCAGCCATGTCAATACTGTAATTAATGCAAAATTAATATAAATCTCAGCTCTGCCTTTACTGATAAAAAAAAAAAAGTCATCTACTCAGAGTTTCACAAAATTATACTATCACTCAAGATATAAATTTGGATTAATAGAACAAACTTTAATTTTCTTCATAAATGATAATTTGTTAATGATGTAGCGTCAGAAGTAATCCTTCTGGCCGACTGAGACCAAATATGTGAATGGCCTATCAGCCTTACATATTTGGTAATTCGATCATTCAAATTTAACCAATCTTTGCTGATTTCTATTAAGCAAATTAATGTTAATATTACTAATCAATAATAATAGAATCGATATTGATAAGGAAGTCATTGTTAGTCTAATCAATATATATTAACATATGGATTATTGGCTTGGTTAATTGATTGACATTAATTAACACATTATCTAAAGGCTTTAAGTTAGCCGATTGATTAGTTAGCGATTTGTGAGAAAGTCGCTATCCTTCGTGCCTCTATGTAGGGTGGCGACTCTTGGAAAGAGTCACCCCCTCAGCGATGATATAAGTGACAAACAGTGTGTTCGAACAAGGAGATACGGATCACGTATAATGCACACTGAATAACATCAGACCCGTAGCACATCGAACATAATGTTGAATATCAACAACAATAAATTATCTAATATCAGATCGAATAAGATCAACAAGGAATAAGCGAATGTTTGACGTATAGCAGAGCACATCAAATTGATACAACTGACAAGGAGGATTGAATGATTCACGGTGTACAATCTCAGGTTGGATATCGACAGTCAGCATACACGGGACAGTTAGTATTCACGGTGAATAATATCTGGTTAATAACATATCAAATATATGAATGGTATCAGACCGAATACGACTGTGAGCAAACTTAGATCGATACCATATCGCATAAATATATATAGCAGACAGTAGCATCTAATACGTATAACCCATTATTATATTCAGCAATATACCCTCGAACATTGCATTAATTCACAGGCGACACATACAACATCAGATCGCCATCCATAAGTAAGAAGATTGAATTTATTGTGTCAGGGCGAATCGTTTAGTGGCGGATTATATATTTTCAGCACTTCGAACACATTCCAGTAGGTCGTTTCAACCACTCAGCGTATCGTGTAAGCACATTATCAGATTGAGTATTCACAGATCAGCAGACCAAAGGAATATTACTGTTGATTGAATATAACATACATTATATCTGATAAACAATATGCTCAGGTAGATCGAATCTGATCGAGAATACAACACTGCAAATTTGAGATATACACCAACAGATAAAAGACATTCGAACACACAGAAACGAAGTTCAAATTCATACTCAGATAAAGATTATCTAATTGATATCAAATTGTGATCAAAGCACAAATAAAATTTTAAATTTACCTGAACTTAATTTATCATGTAGGTAATTCATTCAAGCTTGTCATCCATCATTGTCCCAATCGTGTGCCTTGTGCAATGTTTTATACTCTTGTATAGTGTCACACGTGATTTTGAGTTAGAAGTGTAACAAATATAGACAGTGTAGGCTTGCTTGTTAAGACATTGATCTAAAGATGTAGATGGATGTTGCATGATGTAGGAATTAAGCCATGGACAAAGAAAAATGAAGTAAAATAAGTTGGGGAATCATAACACTAGGGTTACTAGGTTTTATAATTCAATAAGGAATATATGATTAATTATTATAATATAAAAAAATCATTAAGTGTGATTTGGCCATATAACTCATTAGTTTTCTAGTTGAACATATTTCATTTATTTACGAGTTATAAAGGTCAAAATCATGAGTTCTATGAAAGATACGAGCCTATATGTATGGTATAAAATGTATGATTATGATATTATATGATTTATCTTATGGTCAATCTCATTAGAGAATACTTATAGTATGGTAATATATACAAGGATAGACAATGAAATGTTTTCTTTAAAAATTACAAATAAAAGCAACTCCTCATCTTCTATCAACACACATCTTATGTATTTTTCACTTGTGAGATCGTTAAAGAATAGATCAATATAACACGAATGACATTGTTGAAATTGTGTCATGTGCATGAAGATTACGTAGAAATTTATGATACGAGCACGCGTGATGGATTGATGGAAATAGTTAATAAACATTGGAATGTCTATCTTCATTCTTTTAAATTAGATATAAACTAAAAATATATAGTGACCATCATAAATAGAATGTTATAACACTTATTTTCATATTAGTACAAAAATGTCAACATTTATGAGATTCTATGATTATTCTCCCCCATGTGTTATATCTTAGTAGTGAGTGAGAAACCTTTATTTATTTACTCTACCAGCTATACAAAGTTGAGAGTAAATACTACAAACTTTCTATAGCCAATATCAATTCCTAGCCATTCATAATGTTAGGACATTAGGTACTTCAAATTTAAACCATAATAATAATTAAATTAATAGCCACTAGCCGAAGTTAGGTCTCGTTAACTCGTTACTCCCTTCCGGTTGAACAATTAAAGGAGGGGCCACCCTTTACACCCCCTCTCCGGGCCTTTCTCACGAATAGTAGGGGACCTCCCCAATCCCGACACATTGACCAAATGAAGGAAGGATAAGAGTATCATGTAAACATATTTGTAAAAACAATCATTGAATAATAATTGACACAATACATAAAATTTGTGAGAGAAAAAAGCTTATGATAAAAATCCCACAAAATATCATTCAATAGTAAGAAAACACACATTAAGTTTATATAATTATAAACATAAAAACATAGCTAATACGATCTTACCTCTCCTCCTCCCCATAAATGCCTTACAAGTACTTGTAGTTATTCTAATCTATGAATGTGAACCATTCACATATATATATTGATTCCCATAGAGAGCTCTATGTGGAGTCAATGCAATTTGTACATTGGAGTGGTTATAATGCAGTCTAGTCCAAGAGTCTTATTAGACTGTTGGACTTAGCAGCCTAAACCTATACAATTCATACCAATGATTAAGAAAAAAGATTACACACTTATTCATTAAAAAATCGACATTTGTCAGAACTCTCAAAACTCTCTTCCCATAACTCTCCAAACAACCAACGCTTCCTCTCCAGAATGCCCACAGACAACATTGAATCGTTAATAATATGAAGCTCAAATAAGTTGAACTGTCACAAGGGATTCACATTCTCAAAGCTGAAGAAATGCCTACCCAAGAAATGTTTCCTTCCATAGCACAAGGAATTCTGATCACCATTATTTGAAAATCCATAAGTCGCTCAAGTCTTCCGTTAACCAAAACCTTTCATATTCTCCATTTCGGTAGATCAAAACTTTCATGAACCTCTTTTGACAAGTTGGTGAGTTCCTGGTGAATCTTCTTTTGACATAATTGGCTTCCAAAGAATTTACTTTCCAAGAACCATTCTTCCTTTCACCTCATCAAATTCCTTTTTTTTTAAATTTCCTCTTTCGAGGAACCAAGAGTTTTGCGAGCCATATGTTTTGACAAAAGGAAAAGTTCGTGAACTAACGATTTTGTTGAAGACGATTTTTTTAAACCTTTTTCTCCTTTGCATTTTAAGGAGTTGCCATTATCAATTCCTAGCCATTCATAATGTTAGGACATATGGAACTTCAAGTTACATTGTTTTTCAAAGAGGTAGTTAGGTTGTATGGCTAATTTGATGAGTATTGGTATTTATGCAAACTTGGTAACTTTAAGTTTAAATCATAACAGTGTTGAAATTAAGTGGTTAAATTTTTTCAGAGATCTCAATTTTTTTGTCATTTATTAGATTTGAGCTAAATAAATTTGGAATTAGTTATGGAAACAACTATTTAGCAAGTTATATAAGGGCACATCTTCTAATATGTACACATTTTTTTCCTTATATAACTTGCTAAATAGTTGTCTAGATAGCCGGTTCCAATAAATTCTCTTACGACTTATCATCAAAACCAAACCAAACAAAAAAAATAAAATTTGATTTTGTTGGTTGATGTTGAATCGTATGTGAACCTAAATTCTCTTGCATCAGGCACATTAGGTAAGTGATTTATCATGAGTTTGGA
This sequence comes from Cryptomeria japonica, assembly GCF_030272615.1. NCBI lineage: Eukaryota > Viridiplantae > Streptophyta > Pinopsida > Cupressales > Cupressaceae > Cryptomeria > Cryptomeria japonica. The sequence goes on from NC_081408.1 coordinate 307,034,202, forward strand.
ACTCATGAATGTTTTTGTAATTGAGGGAATTTGCCACCTCAAGGATGATGCATCCTTGAGGGCAAATTGTCCTTCCGATTACCTTTGCGAACTAGCGCTGAGATGAGCCAGGGGATAACAGAATTATGCAAGAAGTGCTAGACACCTGAGATGTTAATGTTGTGTAACTTCGGTCAGATAATTGTGATCGTCAAAATCAAATGCTTAAGTGGCCAATTGGCCTTAAGCATTTGATAGTTGCTTTATCCTTGCAAGTTATGCTAAATTAGCTTATATGTATTGTCACCGAAGTATTTGTAATTGATGATTGGATTTAATACTCATATATTAATATATATTACAAATGTATATATGTATCTATATATCTATATATACAATAATGTTTGTGATTTACATTATTGATATATATGTATATATAATATATACATATGTTTTTGTAATAAAGAAAAGATGACTATTAAATATGTTTATTAAAACCAGTAGTCGATATAATCTACTTGTTACATTTAATCGCTTGACAAACATTAGGTGACTTAAAGTCGAATTGGTTAATTATACCATCTTGCATTTTAGTGTATTGTCTTTAATGTTTATCGGTCTAACCCTCATGAATTCGTGGAGACATGTCTTCGTAGAGACATGTCTCTACATGGATGTTATTCCACGTAGAGGCATGCCTCTACATAGGCATGCCTCCACACCATTGTATATATGGTGTATAGATGCAGTTAAGGGACAATATAGAAATCAGAAATATTGAACCAGTTGGCTTGCACAAAAAACAAACATTGCTGTTACATATTCATTGAAATACAAATCATAAATTTGGATTGTTATTTCTTACTTGCTTATATTCAAAATAGATCAAATCAATATATGATAAAAGAAGTACTTTGATAAATAAAATAACCTTTAGCATTCTCAAATCTGATAAATTAACATGGTATCAGAGCCAGTCTAAGGAAGATCATATCAGATTTAAATCAAGAATAGAAATTATATTGAAATCACATATAAACTCCCCTATCTCTTACTTACCTCAAAATGGTAAATGGGGTTAGATTTGAGGACCGCCTTGAAGGGGCATCAAATTTCATTTAATGGAAATTTAGAATCATGACTACACTAAGAGAACATGAATTAGAAACCCTCGTGCACAAAGATTCATCCATGCCAGAAGATGAAGATGAGAAAAGACTTAGGATTAAAAACAATAACAAAACTATGAAGATATTGGTAGATGTGAAAGATCACACATTGCCTATCATCTCCAAATTGGATACAACAAGCAAAATGTTTTCAACATTGAAAACATGTATGAAATTAACAACACTAGTAGGGTACTATCCTTAAAACAAAAACTTCATCATATAAAGATACATAAGGGTGAATCTATCACCTCATATTTCATGAGAATTAGGGAATTAAAAGACCGACTCTCTACAATCGGTCATATCGCAGATAGTAAATAGCTAACCCTGTTAGCACTAAATGGACTACCAAGATCATGGGAAGGATTCATACAAGGAATCAATGCTCGTGCCGAACTACTTGATTTTGATAGATTAAAGACTGATTGCGTCCAGGAGGAATCAAGACTTATTGTAAGGGGAGATAATCAAACCACTTCAAATGAAGACATTTGTGTTCTAAATTCTTCCTCACACAAAAAGGGAAAGAAAAGAAATTTTAAAGGGAAGAAGGACAAAGAACCTAAAGGAAACAGAGGAAAATACTCTCACAAAAGGAAACGAGATATGACCAAAGTCTAATATTTTAGATGTGATGAATATGGACACTATGCCATTAAGTGCCTAGATAGATTAAAGACTCGAGTATCCTTTGCAGAAGTTGAAAAATCAAGGGAAGATGAAAAATCAGAAAAGCTTGTATTCTACTCTGCCCTTTCAAGTCAAGTTTCAACAAAATTCTAATACTTGGGTGATTGATAGTGGAGCATCCAGACATATTACTGGATTCAAAGAACATCTTGATGACTTAAAAGGAAATTCAAATGAAGAAGTAACCATTGGGGATGATTCAAGCTACCCTATGAAAGGGATTGGGACCTACACCATAAATTTGAAATCAAGGATTTCTCTTCAACTTTTAGGAGTACTATATGTACCAGGGATAAAAAGAAATCTAGTCTCCATTTCAGCACTTGAATATAAGGTTTATAGAGTCACCTTCATGGAAGGAAAAGTCTTAGCTTGGCCAAAGAATTCAACCATAAAGAAAGCCTACACAATTGGAGTAAGACACAGATGCCTTTACAAACTATGCACGTCTCTCCCTCAAGATTTGTTACATGAATCACTAGACTCAAATAAAATTTGGCACAAGAGGTTAGAGCATCTACATTTCCGAGCTCTTCCCACAATTGAAAAGTTGGTGATTGGTCTACCCAAATTAAAACAAAATCATGAAGGTACGTGTAAAGGATGTGCTCTTGGAAAGAACACAAAAGGTATGTTTCACTCCAGCACTAGCAAAACAACAAATATATTAGGAATTGTTCATTCTGATTTATGTGGACCAATGTCTGTAACCTCCTTAGGAGGATTTTCATATTACATTATTTTTGTTGATGACTATTCTAGGAAGACATGGATCTATTTACTAAAATAAAAAGGGTCAGAAGAAATCCTTATGAGATTTAAGGAATTCAAAGCCCTAGTAGAAAATCTATCTTGTAAGAAAATAAAAATCTCAAAGACAGACAATGGGGGGAATACACTTCAGAAATATTTAAGATTTTTTGTAAAAATGCTGGGATTAAGAGGGAGTACACTGTTCCCTACAACCCCCAACAAAATGGGATAGCAAAAAGGAAAAATAGGTCTATTGTAGAGCCATGATGTATGACCAAAATTTAAACACCTTCTTCTAGGCAGAAGCATCTAGCACTAATGTATACATTCAAAACAAGAGCCCTCACTCTCTCCTAGATAATAAAACCCCAAAAGAGCCTTCTTTCGAGCTAAGCCTGACATAAGCCATCTAAGAATCTTTGGTTGTCCTATACCTATTCATATACCAAAAGAAAAGAGGACCAAGCTAGATCCCTGAGGAATAAAAGGCATTTTTGTAGGTTATAGTGAAACCTCCAAAGCTTACAGAATTTATATTCCAAGTCAAAAGCAAATTGAACTAAGTAGAGATGTGATATTTGAAGAAGATATTGCCTTCATGAAATCTAAAATCTCTCAAGATTTAGAAGACCCTCATCCTCCTCAAAACATGGAAGAAAATCCAGTTGCTGGGATTCAGAGGGAGACTCTAGAAACTATAAACAATGATGATAATGAGAATAACTCAGATCCTCAAAATCCTGTCCCCCTTGAGAATCGTAAAAGGCCTCTTCGGGCTAGAAAAATGATTCAAGAAGAAAAAGACATATGTTACTAAGTTAATGCACTTAGTCAGTTCATGTGTGAACCAAAGGAGATACATTTGATGGTTGCAAAACATATTCTGAGATATCTTCGAGGCACTATTGGCTATGGACTCAAATATGCTAATGTTGAACTAAACCTACATGGGTTCACATATTCAGATTGAGCTGGAAGTGTGGTAGATAGGAAAAGCACATTAGGGTGTTGTTTCAGTCTAGGATAAACTATGATATCCTAGATAAGTAGGAAGCAATCTTCAGTGGCTCAGAGTTCTACAGAAGTCGAGTACATTGCAACTTTTATGGGGACCAGAGAAGCAATATGGTTAAGGAAACTACTTGTGAGCATGTTTGGTCAACCACTGAATCCTACTCTTATTCATTGTGACAACCAGAGCTGTATAAAGCTATCTATTAATCCAATATTTCATGATAGATCCAAACATATTGAGATTCCTTATCACTATGTTAGAGACATGGTTGAAAGGAATGCTATCCAACTAAAATATGTGAGTATAGGCAAGTAGACTGCAGACATTCTCACCAAACCTTTGTCTAAAGAAAAGGTTGAGTACTTTCATAAGAAAATTGGCATGGTTGAAAATATAAGTTAAATTGATAATGTAATTTTTTATCTGTTGTACTATTTCTTATTTGTCATGTGTGAAACTATATGACTATTTAATCTTTGTGTGACTTGAAAAGATGTCGATTTTTTAGAGTTTCACTTATTTTGGTTAAAAGTACTCTTACCTCACTATCAGGAATAGATATTATGAGACTTGATATTTGCAACTTTGTCATGATAGTTTACATCTCTCCAGGCATTATGATTGATATCATGAGACTTGATATTTGCAACTTTGTCATGATAGTTTACATCTCTGCAGGCATTATGATTGATATCATGAGACTTGATATCTTGAGAAATCATAATGATTGAGATGATCATGGTGAATATTATGAGACATAATATTCATGGATAGGCTAAGATTTATATCCCCATGATAGGTATCATGTGACTTGATACCAGTGCACATATCATGGATCTTGGATACTCTTTGAGAACCATGACAAAATATCACGAGAAGTGATATTTGTCACTAATACATTTGGTCTAGATTTCTGATGGAGGTTTCCGATGGAGAAGGTATATTGTGACCAATTTTTTTTTTTTTAAATGCTCGAATTCATCAGAATTTCGACGATAATTTCACATTTGGTTTCAATGGAGAAGGCATTAGGAATGATTTTTTTTTTTTTTTAAAGTGCCCACGTTCATCGAAATTTTGATGACAACGGGCATTACTTCAAAAAAAAAAAGAAACACTTGAATTCATTTTAACCCAAAGCTGCAATCCCGCGCAAGCAGAGCTCTATCACTAATTGCGTGTGATCTCCTCCACCCAATCCTAAATAAAACTACCTGCCTATGAAAAGTAGAGCTCTATCACTCCCACCCAACCCAACACTCGAGCTTCACTGTGGTGGCACATTCCAACTTTGACATTTCACGCAATTTAACAACTAAAAGGTTAGGGCGCTCTACTTCATATGAATTTTCATTTTGGGGTTGCACATTATCGATTTAATATTGATTATTGAATTTTGCATATGAATTTTGGACCTACTGCAAGGGAACTTTATGCCACGCTATCGACAGCTAGATTATCTATGAAGATCATGATTATCGATACCCAGATTAACATTGATCATGCTAACAAAATATGGAAGTTGAACCTTAACAATAAAATGTTGAAGAAAACCCTTAAGTCTTGTTGAAGCTCCCATACATCATATCAGGAATAATCCTAAAAAGGACCTCTTTCCTTACATTCCCATCATTAGTATACTAGACCTAATAGACATACTAGCATGCATAATTCCTCTAAAACATAGCATTATTTCGCAAGGGCTTCAAGAATGATAGCTAGATAAGTGCCAATTTCTATTGCTTTCACTACAGAAGCCATTGAGAGCCAACCATCTTCCGCATCCAACATCCTTTGGAAGGGGGATAAATTTTTGTTGATGACCCCAATTCAGTACACCTCCCATGCATCTTCTATCATGGTTTTCTTTCTTTCCTTCTCTGCCTTTGCTTGGACGTGATCCTCTTCCGAATCTGATGAGACATAATTGCTCGAGTTGAAATACAGACCCAACAGGCTTACCCAACTGCTTAAATCCAGGTTCAAGATTTCGTTAGCAACGACCTGCCCATCCACAGAGTGAATAAATCCATCTATCTTTTGGATACATGCCTCCTTTGAATCCAAAACATCGACCATTGGGCAGACGACTTCGTAGACGAAACCATCACACCAATGTCTACCACCACCCAAGATGGAGGTCACCAGTCTCCATACCACATCTCCTACCCTGTCATCGGTATGAAACAACCTCCTACAATGCATTTGAAAACTTTTCTCTCTACACATGCAACTCAAAACGAAATGGTGAACCATTTCTGTGACACTTAGTTGAATATCGCATGCCTCCTCTCTACAAACACAATGGCCTTTTTATAATGATCAATCGTGAAACTACTAGGCCACAATTTTGGAATCAATTAGATCAGTCTAATTCCTCTCGATTGAATATTGTCCTTGATATCTTCCTGCAATATGCACATAATCTTTCTGAAGTGCTAGCTATGTACCTCTATTTGATGTATTGCTCATACTCATCCTTCTCTCCTGTCAAGATTGGTTTACAGAGATCCTTAGTACAAACCGAGGCAAAATTTCACATTTTTTAACCTATTTTTGTTCTGATGTTCTGATTTGCACGATCCTTATCGCTTCTTACAATCCTTAAGAGCTCTGCACTCTGTTCCTCGTGAATGATTTCTTCTTTTTCATATCTTGACTCGATACTACTGAAGCTTTAGAGCATGTATTTCTTTTGGAGACTATATGAGAGAGATTGGGCAAATATACAAATAACAATAGACCGTTGGACTTCATCGAGTAATTAAGAAAAGAAGAATTGGAGTGGTACTTGAAGAACTATCCTCAACACTCAGTCACTTGGGATGTAGTAAAAAAAGAGAATTTTTAGCAAACTTTGGCACTCTAGAAATTCCAACTAAAAGTGTTAGTAGGATGCAAAACTTAACACAAGGAGACAATTAATCAGTTAAAATATTTAACAAGAAATTTAAGGAAGTATATAGAAAAATGGAGGAACCTTTAAGTGAAAAAAAGAAAATAGAATAGTTCATACATGTATTACATAGAGATATTTGAACAATATTGGATGGAAGTACCTAACAAATATGTTTATTCGATTGCCATGGCATACCAGATTGAAGCTCAATTATGGAGAAGACTGAAGAAAGATAGGAATGCTAAAATCCTTGAAGATTTACAACTAAAAGTACATAAATTAGTAGTACAACAAGTAAACAAGGTCGGTGAACCTAAAAAGCCTAAGAAAATTTGGTATACATGCTTGTTGTGACGTATTCACACATCGTCCCATTGCAAATGGGGACCCCAACTTTTTGCTTTCTAGGGTTTTATTTTTAGGTCTTTTAGGTTCTTGTCTATTGACCTTTTGCATTTGAAGGGTCACCAGGGGGCTCATTAGGGTAGTAGGCTTTGCTTGAGTCAGGTGGATCTCCTCAAGAGGTTAGGTCAATTGAGTGATTAGGGGTAATTTAGATCATTCCTAGGGTGTTTTTTGTGTACTATCTGGTCGCACTTCAAGTTGCTAAATCAAACCTTGGTTGAATACATAATGTCATCCTGATCCTAAAATGTCTTGAAATTTGGATAAGTCTGGAATGTCATCCTGATCCTGAAATTTGGCTAAGTCTGGAATGTCATCCTGATCTTGAAATTTGACTAAGTCTAGAAAATTGAAGAATCCTCCAAAAACTAGATTTTGCATTATAACTCCTGGAGGTCCGAAACCACTCTCAAACATCTTGACAGTATATATGGAATATAACTTAAAGTATAAGAAAGAAGAAAGATATAAGGAAATGTCACTTATATCTTTCTTCTTTCTTATACTTAAATGTTATATTCCATTTATGAATCCTGACGAAGAGGCTAAAATGTCAAATTTCGCTCTTGACCCTTCCAAAGGGTCCAAAGCGAAATTTCACAAAGGACCTAAATTCTTCACCTAAATTATTGAATGGTTGAGAAAACTTGCATGGATATGGAAGGAAATGGATCTAAGATCAAGTCTAAGACAAAGTCAAGTCAGTTTGAAGGTGAATTGAGCCTAGAATAGGAATTTCGCTCCTGACCCTTCCAAAGGATCCAGAGCGAAATTCATATAAGACCCTATTTCTTCACAAAATCTTGAACTAGATGTCAACTTGAGGAGAAAATTCACTTGATCATGATGGAAGGAGGCCTAAGAAGTTATATTCAAGCCAAGGAAGGGAGAAAAAAGGTGAGAAATGAGCCCAAGTAAGAATTTCGCTCTTGACCCTTCCAAAGGGTCCAGAGCGAATTCACATAACCTTCATTTTATTCCTTGTCATGGCCAAGTTTTGGACTTCTAAGGCATGGTTGGAGTGACCTTGAGGTTTTCTATCCTTTGAAAGAAGGTTTGAGGTGATGAAATGGCGAGAATCAACCTATAATGAAAATTTCATTCCTGACTCTTCAAAGGGTCCAGAGCGAAATTCTTAGAGGACACCTTTTTTCTTCCTTGTTTGCATTGAAAGCTTTGTTCCTTGGACATGGTTGGGGTAGATTGATATATTATTTCCTTAGGAAGTGATTGAAAGCATTGAAAATTGAGGATTTTGTCCAAAACTAGAATTTCGCTCCTAACCCTTCCAAAGGGTCCAGAGCGAAATTCTTCATAGGCCTCATTTGCTTCCTTACTTAGACTACCAACCTTGTTCTTTGGGTGTATTTGGAAGTAGATTAACATGTATTTTCATTTTGAAGTGATGGAATGTGAATAAGTGAAGTATTTTAGCCTAAAACTAGAATTTCGCTCCTAACCCTTCCAAAGGGTCCAGAGCAAAATTCTCAAAATCTACCTTTTTCTCTCAATTTTGTGTCATGCCAAGTGTGGATTAGGGTGAATTAAGATTGAAGATGTCCTTAAGCATGGCTTTGATTTTCTTGTGATCACAAAATGTGAAGGAATTGAGCTAAAACTAGAATTTTGCTCCTAACCCTTCCAAAGGGTCCAGAGCAAAATTCTTGAGAACACCTATTTTCCCCTTGGAGAAAGTCAAATCCTTGGTTTTTATGGCATGGATGGGAGTGGAGTGATGTTTCCTTGCCTTTTGAGGTGGATTGGATTTGAAAAAATGAATAAATGAGCTCAAGACAAGAATTTCGCTCCTGACCCTTCCAAAGGGTCCAGAGCGAAATTACCAAAATCTATTCTTTCTTCCAATATTTGTGTCAAGACAAACCTTGATCAGGGTGGATTGAGCTTGGAGAGACCCCTAGGAATTCCTTTGAATGGCTTGAGGTCAAGTTAATGATGAATATTTTGAGCTAGAACAAGGATTTTGCTCCTGACCCTTCCAAAGGGTCCAGAGCAAAATCCTAAATAGGTCCTGTCCCCAGCCATGGTTTTTAGTGAAATTATCCTTTCATGTCGTTTTGAGGTCAAAAAAAGTGTTGTCTTCATAGGGGAAAGATCCAAAGATGAGATTCTAGTTATAGAAAGTGAGAAGGATAAATATAGGTGAAGGAAAACAAGCAAATCAAGAATTTTGCTCCTGACCTTTCCAAAGGGTCCAGAGCAAAATTCCCCAAATCACCTAGTTTTCCCATGATTGAGATTAAGAGATGGATTCCTAGGCCTTGGTGGAGAGAAGGATATAATGTGCTTGTCTTGGAAGGCATTTTGGAGTAGAGAAATGATAGAATTTGTCCTAGAATGTGAATTTCGCTCCTGACCCTTCCAAAGGGTCCATAGCGAAATTCTTAGAACCTCTATTTTGCTCCAATTTTGCATCAAACCTAGTGTTAATTGAGATTAAGGGCATCCTTATACATTCATTTGAGCAAGTTGTGGTCACAAAATGAGAAGAATTCGAGCCAAAATGCAAATTTTGCTCCTAACCCTTCCAAAGGGTCCAAAGCGAAATTCCTTATAGGTCCTGTCCTTGGCCAAGGTCCAAAGCAAAATCCTCTTTTTGGGTCTTTTTGGGGGTCAAATCGATGATGTCTTCAGGAGAAATTGATTCAAAGGTCAAGAGAAGTTCAAGGCGAGGAGATGAAGAAATTTGAGCTAAAATGCAAATTTTGCTCCTGACCCTTCCAAAGGGTCCAGAGCGAAATTCTTATAGGGCCTGTCCTTGGGGAGGATCTTGAGCGGATTTCATTCTAGTGCCTTTTGTTGATGATTGAAGGTAGAAAATGCTATGTTAGAATGAATTTATTATGTGTCCTTAATCACCTTTTGGTTTGTTTTGCAGATGAAAGAAGACCAGGCCAGGACAAGGACGACCTATTCGAAGCCCATCATCATCAAGGACGTTCCAAATGCATAAAGGAGGACTCAAGGTATTTTGAAGCATTGGAAGACTTCAAGTGTTCGAGGAGTTGCAATCTAGCCTCAAGACCTCATTCTACCACATGATGACAGAGAAGAAGACACTTCAAGGCGAGGCATGCTACCAGAGAAAGAACACTTGACAGTGAGGAAGCCTCATCAAGCACATGGAAGTCAAGGAGGTACATAATTCTTCACATCAAGGACATAGGAGGATCAACCAAGACACAAACGTCAGACAAGGTGGCATCCCAGTCATTTTTCCTCTAGTTGGATTGGTCCACCTCAACATGTCTTGATTCAATGTACCTGACTCATCGGGGATGGCACAAACTTTGGTGTACCTACCCCTGCTTCCTATTGGTCCACACCCATTGAATGTAATTTTCTCATTGGCTAAGGAAGTTTAATATAAAAAACCCTAATTAGGGTTTCTGTCTTGTAGTCCTATCCATTGATTCTAAATCAATCAAAGTCGACAATTTGTAAAGGGCCCTCTATATAAAGCCCTGGCTCTTCATTTGTAAAGGGTTGATAGTCAGAGATTAGTTAATAGTTAGGAATTAGCAAAAAGAGATAGAGATAGCATTTTAGAGTAGAGTAGAAAGAGAAGGCAAAGATTGTTGTCAAGATATTGTTGCAAAAGAAATGTAAACTTCATTGAAGGAATGGTGAGTTCTATGTGTCGATTCTACAATTTGTATGGTCTCTATACTTCTCAAGTTTAATTTCATGTTATTAGATGAATGGAAGAAATTTGTATGATCAATGGTGAAATTTGTATATCCATACTACTAGCGGTTTGTTGATTGCAAACTTGCCTTGCGTAGTCAACTGGAATCATTCAACTTAAGCTTAACTTCAATTATTGCTTCTTCATTGGTATGCATCAACCTAACGGTGTCTATGCTTGTAGTGGTGATCTGAACATCATAAATATTTCCTTAGAAGATCACACTAACCTTGTGGAGATGATCCTAGCATGTCAAAGAAAGACTTAGTTAAAGTTTCATCAAAGGTCATTCATTGCTCCTACATTCTTAGTGTTAGAATTTGATTCCTCTCCAACCCTTATCCTTTTCCCTTTTCTAAAAATCAAGGATTAGCAAAGACCCATATTCTAGTGATATCCAAAGCAAATCAGACGCTCAGGTCATCGAATGTAAGTCCCGTTGTGATTCCAGCAAAATCACATCATACCACAAGAGCTTATCCAACATAGAGACCCTACATATCAGAACCTTGGAGTTGCTTCGATTGATCCTTTGGCGAGATCTTCAGTAGTCGGGGAAACTTTGTTCAAGAGAGGATAAGATACTTTGGTATTTTATTCTGTGTTCGCATGTGCATAAAAAACACATCAACAATACTGTAATGGGTAAGGGTGTATCCAAAACGAATGCCCCAAGGACAGATCAAAGAAGACAAGTTAGCTACAATGAAATTAGTATGACCCAATTCTATGTGCTATGTTATTTATCAAGAATGAAATATACATCTAACAGAAGATTGTCTGAAGAAAAAACTCCAATCTAAAATGGAGGAAATGAATATTGTCATAATCACAACTATGATGTGGATAAGAAAAGCAATGTTGGATACTAAATCCCACACTGGCAAGATAACCAAAATTCCTACTGCATGTTGAATAATTAACAACAAAGTTATCACGACGACAATAGACAATCTAATTATAGAGGAGGTACATGAAGAGATTGAAGCAATGGAAGAAGAAGTGATGCAAATTGTTTTCACTATGGAAAAGTGGAACATCATGCATTTATATGTTGGGCGGAGAAGAAAGAGAAATGTGATTTTTGCGAGAAAGACACTTAATATATATTTTCATATGAAAATGCAAGAATATTCTTTTAAAAACTAGCTAGTCAACCTACCCAAAGTGATGAGTTACAAAGAGAAGCAAGAATGATTTGAAGATGCTATAGCAAGGAATTAGAGGATGTCATAGAATAGATATGGGGTCCTTGGATACTTCTATGCAAGAGTACTCTAGAGGAAAACCAGTAATGGAGAATAAGAAGAAAAATAAAACTAGATGGGAGAAGAAAGCGCATGTTCTAACTAGACAAGGTACTGATACTAGAAAGAATAAGAAGAAATAAATGGTAGAGGAAGGTTATGAAGAATATTATAGTCTAGAAGAAGAAGATGATGAAGAACCAAAATATTTTTAGCCAAATAAAAAGAAACATGAGAGAGTGGTAGAGTAGGCTAAATAATCAATAATTCAACAATAACATGAAGAGGATGGTTGTTTCACTAAGGAAGAAGTTAAAATGCTTTAAGAACTAGCAGCCCTTGCCAAACAAAAGGACTTGGTGCTTAAATTAAAACTATGGGGAAAGTACTGGAATAAGAAGAAACAAGTGAACCAGTTATTTGAGGACTGGAATTGGAAGAATGGTTGAAAGTAATTAGAACCCAACCCACCACCTCAGAGTTAAGGAGTATGTAAGTTAGTCAAGTGGTTGGATAAATAGACCAAATTTGTAGAAAATAGATGTTACAAGGTTCACAAGGATGAAGAAGAGGCAAATCCAAAAATAGATATTAAGGTAGGAAAAGGAGAATGACAATTACAAGTAAAGAAGGATTCTAAAAATCACTATTATAATTAACCACTTAATCTCTGAGAAGAAAACATAGCTATATCATATATCCCAAAAATGGCAACAATAGGAGATTATTAGGAAAGAACTAGTTGTAGTATCGATAATTGAATTATTGACATAGTTTGAGGAACTATTCCCCTAAACTTTCATGGAGATGAAGGGAATTAAGGAAGTAGGTACTATGAAAATACAACTAAAGGAGAGCACTAAACCACATAGGAAAAGACCACACTGCGTAAACCCTAACATGAAGAAAGGGGTGGAAATAGAGCCAAACAAAGCTATCCAAAGAAAGATTCATTATTACCCGTGTTGACTACTTAGCCAAATTGGTAGAAATAAACCAACCAAAGATTATATTGCATATACTGCTGCTAAATTCTTGTACAATAATATCATTACCAAATTTGAGTGCTTCTTAAGTATCACAAGTCATGAGGGAAAGCATTTTGTCAATAAAATAATGTTGTCTTTGATTATATTTGGCATAATAAAAGGTGAATTTCAATAATGTTGTCTTCGATTATATTTGGCATCTAAACTCATTGGTAAGTTCTTATGCAGCAGTGTTTTGATTTTTTTTAGTTTGTCTATCCATTTGTAATGCAGCAAAGCAGTTATAAAAAGATCTTTGAAAGATGTATAAGAGTATACAGTTTCATAGAGTTCACAATATTTATTATTCTACTATTTTTGAAACGTGATAATGAGCATGTGAATTACTTGAAATATATAATTATTGAATAAAGTTGAAACCTTAATTTAAAATTTAATGAAGCTATTGATACAAAAGACATAAAATTATTTATTATGGTTATTCTTTTGATAGTTTATAAAAAATTTCATTTCAAAAAGTAAAGTAAATATAGTAGTTAATGACATATGCCTAGAGGCCCCACTGTCCGCATACCAAGCATTCCTAGGAATGTGCTAGTATAAAGACAATATACCATTGAGGAATCTTTATCAAACTTACAATTGGGGTAACCAGTGTCTTTAGAATAATGATTTTTGTTTTATTTCCAAGTTAAATAACCCCACCAATGGGTGGAAAATCTTGTGTACATATGTATTTTATACCTAATGCTTTGTATGGTTCCATGATGCAATCTACATTTGCTAAGTGTGTTGGAGAGACTGGTTTTTGTGTCTCAGTTTGATAAGAACATGAGATGATGAGTTTTGGGTGGTGTGAATGCAATAATCAGGCTTTGGAAGAGTTAGTGGAAGTCTAGAAGGGTGTGTGAAGACATCACAAATATGTCCCAAGGGTTGGCAATGCCAAATACCCAAACCAAAGAAGGAAGATGATGACTAGCCTAATGCCAGTGCTTTAGACTGCAACAATGCAATAGTGGGTTGAAATAATCCAAGTGGAAAGGGGTGTAAGCAAGGGGTTTGTGTGTGTTTGGTGTCAAGAAAGAGATTAGAAGGGGTTCACAATCTTTGTGATAAGAATTTGGAGTATTGGGAAGGGGGTTTGTCCCTTGAAAGTGTGACTGCCCCAAGCATACATGACTGTCTTAATAGGACAATGTTGCAGCAGTAGGATACTTTGTGACCTTTAGGGTGGTTGGGAGGGTAAAACAGGGTGTTTGGCTATGAAAAGAGTTCCCTTGAAGTTGTCATCTAGTACCTTGGAGTGGTATGCACCCATTTGGCATTGGGAGTTGTGTCTAAGAGCCATTAGAAGTGCTAATTGGAGTTGGACTTGTGTGAGTAAGGTTTTAGAGTTTTGGTGTGATTTAGTGGTTGGAAGGGCTTAAGTTGGCCTTGGGAAAATTGAATAATCCTAGACTAATGTATTCTACTGGTTGGAGGTGGGTTGAGAAGCATGAGTCTGCTTTTGGGGCGTTCAAGCCATGTGAGCATCCAGTAACCTTGTGAGGCTCCTGTAGCTCTATGAAGAGTAATCACCTATTTGAGTAGGTGAGTTGGAGGAAATATCTCCACTAGTTGGTTGTGTGTGTGGATGTTCTGCATCATAATCATATTCTTGGGATCAAGGAAAGGAGCTCATAAGGCCATGAACAATATAAATCATAAAAATACCAAGGGTCATGATCCTATACACACCTACATTATTTAGAAGAATGAAAAAAACTAACAAGAATCCATGGTGTTTTCAAGAATCCATGGTGCATGGGAATGGATAGTTACTTTCCTTTTAGACTAACTTGGGTCTATGACTCTCAATGGCATTCATCCCAAAATTATATGTAATATCATTCACTTGCACCCAAGGTGTGACTGAGAATTTTGTCTTACTTGTCACTGATTTGGATAGTATTGAGAGGATCTTATAAGGATGACTATCACCATACTCTCGATGACTTCACAACATTGATAATGAATTCACATTAGACACTCATGGATTACCCCAATTAGACATCAGTCAACTTAAGATATGATACAAGGATTGCATACCACAAAGCCATTATCATATCACCTGCTCTAAATCACCACAAAGCCATTAGATATGTTTTGAGATGAAAAAGATGAGTTAAATGGTTTTGGTTCAATTTGCAAAATTTCTATGTTCAAGTAATTTAATTTGGTATATTATACTGAAATGTGATTTCATAACTAACATTTCAACTTCTATATAACTAGTTCTATAGCCCGATTTTTTTGCCTGTGAAGAAAGACCATGTCAGACAATATCAACAAACAACAAAATAAGGAGACAATTGCTAGATTGTGGTCTAACTTGAAAAGAAAAGGTGATGGAAAATGTTATTGTTCCTGCAAAATTTGTAAGGGGTTAAAGACTAGAAGACTTCTAATCAAAACAACTAAGAAACATTGTAGGATGCATGGTCACATTGAAGGTGGACATGATTATCATCCATTGGTAAGTTTTTCATTATATTGTTTTAACAATTTATATACATAAGAAATCACTTGATGATGAGATCATGATCATGGTTTATTTATGTTTATCAATTTTATATAGGTCGAGCACCCCAGAGCACATGATATGGATCAACACAAACCGAAGAATATGGTTTTCCAAGTGGAGGAACATGGAGGTGTGAATATCAAAGCTGAAGATAATGATCCCATGGAAGATGACGATCATGAGCCACAAAACACAATTGAAGATGATGGTACAAATACATTGATCCATGACACATTTAGTACTAGCGCAAATGATTATGATGATGAAGATGACCTTGATGTTGTTCATGATGTCCCTCTACTTGAGAAGGCATCTGAGGCCCTTTACGAAGGCTCCCAGACAACTCTTCTCTCTGTTGTATTGTTGTTGGTGAACTTGAAGGTTATGAATGGTTTATCCAACATAACAATCTCACGTATGTTAAGGTATGTCATATATGTCATTATAGTTAATAAATGGTGAATCATGTACCACTAATATTCTTTATATTAACAAATTATATTTTTTTGTTGTAGATTGATAGGTGAGTTTTTGTTACCACCATCAAATATTCTACCTTGCTCATATCGAGAATTATCTGCCATTATGAAAGATATTGGAATGGAGTGTCAAGCAATAGATGCTTGTCCCAATGATCATATTATATATCACAAACAACATGAATTTCAAATTGAATGCCCTGAATGTCATATCAGTAGATATTGAACAGATCAAATAACAAAAAAGGTTCCTCGCAAGGTTCTTCATTATATTCCCATTATTCCACGTATGCAACGATTATTCAAGTGCACTAGCTTGGCACAATTTATGGATTACCATGCACGCAATAGAAGTTGAGATGACATTATTCAAATGCATGCAGATGGTTCAACATTTATGGACATAGAGGAA
Source organism: Cryptomeria japonica (assembly GCF_030272615.1). Classification (NCBI taxonomy): domain Eukaryota; kingdom Viridiplantae; phylum Streptophyta; class Pinopsida; order Cupressales; family Cupressaceae; genus Cryptomeria; species Cryptomeria japonica. The sequence continues at coordinate 307,050,514 of NC_081408.1, forward strand.
ATGTGGCCACACTTTAAAGAAGAACCTCGTAATCTTAGGCTTTCATTGGCAACGGATGGTGTCAATCCATTTGGAGAGCTGAGATCTATTTACTCAGTGTGGCTTGTTTTTGTTATCAACAATAACATTCCTCCATGGATGTCAATAAAGAGGGAGCACATAATGTTGGCAATGATTGTTCCAGGTATCTTATCATTTAATAGTCGTCTACATTTAATTATAAATATTGCAGTAAAATGGTCATAATAATTATGTAATGTTTTTGTTCATTCGATTAGGTAAGTACCAAGTTAAAGATATGAATATATATATTGAGCCTCTTATCGACGAGTTGCTGGAGTTATGGAATGGTGTCACTATGTATGACGTCTCTAGACCAATAGGACAAAGACAATTTCAATTCCATGTGATGCTTGCATGGACAATACACGATGCCCTAGGGATAACACATTTTTGTGATATGTTATAGTGTTCAAGTTGTGCATGATAATTATAATTAAAAAAATTAAAATATTTAATTCAATTATACATTATCTTGTAGGTCTTCAAACAAAGGGAAAAATTGCATGTCCAGTTTGTGGTCCAAAGATGAAATCTAGTCATTCAAAAAGTTTAGGAAAGCAAGTGTTTGATGATTATAGGCACTTTCTCCACAAAAATAATAAGTATCGAAATACTGAAAAATATCTTTTCAATGGGAAAGAACAAAATATATCAAAGCCACAAAGAATGACACCTCACCTGTGGAAGTTGGAATCTAATAGAATTAATTGTCAAGGTAATGACATTCCATCTAATGGTTTATGTCATAAAACATCTTTTATATTGTGTTTTGTTTACTAATGATGTGATTGATGATTGTGAAGGTCATCAAGGCATAAATGACCACCTTCGTAAGGGACTAAAAAGTTATCCCCGACAATTTAGTAGGTTGCCCTACTACGAGAAGTTACAAATTGTGCATTTGTTTGATACTATGCATATTGGAAAGAATATAACATAGACATTATGGAAAATATTGGATGGAAGGCGTGACAAAGAAAAAATTGTCAAAATTTGTAGTGACATTCAGGAATCTAATCATGCAATGAAAAATGTCATTCAATCAAATAGTCATGGAGACCAGATTAATATAAGTGACCTTCCTTGGTTATTAACGGACCAACAAAGCAATGCTATAAAAGAAGTCATACGAAAAAATCAATTTCCCACAAGATTTGCTGCGAACATAAACAATCTCATATCAAAGAAAAGTGAATTTGGGTCAGGGATGAAATGGCATGATTGGAATACCTTCATTAATGTAATTCATGTTCTTGTGTTTTTACTATATATTTGTATACTGTGCATGTACTTTTCATTGTATTATGTTAGAAAAAAATGAAAAGATAATTTTATAATTGTTGCAGTACGTTCTACCTCTATCTCTCCCAGACGACTTCGACAATAATGTCAAGAAAGTCATATATGATCTTGGAAAATACATGAGGTAAATAGTGATATTTGTTCAGTTTGTTGTATAGATATTATATTTGTGATTTGTTTTACTTGTTATGTAATATATTTTTTTGCGTCTTGAATATCTTGTAGGTGGTTGTCATGTAAAGAAATCCATAAAGAAGATATAAAATATTGGAAGAGAAAAATTCCTCATGTAATGTGTGAAATGCAAAAGAGTCTACCTTCAGCTTTTTTCAATGCACAAGAACACTACCTCATACACCAAGTTGAAGAGATTGAATTGTGTGGACCTGTACACACTAGGTCAATGTGGATGGTTGAGAGGCACTTGAAATTTTTGAAGGCTTTGGTTCGACAAAGAGCACATCCTGAGGGTTCTATGGTATACCAGACTATGGTGTACATTTTTGAATATCTTCCTAAGTTTGTAGCAAAGTTTCGTGTGGATCGCATTTGGGATCCCAACCCCATTAACAAATTCGAAGGGGAGTACTTGATGGGGAAAGGTAGATTGAGGAAAGTGAGAGGTAATTATAAGATGTTATTATAGTTAATTAATTCTTAATCTTTAAAATAGATCGGTTGTAAGACGTCTATTTATTTTTTATACCGTTGGTCGAGAGTGGGATGCACTACATTTGTATATTGCGAACAATCTTGATTGGATGATGGTATGGATTGAAGGTTGTCAACATTCTTCTCGCACATTAACATGGGAAGGTGTGGCTTCATTGGTTAAAGAAGCTCATTGTAATGGAGATTCCAATGTTACACAAAGAGAAATTGATTTAGCATATGGTTTAAGAGATAAACAGGTACGTATAAATTTATTAATCACCCATATGTCTATCAACTCACGATGCAATAATTTTTACATGTTTGACATATCGCAGGTGAAACACCACAACACTATGTGTTGCAATGGTCATAAATTTTGCATCAAAAATATGGATGACACAAAGAAAACTTTTGATTCTGGGATAACTGTAGTCTTTGAGGTGACAAATATTTCATCGAGAAACGACATACATCCTCAAGAGTCTCAAAATTGATACTATGGCATTTTGGATGATGTATTTGAGTGTGACTTTAATTCCTTCAAATTAGTTTTGTTCGTCGTCAAATGGTACAAGCTACGATTGAATAAAAATGATCTTGATAGAACTGTTATTGAACATGATAATGGTTTTACAATGGTTAATACAAGGTCATTTGAACCAGTTGGGGATGAGCCCTATGTTCTTCCAAGCCAATGTGAGCAGGTATTTTACTCAGAGGTTTCACATAAACCGGGTTGATCATTTGTTGTTAGACATGATCTAAGAGGAAGGCCGATAAAGTATAATGTAATGGAAGAAGAAGATATTGAAGAATTAGAAGATGATGTAGATGATGATCACGATCGATAGTTACTCGATGATGATGATGATGATGATGATGATGATGATGATGATGGTGATGGTGATGGTGATGGTGATGGTGATGGTGATGGTGATGGTGATGGTGATGGTGAAGACGATGGTGGTGGTGGTGGTGGTGGTGGTGGTGGTGGTGATGATGATGAATGAAATGTATGAGGTATGCGATTATTATATTATGTAGTACCCCTACTAGTTTGAACTCATTAGACTCATATTTTATTATTGGTTGTTTTTCAATGGATACATTACCATGACATATTATTCAGATTTTTATGACATTATGCTTTATTTGGAGATGAGATGTATAATTTATTTGCAGTATTTCAGTACTTGTGATTTATGGCAGTTTATGTATTATTGCTATGTACTGACATTTTACTTTATTTATGCAATGTGGAATTATATGTTGTGTGTTTGTGAGTGTATTGGATGCAAGGGGACGATTTTCCTTCACTCATTTCAGTGAGACAGGGAACATCGCGATTCTCCTTCATCGGTGTGTATGTTGTGTTTTCTATCTATATATATATATATATATATATGTGTGTATGTGTGTGTGTGTGTGTGTGTGTGTGTGTGTGTGTGTATGTGTGTGTGTGTGTGTGGTTCGGTGATGCAGGATATTGCAGGTACAAGTATCGGGTAGGTACGGGGTATCGTCTCCACCTAGCTTCACAGGTATGAGCGTGCCTTATATTTTCCGATGGAAGTGGAGGAGATAGTAGTTGACCCTATTTTACTCAGTTACACTCGTATGAGTGTCATCAGTTAGTTGTTTTGTCAGTTAGTTCGGTCTTCGAATTTTGTCATTTTATCTTTTATGGGTAAATGCTTGAGATTTGTTTAATTTGAGTGTTTTAGTGGATTTAATTTTATGAAATTATCTCAGCATTGTATTGTTTATGCATTGAGATTATAAATTTGGTTAATTAAAGAAATTATTAAATTAAGTTGCATGGTATTAGAAATATATTTTTATTTTAAAAATAAATTAGATTAATTGTATTTATTAATTTCTAAAGTTATAATTAAATAAATGAATAAAAGGAATAATTAGAATTAAAATATTGTTTTAATTCTTTATTTAGAAAAAGAATTAATTGGAATTAAAGTATTGTTTTAATTCTTTATTTAGAAAAAATTAATTAATTGGAATTAAAGTATTGTTTTAATTCTTTATTTAGAAAATTAATTAATTGGAATTAAAGTATTGTATTAATTCTTTATTTAGAAAATTAATTAATGTGTATGAGAAAAGTAAAGAAAGAATAATGTTTTTTAATTATTGCATGTGATAAATTTAGAAAATAAAATAAAAAAATTACTATTATTCTAAATTTAGGTTTTTTGTGAAAAAGCAATTGAACCTAGAATTTTAGTTTAAATAGGGGTTAGATCTTTATTTTAGTTACACACAGGGACACACAGGAACAGGTCAAGAATTTAGGTAAAGAAATTTATTGGAAGTTATTGAGGGGATTAGGGCTCTTCTACAGATTTCTTCCAGGAAAGCTATACCAGGTTGGATGATTTCTTAGTTGTGTGTTTTATTAAAAATATTTCTATTTGTCTCTGCTTGATGTGTGTGTAAAATAATTGTCAAATTCAAAACCCTCTTCTAGTGAATTTGAGTTTTGTTTTAAAATCCATGTCTGATGGGAATTTCTAATTTATGGGAAGTATGTAATTTTGAGAAAATTAAGGGAAATTATTATAGAAAATTTGTCAAATTTTAGGATGCATGGAAATTACAAGATTTGTGAGAAAAGGTATTTACCTGAGAAATGGTTTTTAATTACCTTAAGAAAATAAATTTAATTACACATTAAATTTATTTGGGTTAGTTAAATTTAAAAAAAATATATATTGTTCTTTTTATTATTTTACTTAAATTCTGTGAAAAGGGAATTATTGGAAAAATATTGTTTTTATTATTATTGTTAAAAATCTATTAAAAATATATATATTAAAAAAAAAATTTAAAAAAATTTAATTTATTAAATTATGTGGGGAGGCTATGCCTCTACCCATGCAACTCTACCTTTGGTAGTGGCTGCTGCCATAAGGCAACAGCGCCACCCAAGGGTAGCGGCTGCTGTCTTAGGACAGTAGCACTACCCAAAGGTAGCGGCTGCTGCCATAGGACAACAACGCTACCTAAGGGTAGCGTTAGCTGCCTATGGTAGCACCGCTACCTTGGTAGCCTTCACAAGTTTGTTTTTAAAAAAAAAAAAATTAATTTTAATTCTAAATTTTAGTTTTTAATTTTATTTATTATTTTATTTGTTATTTAGTTTGTTTTTTAAAATAGAAAATAATAATAATAATAATAAATAAATAATAATAAAATAATATTAATGTGTTAATATATATATATATATATATATATAGTTATTTTATTTTAATTGTCAATTTAAGAATAAAGAATTTAGAATTTAGTATTTTTATAATTTTAAATTCGATATACATATTGGAAATACATTAGGAGATTAATACATATGTAAATTTATTTTAAATCTTTTTGGACAAATGACAAGATGGATGTTTTTCGTATTAAATAGTTGTAAATTCTTGTTATCTAGAAATTCGTAAATTGCATGTTATTTATGCTTTGGCTGTTTTTAAGGAAAGATTGCCTGTAATAGGATCTTGCATATATTGTGTTCTCAGTCAAGTTTTATTTCATTGCAATTTTGGTTAAATTGTCATTGTGTCCTATGTTATTATTTCTCCTAGACCAGGTGTTGTTGTATAACCTATTTGATATGAGCCATTGTGTGTTTTTGTCCAAATGGTCAATCTTGGGTTGGTATTTGTGTATCCTTCACCTGTGCTTGTCAGGATTGTTTATGGTTGCCTGTTTCGCCATAGAGTTCTCGTAGAGAGAAACATTTCCTGTTAGTGTCCTAGGAGAGATAATGGCTTTCGAGCGGGGGTCGTGCTCGAAGTGGATAACAGGATAACCTGTCGAAAGTTAGTTAAAAAGTGATAACCTAATAATTGATTAGGGGGTGGGTAGATTAAATATTAATTAAGATAAATGTGCCTCGTGCATAGGTGAGTGCTTGTACAGGGCTCATAATGTTACGAGAAGGCCTGGAATGGCAAACTTACCACCTTGTCTTCACGAAAGGATTGGTAGGGTCCGCATGAGACTTAGTTGGAACCGGAGGCTCGGGAGAGGTTACCAGGAGAAACCTGAGTATGGGGGTCGGGACCTATGGAGGTTGTACCATGGTAACCATCAAGCTATGTGATGACACTCTTTTCTTAGAGTCACTAGTGTTTTGTGAGTTGTGTTACATGGATGGTTGCAGGGTCTTGTAGTCCTTTTGTACTTGTCTTACTTTGCTTGCTTGAGGGTTTCTACTATCTCCTAGCACGGTGGGGTGGTTCCATTTCGAGATCACATGGTCGAGTGGTAGTGCCACTTCCCATCGGATGTTCTGGATTGTATCTTCAGGAGAGGAAAGGCTTTGCTGGTGTTTCTTGGATCGTGGTTTATGTACCAGCTCTTGTTCGAGATCATTGTTCAGTTGAGACCGTGTGGTCATTGTATCAAACTTTTATGTAACCTTGATATTGTATCTTTGTAACCAGTGGTATTATTGGAAGCCATGTATTTATGGATATTGTAATATTATTATGTCAGTGAAATGAATGTTATTGTTCTGATCTTATGTTTAAATGATTTATGGAAATTGGATACATTGGAATACTTTTATATCTTTGTTTTGGATGTATGTGTAGTTTTAAACTTAAGTTTTCAATTTATCTAATTGAATGGATTAACTGTGGTGTTAATATAATCTATGAAATTATCTTCGTTGGTTACCCTTAGGAAAACATATGATAGACTTCCGTTGTGTTGATAAACGTGCAATGGTTTTAGTTAGTGCACTTAGTCTTTAACAAAAAAAAAAATTATTTCACCCTTTAGTTGCCTAGCTATGTTGTTTTCCTTTAGGGTTCCTAGGGGGCATTACATATTATCTATTTAATATTGATTTCTTGATAGAAATTTATTTGACTTATATGGTTACATAATTAATTCATTAAGTTTTGAATTCTAATGTCATTACATAATTAATTCATGATGCACATTTTAATGTTTTTAATTCATGTTCCATGACCTCTAACAAGTCCTTATAGTATAACTATGCCACCCCGAGGAGATGGAGATAGGGAGAGTGACTATTTATGTGACATTTTTTAAACTTTGTGTTTATTTATGGAATTTGGATTCTTTATTAGCTATGTGATGGATGTTGATTTAAAATACATATGTGATGGATTACATGTGACATTTTTTGAACTTTGTGTTTATTTATAGAATGTGGATTCTTTATTACGTATGTGATGGATGGTGATATATGATACATATGTGATGGATTACATGTTTATGATGACACATATGTGATTCTAATTATGATGCTCAATTACATATATGATGATACATCATGTGATGCTTATGATGCTTATGATACATATGTATTTATTGTTTATCAACTTACAAATGTAATGCTTATGATGCTCAATTGATGGTGTTGATTTCATGTATATATTTTGTGTGATGTCATCACCCTTGGTGGGAATAAGTCATTGACTACAAACATCGTCAACCCTTTAGTTGAGGATCCTGCATAGTGGTGCAGGAGCACCTAGCCTTCATTTCATCACCAGTTTGATAGCAGGTTTGATTTTTGTTTATTTTGAGTTGGAAAGGTTGTTTAAGTGTTTTTGAGTTGTTCTAAGTTGTTTGGATGAGTTTTGAACTCATTGTGTGGTCATGTTTCCTGTTTTCATCTTTTTGCTCCAAGTTGCCAGTTTGGAGTTGCCTAGCAAAATGTTGTAAAAAGTGAGTTTTTAATGTGTTTTTGTTTTGAAAATGTTTATACATGTTTTGTGCTTGGTTTTTAGGTGTGATTAGTGTTCTTAGGTGTTTTGTAGTCTTTGAGATCAACCTTGCATCATCTAGGCATCAAAAGTTGTCATTTAGACATCAAAATGTCAAATTTAAGTGCTCTTGGACATGTACCTATCCGTACAGGAGGATAACTAACTTGTAGAAGTATTTATTCTCCTAATTTTACCATTTTAAGGGTTGATAATTCAGATTTATCAAGCATTTTACAAGTTTGCACTACTTTTTACCTTGTTTTCCCTATGTTTTGACTCCATGTGAGCAGCAGTCCGTACACCTGCTGTACGTGGTTGTACTATTTTTGCATTTTCCAGTTCTATTATGTTTTCTGAAGCTTTCCCCTTTGGTGGCATTGAATTTCATTGAGTTTTGAGTTTTGTGCAAAATTATTTAGTTTTGACAGTTTCACTGCCTTGTCTAGGAAATTGGCAAGGATGCTTGACCAACTTGGCTTCTTGAAGCCCTAAATGTTCATGGCTTCTCAAGAACTAGTTGGTCAACTTGTAAGATATGTATATACATGTTTTTCTTTCCAAAATGCAGGTGTAAGAAGTTTTGTGGCCATGGAGCCCTAGGCAAGTGTGCCATTTGGCTAGGGTCTTTGAAGAAATTTGATGTTTTGCTCTTCTATAGAAAATGCATTTATCAGATGGACAGACTTGCTTTGATGTTTAAGGTTGTATGTCAAGGAAAAGAGGCTTTCTAAGCCATAATGAGGATGATTTCATTTTTAGTTTGTGAAAATAATGTAAAAGACAACGAGTCACTATTTTGGAGTTAATTTCCTTTCACTTGCTTACTCTCCACCATACATTGGAGTTTGTAAAGCATTGTACCTCTCTCTATTTGTTTGCAAACAAGATCAGGGAATGGTTTTTGACCCTACCCATGGGTCTTGAGGTTGCCAAAGATCAATTAATGATCCTTTAGGCAAGGTTGTAATGCCCAGCTGGCTATCACAGTCATTTATGACTGATTTTTGTATTCTTGGTTGATTGGTTTTTGTAATCTTCCTCTTCCAAGTGGCAGGTATAAAGGACATCAAGCATCCAAAGATAGAGTATTGCTAAAATGCACTAATCAGACCTTCAATAAGAATCTTGACAGTGTAAAGTGCAGGTCTAAAGTGAAAAACAGTGAGAAGGCAAAAATGCAGTCATAATTTCCTTGACAGTGAACAACTCTTTGTTTGTAATTGCCTAATGCCTTTTGTGCAGGGCTATTGTGATACTTTTTTGTCTCTAATGATAGAAATGTTCTCATGTTTTAGAATGTAATTGGTTTTCATACTAAATAAGTGTTTGTAGACAGCAATAATGGAAAAGTTGTCAATGTTGCATGCTCCTTATGAGCAACTTTTGTAAATCTTGTTTTCTAACCCTTGGAAGGTGTAAAAACTGTCTTTTCATGGCCTAATTAGCATGTAACATGGTAGAACCAAGTTTGTATGGTTCATATTGAAGGTCTCCAACTTGTTAGTCAATATTTGCCACCAAAACCCCTACAAACCCTCCTTTTTGCACCCATTTTTGGGACAGTCATGGAGAAGGCTTAATGGACCTTAAAACTCAAAAAATCTTCAAGAACTCCCAAAAGGGTATCCATATATGAGATTATTTTAGCTTGGAAGTCCATCGTTGGAGTAGGGTGAGCACAAAACCCCAAAAAGAGGGCTAATTCCTTGTAGCCCGTTTCAGGCCTCAAAATTAGTTTTTTGTCAAATCGGGTACACAAATGGAGGATGTAAAGCCTAAAACCCATCAAATCCAGTTGAGACAAGTTGTTCTTGCATACATTTAGCATATTTGGTGAGGTAGACTCCATAAGTTGGTTTGTAGCACTTGTGAAGGATCACTACACTCCAGAATGTAGAAGGCCAAAGACATCCATGGGAGTAAAACTTGACACAAACTTGTAAACCAACAAAAGGAGACCTTGGGTAGTCAGAGAACAGATCAAGATAGAGGAAATGAATTCCAAATGAGAGAGTAAGGTGTTAGATTATGAAGCCAAAAACTATGGAGCTGAAGCCTTTGAGTAACCAAGAAGAGTTTGACTTAGGGAGGTGGATCAAGGAGAGTTGCTAGGTTGTTTATAAACCTCTTGCACTCTGATTTTGGTGACTACACCTTGAAACCAGCAAGGACCTATCACTGAGTAAACATACAAGCCACTTGGGCAACCTTCTTGCATTACCTCCCTATCACATAGTCTACATAAAGTAAAGGTAAGGAAATAAAAAAATTACAATGATTATGATGACAACATTTTTTTTTATTTAATACTCTTTTTGTCTACAAAGTTCATGTTGTTCATGTTGTGTACTATGTAATTTTTAGCTAACATAAGATAATTGAATTACATGTGTAGGAACCTGAACCCCTTTGACGAGGATCCTGCACAGTCTCATGGATCAACAGGTATAAGTCAATACACCCTATAGAAACAAATTATTTTAAAAAAATTACTTGGAAAACAAACTTCCTCAATTTTTGAAACCTCGACATTAGCAGAAAATATAATACAATTATCAACACTTGAAGCCCTAGTTGGACTTATTCAAATTTTACTCTCAACATCAACTTTAGGGTCGACTTCTTCATCAACATTACGCTCATTTGCAAAATATCTCTCTGATTACCAACTAACTCTCTCATTTGATGGAGTGCAGGTACCACCAAATAGGTATTTGTCAGATGTGTCTTCCTTGAGTGAGGGAAATGCAAGAATGGAAAATGAAAGTGAGGCATGTAGTAGGTCTACAATAGGAAGATCAACTAGAGGTCAAAAGATTCGAAGAAAATTCAATAAACGTGTGAAATTTTTCCTTGCTCAAGGGGGGTCGTGTTCTTATGATGATGAGACCAAAGGCGACATTGAGGTACCCTTGAGGTACAAACATCTACAGAAATAATGGGTACCCAAGGAACTTCCTCTAATAAACATCGATTTTTCTTTTAACGATAGGATATATCGCATAGCACCTTCGTCGTTACATGGTTTGGGCCTATTTTCCATGGACGGCATAAAGGTTTGTTATAACAAAGTTGTTGAATTGATGGAGTTTGTCGGACCTTGTTACAATCACAATAATTGGATGCAGATTGTTCGATATAAAAAAAAGTATGCGTAGGTATGCGCTGTCAGCAAATTATAAACAACATAAAGATAATGATCAAAGTAAATGAGTGGTTGTATACATTGATGGAAGACCAAAAGCAACATGGAATATTGTAGGTTTTATAAATAGTACGAGACCTGGTTCAACTAATAAACAACCCAATTGCATATTTGAGGCACGCGAGGGAAATCATGTATCTGTATGTGCGATAAAATCAATAAGTGCAGGGGAAGAGCTGCTAATCGATTACAATTTGAATCATATAGATACAAACAAAGTTACTATCATGGGGGTGGTACATACTATATACCATTTAGATTAACCAACCTCCAATTAATGACTCCAATATACCATTTTATTATGAATTTTTTTGGCTAAGTCTATTGGTTTAATTTCACTAACGTTTTTATATTTTTTTCTTTGTCACATGATGACATGAATCCATCACATAGCACATACAAAGATGTAGGTCGCGACACTTCTACCGAGTAGGTAAACCTCATTGTAATTGTACAAATTAGATAGAAGCAAACTATTACATTATTATGTTCTTTTTTTGAATGCTTTAGACTAATTTTGTAATTGTTAATGATATTCTTGTCACAGACGGATGTTCGGGGAAAGGGAAAGGGAGATGCAGTACTTGAGCACCTCCCTAGGGATGTGGACTCAACAGGATTAAGTGATGATGACCCTGGAAATTCCACAAACCTTATGGAATTGATAAAAAAGTCAATTAGAAAAAGTGGTAGAAAGATTGTTCCTTTGGCATCCGTGGAGCCTCAGACTGACGAGATATGAGAGAGGGTGCAAAAATTGATTCGGACAATAGAAAACTTGCAAGTAAGTAGTAATGAAAGCTATAATTATAACAAAAATTCAATAATGGTTTATGTTTTATACTCTTTTATGTCATTAACTAAAATATGTATGTGTTGTTTTTACAACAATTTATGCGTCCTCATGAAACTGGAGGCCATAATCAGCGTGTTGCAGGTAGCTCAGGTGATGATGATTTTCTTGGCTTATCACTTTGAGTACCCAAAATACATCATATTTTATACTATCAATGTTCATAATAAAGGTCCATCGTTGTTTACAATTCTTGCACTTTTCATATATTTAATGTATTATTCTTCAGGTGTTGTCAATGTTCCTGTGCAAATGTCATCGGCGCCTCATCAGAGGTTAGACCCACCTGTATTGCTGACTGCAATGTCAGCAACACGCAGCATGCAGACATCCTCTACTGCATGTTATATTGGCCCGCCTACTATTGGTAGATCCCCCTTTTTCTCTATCTTCTGTTATGTGTTTATTTCCCTTCAAGCGTTCTTTGTTGGGGGAATTTCATAGTGGATTAATTTTTTGCAGCAGGAGATGCACATGAGGATGCGCCAGAGGCAACTACTGCTGATAACATACCATCATTTCTTGGATCTTCTCGTATTTCTAGTACAGGAATGTTGCAGGCCACATTGGTGATGAGCGATGAAGAAATGGTTCCCTTAAAGATACAGAAGGATCCAGGTAATTTAAAATTATTATTATATATAGTCTAATTGTAATTTACTTTTTGATCACTCGTTTTGGACTAATGATCCTATGAATTTTTTGCAGGAAATGATATTTTTTATAAAAATCTTAATGGCATTGCATTGCAGATATTTGGGCCCACCATACGTAAAAGGTGGAACATCATATGTCAACTAACCCTAATCCACTATTTTGATTTCATATCATTGCTAGAATAGTTTTCCTTTGATCCATTTCTTGAACTATAATAAATGTAGCTTCAGTTCATTTATGAATCTAACAGGTTTGTTTTTGCTTTAAAAGGTGGAATGACCAAGAAAAAAAGGTTAAAAGATGAATTAACAAACCATATGGTTGAGTGGTTTGGAAATGACACCTTTAACAAAACCAAGCTCCTTGAAAAAGATAGCACATATCTAAAGTATGTGAGGGACCAATACAGGACCCATTTAGAGAACAACGTAAAGTACGATGTCCCCCCATGATTCCAGAGAGAGAGTGGAAGGAGCTGATTTTGGATGCCAAGGAGAGAATTGAAAGGAAAAAAGGAAATACACCAACAGATGCCAAAAGAAGGTATGGGATATTATTAAGAATTTAATTATGTACACTTGCTGCACGAATTGTAAGTATCTGTAAATGAAATATCGCATCAAAATATTTATTAATTGCAAACAATTTTTTTTTTATCAAACAATGCAAGCGAAATTCATGATACCAAGCAAAAATGTAGGGCTCTGAATTCAATAGAGTGCCTAGAGAAGATGAGAAGAGAATTGCCTACCAGCAAGGCTATACAGTCATGGTTGATCAGCTACGAGAATTGAGTGGGCAAACACAAGATTCTGGTGCATCCGTCACAGAGGTATATAAGCTAAATGAAAATTATTTTAAATTGAATACTTTACCTGCAATAATCTAATCGATGTTGAGTTCCAACATAAAGTGACTATATTTGTTTTAAATAAGCAAGCAATGATAACAATGTGCATGACATTGGAATGCAGTGTGCTAATCGTGAAACACCACTTGCACATGAAGGTCCTGATGTGCATCCCAGTAGAGGACGTATTCATTTGCTATTCAAATTTATTTATGTAATTATTAATACAATTAAACATCTTAATTTATAATTAGAGTAGTAATTAATGTAACCTTTTTTCTTAATATTTTAGAGCATGTAGTCGGTGGTGACCAAGTGGAGCATGATCTGGGGACACAACATCAGGAATGTGATGTTCCCCAATCAGGTAAAGAGGACCACTGTCATTCCTTTAAACAAATTTAATTGCAATTGGTGTTCAACATTAATGTAACCTGTAGTATTTCAACTCCAAAGGATCTAGAGGTTGTTCAGCATGTTGAGGTTGAGGCTAGACAAAATGATGTGGCCCCATCAGGTAAAGAGCGCAACAGTTTTGCTCTCAAAATTAATGAAATACTTGTAACATTAATAAAAAAATATTTTGAATTTAACCCATTTCTTTGTTATTGCAGAGGACCCCCCTTCGCTTCAGCGTCCTCATCCTCAGTACAGGACTAGGCATACATCGAGATCACGAGCAGAGGGCAGAACAATTGAAGACGGGGGAAATGATGAAGAAAACGATATTCCACTCAGTCTTTTCATAGCTTCAAAGAAAAAACAAAAAAAGAAATGATTGTAATCTACCTTATTTGATAATGACTGATTTTTATGTGTTAATGAATGTAATTATGTGCTAATGAATGGTTATGAATGATGTGTTAATTAATATTGATGAATATTGCATTTTAATTAATGTTAATCAATGTTATGTGTTAATGAACCTTATGCGATATTAATGAATGGATGTTATATTTTATTAATGGTAGAATCGATGAATGAATGAATGTTATATGTTAATGGGGAATTTAGAGTGATGTTGGGGGGGGGGGGGGAGAGGGGCCAAATGAGCTTCCACCTTCACGTGGTTGGCCCTGTTAAGTAGAGAATATTAAACTATTCTCGAAACCAAGTGAAGATCAATAAGATAACACACTTTTCAATATTTCATTATGTTGCATAGTTAATCTTATTGAATAACGTATATTGACTCTTAATTGCAGGGTCCAACAGAGCCAACACGAACAACAACACCACAAGTTGATGGGTATAATGAACTCCCATATTGTCTTGTATGTACACTAACAATATGAGTTACTTCTAGTGTTGATGTCCATGGCCGGACTGCAAAAGTTATGAATATGCCTTATCCTTGTAAGTTTTTTTATTACTCGACATTTTCTTTAGCATTTTTAAATTTTCCTTATCATTTTAAGTCTAACCACTTTTATATGGAATTTATTGTTCTAGTTTTTATTAATTGATTCCATGGTTGCTCTATGTGAGGATTATTATGACTATATGCTGCTATTACTTGGTGATTCATATGGACTATTATTTAGGCATTCTCCTTATCACTGTTGTATGATCTGCATGGTTGCTATCTTATATTTGTCAACCAATCTTAGATTTTCCCTCGATGATCATGTATTTTCTTGCTATTTGTATTCCCCATAATTTGAGTCTTTCTCATACTATTTTTTATACACTTTCTCATCACCTAGACTAATGCATAAAGTTCTATCATAAGCTAGATAGTCCCTCATTGTTGAAAAGAAAACCTTTGAATAGTAGCATACTATTTTACCATTTTATAACAAGATGGCTCCCATGACATCCTTAGTAGCATTTGTGTAAGCTTCAATGAGCAACAAATAATTAGGTAAGGTCAACATTGGAGCATTGTGATGTAGTGCATGAAAATTATATTGTCAAACATAATTGAGAATATTCAGAGCATGATTCTGCTAGCCTGTTGGACGAACCTGGTTTAACAACTACTCAGTTAGAACTAATGATTCAGCCCTCTTCTTAAATAAATCAAAAATTGAATTGATCTGGCCAGCATTGCATTCTTATGAGTATGCCTTTAACTGCTAAGTGTCTAATATGTTTTGAGCATGCCTACTCCATGGGTGTTTTATATGTACACTTCCCTCATGTATACCTTGTGCTTGCACCATGTCTCCCATGTGTCTAGCATATGTGTTTTATATCGTTTGTGTATTTGTGTTACTTCATGAATGAGATGTTTTCAGATGTCTATTCCATGAATACCTCTCTCTTGTATGCTCCATGATCAATGTGTCTTCAACATGTCCACTCCATGAGAACCTTTCTCATATATGCTTCTTGTACCTTATGTGTATTTATGTATTACTTCATGGTTTACATGTATGATTCATGCCTTGCATGTATTCATATGTATGGTTTGTGCTTTACATAGTTCCTTCATGCCTTATGAGCTTTACTTCATGCCTTGCATATATTCATGTATGTTGATTCTTTGCTTACATGTATCCATTATCTTATGCCTTATGTGTACACTTCACATCTTATGGTATTTATGTATACTTTATGCTACGTGTATGCACATCTTATGTTATTTATGTATACTTTTTGCTACATGTATGTTGCATGCCTTAAGTGAATTTATGCGTACACTTCATGCTTTACATGTATTTGTGCCTCATGTGTACACTCTATGTTTTGCATGAATGCTTCTTGCCCCAAGTATATTCATGTGTATGCTCTATATGTATTCTTTATGTTTTATGTGAATACTTCATGCTTTAAGTGCATCCATGTGCCTCATGTATATTACTCTTAAATGCATGTTTTATGTATATATAACTGATAAATTGTGGATATTAATGTGTTTGTTGTGTCTTCAACATGATTTCCTCATTGTATGATTTATAAGTGTACTTTTTCATATATGCATTGTACCTTAGGGGGTATTTGTGTGTATTACTTCATGTCTCGCGTGGATGCTTCATGCTCTTGCCTTGCGTGTAACAATATGTATGTTTCATGACTTAAGAGAATTCATGCTCTACATATATTCAAGTGTATGCTTTATGACTTCAGTGGATTCATTCGGATGCCTCATGCTTTGTGTATGATTCCTGCTTTATGCGTTAAGTATATTCACAAGTATGCTTCATGATTTAAGTATTCATTGTATGCTTCATAATTCAAGTGTATTCATTTGTATGCTTCATGCTTCAAGGTATTCATTTAATGTATGTCTTATGACTCATGTGTATTCATTTGTATTCATGTTTCGAGTGTATTCTTCATGCTCCATGCACAACATGTGTGCTTAAGTGAATTCATTGACACTCTACGTATTACAATGAACATCTTGTTAGCATATAATTTTTCAAATTAATTATGCTCTTAAAATGTTGTTCTCCTCTATTTCTTGGTTTTATACATTGAACACTCTTTATCATGAGAATAGTTACTACTAGATTTTTTATGCAGGGATGATCTCACAACATCAGTCCTCTTTTATCTATGATTCGTCTCCTGATATTCAACCATCAGATGGGTGACTAAGGAGTGGCACTGAGTTGGGATAAGACAACTGAGGTTTATTTGGGAGCTAAACCTGTCAAACAAATCCTAAAGTGATCAGAAATGTAAGAGGGCAATTGAATTTCAGTTTTCATAGGTTTTCATCTCGACAAATTTGATTAGGAAGAGCATGATCTATGTGATATTTCAGATGTTAAGCTTTTAAGAGGTTTTTGTTTATATATAACACTGTAAGAAATGATATTTCATTAAGATAAGTATGTTTGGTTATAGAAAAAGGCTTATTTGTTCATCGATGTAACTTACCCCGAAGAAGGCTTATTAGCAAAGCCATTGAGAAGACATGAGTTATGCAAAAGGAAATAAGCTATCTCGATACTCGATGGGTCTATCAGGAAGACATACATTGATATATTCATAATAAAACACTATCGGCAAACAGTTACAAGCCATCGAGCTAACCTAAGTAATCGGGATGTGGCTTGACAGGCTATACTGATACCCGATGGAAACATAAAAGAAAAGGTTCATCGGGGAAGAAACAATCATCGGTACAAGGTGATAAGGGCTATACCGATACCTGATGGAAACATTGGTAAAACACATGTTGATAAAATAACTCAGAACAAAATGTTTTTGTGGTGCCAAGGAAATATTTCATTGGAAAAGTAATACCGACAAGTTGTTGCAAAGTTCTTTCAAACTGAAACCAGAAGCGACCTGTATTTAATGCTCTCAATTGAATTGGTGGCTCACATGAGGCTAATCAAAAACTTGATCGGGAAATAAAAGCACATGAATAGAGAATTATGTTCATAACTATTCACACAGCGTATCTTCTTCAAGTAGATAACATAATTGAATAACTAGGGCTAAGAAATCTTCACAATTGCAGAAATGGAGGCCTCGTGTTCTTCAGGGAAAAAGAGAATTGCTAAAGGGTCCAAGTCCACATCAAAGAAACCAAAAACATTAGAGACTCCTCCTGCACGGAGATTGAACCAGGACATGATCGACCAAATGCAAGCACCAGGGCCGAAATCTAAAAGATCAAAACAACATTTGCCCGTTAGAGATCAACTGGAGGACAAACTTAAGAGGGTCGGAGATGTGTGGACTAAGGTAAGGGGTTACGAACTTTTCCTATTTTATTTCTTGAGATGGAATAGGGAAGTTCCAATTTATAACCCGTGGATGAAAAATTTAGGAAAGTTGGTTGTTCCAAATGTGTTTGTAAATATTAGACTGTTGGAAACTTTGGTTAGGATTTATGATTTTGTAAAGAGGTGCATACAACTTCCAAATGATGATGCATTTATCAGGTTTAACAGAGGCACCATAGACAAAGTTTTTAACCTTGACTTTAATCCTGATGTGCCCTTATCTTTTGAGAAACTAGAAGAAGAATTTGTGAAAAGGGACACTACTTATAAAGGGTGGAATCTTGCCTTTCATAAGGCTGAGAAGGGTGTTTTGACTGATGAGGATGGTCCCCCTTTTAGCATGGACATATTCAAGGATTACTTGTAGTATACTTACATGTCATGTGGACAAGTGGGGGGTGTTGAAGTTCCGGATGTGACCAACATTGGGCCTCTAGTATTAGCAGATAATATACAAATGTATGAACCAAGGCTCTTTAATTATGTTGCATACCTTGCTGAGAAACTACACAAAGGCTTCTTGGACCTCGGGGACAATAAGGACCCCACATTTCAATTTTATTCATTGTTGATGCACATAATTTTGTTTTATGGAAGACATCAGGGCATGTGGCCATTGAGTCTACAATTGAACACAATAGACAGGGAAGGAAAACAACAACCTATACAGATGTGGACATCGGTATGGGACTCACGGTATGGAAGATCAAATTATATTATGTTTGAGGAATGGATTGTAAAACCGTTATATCAACTTTTTGGTGTCTCATGTGGGATCAATTTCACTTGAAATTTGGAAATTCTTAAGACCTGCTGCCTTTGATGATAGGGGTCTGGTGAACCACAATTGAGGTGATTAGCTAGTGCATAAGGACTTCACTTGTTTTAGAATTTATGGCTTTGAAGGACACCCTTATTTGCTGCCAAAACTTGTACCAGATAGAATTGCCTATTTGGAAATTGTGAGGCAGTTAAGTGTATCAAATGATAAACATTTTGGAAGCATGCACAAACAAGTTTTTATGCCTGGAACCCTTAGTTTCAGAGATTTTACTATTGTATCAACCAGGGCCTATAAGGCCATTGATAGAAAGCTAATTGAAGAATACAATCTATTCAAGTTTACGGCCAGAGCTAATTATGACCTCGAAGGATACATACGCATGTGCAAGAATGGACAGAGCCTAGGAGATTATGTGCACATTCCTGTGGAATTAGAGGACTTGTTTCAAAATATGGAAGAGGAAGAAGCCCAATTGGTTATTGATAATTTGAATAAAGACCTGGAAGAGAAGAGGTTGAGATTACAAGAAATGGAAGCAGAAGAAGAGGAAGGTGAAGAAGAATCAAAGGATACTGAAACCATATCTAGACAGCAGGCACCTGATATGGTTCAGGAACCAGACTTGCAGGAACAAGTTATCACCAGGTTAAGTATTCACAGTGATGCTCGGTATGATGCCTATTCGGCTTTTGTTTCAGATGATGTATTTGTTCAGTCTAAGGAATTTAAATCTTTTCTTTATCATTTCAAAGGCAATAAGTTAAGGGACTCTGTCCCTAATATTACCTCTGAAAATGAAGCAGAGTTATTGAGAAAACTTAAGGAAGAGATTGATGCAAAGGTCACAACTATGACCCCTCATAGAGGGAGACAACTTTTAATTGAAGTCAGTGTTATTGGTTTTCCCAGGATGGGACTTAAGTGCATCTTTCATTTTTGACAATATGTTGAAATCAAAAAATAAAGAGTTCAAATTAGATATCTAAGGAGTTCAAGATATTTTTATTGGTTCGAGATTTGATCAAGACGAAGAATCTCTATAGTTATGGGCCCTTTGCCCTCCTAACAAAAGACCAAAAACCATTGATGTGGATAAGGCCTTTGGGCACATGATGAAATTGAAGTTAGGTGAAGTGGACCCTATTATAACAGTAGATATGGGTATTGATCTTTTGTGGTTTAATAAAGCACAATTGATCAAGGTGATAAAAGAGAGAGATCAATATAAAGGTTTGTATGAGGGATTGCTAAGAGGAGGAGGTCAACCACTACTAATGATTCATGATGGATCCCAAATCAAAAACAAATATGAAGAGTTATTACAAGAAAATAAGAAGATCCAAAGGCAAATTCAAAGTGTGAGATCAGACACTTCCTCTGTATTGCTAACAAATAGATTTAATAAATTGTTGATACCTCTGGGAGAATTTTGGATTGTATATCAGAAGAACATGGACACTGCCCTGTCCCATCATCGGATCTACAACAAGTTGGGAACATTCCAACATGATAAGAGGATGGTAGGTGCTAATAAAAAACTAATTGAAGAAATAAAAGGTCTTATAGATGCACATGATAGGTTTGGAGAAGAATTGAAGAGTGAATTTGATGAATGTAAAGAAATAACACAGTATGGTTTTGTAGAGTTGATAGATCGGAATGGAGAAATCAAGGATAAAGACAAGTGGCTCTTAGAATGTCAGACCCTTCTCAATGTTGCTCTTGACATTGCTCATTCTGATGGTTTGGAATTGACAAGGACTATGGAACAGATGGAAAAGTTCATCACATGGGAGATTGTTATTAGGGACCTGATCCATGATGCAGACACCTATAAATCAGAAGAATACTTGAAGCACATTCAGAAATGTGGTGGGGTCCTTGGAGATTAAAATTATTTTCAAACACTGTAAGTTGTTGTTTTCAAGTTCTTTTATGTAATGTGTCTGGTAGTTAAGTTAGTTTTAGTCTATTAGGATAGTTTTTAGGTAGTTAGTTTTTTGTCAGTTTTAATTTGAATGAATGGGTATGTCCTTTCATCTTCAAACTGAATCCTCATCTATATATAGAGGATCTTTTCGGAAAAACATATGACATAAGTTCTTTATAGTTTTTATCAAGACAATCTTTCATGCTTTTCTTATGAACTCGTTGTCTGGAACTATCAAGTTGGTGGATGATACATGCTGAAATCAACTGGTTTAAGTATTATATTTTCAATATAAAGATTTAAGTGTTTTTATTTCATTATGGTATCTATCTTTCAATTGAATTGATTAGTTCCTTAGATAAATCTATTTACCTAGATTGTTTCATTGTGCAGTCTTATGTTGTTGTGATTAAGATTGAATTTTAGTTGGAATATCAATTTGGAGGATTGGTTGACAAACTTCAAATTGTCTTATTGGTCTTTCACAACAAGGTTAAATTCAGTAAGACTAACTGGATGTTATATTTTTATTACAACTCATATAGAAGCCTTTGAAATGATGGTCTTGTTTCATTAACAAGTTATTAAAACTGTCTCTAAGGTTATAGGTGAATATCTTATTTGAAATGGTATGAAATCAGTAAGGAATTAAGGCACTGGTCTTTAGTTGATTTTATATATTTGAATCAATTATTTTCAGAGTGAGATTCATTAAGGAAATATATTTCTTAATCATACAATTATCATTTTATAAACATTCATTTACAAGTAACTGTTACAGTTTTCAGATAATAAAATCAGGTTCAAGAACAATTGCCATCTTGGAGCTATAAGGTTTTCTAAATTCGTTATAGAAAGTTTCACACCAACAGAGTGGATTGGGTGATAAGATTTACCCGCCTAGGTTGAGTGAAGCCTAAGTGTAGGGGAATTTGGTCTACAACCATTCCCGTTTGTTGGCCAAGACTGATTGAGAGATCATTAGGAGAAGTGGCAATACTCTATGATTTCCAATCTGTGGTTTTGGGAACCAACACATCCCATGCTTTATAAGATACATATATTCACATGTATGATCCTTATTCAAATCATACCTTAAATATATTCATGTATTTATATGTACTTCTTTATTGGTATGATCCAAGATTTGTGTCTGATTGATATCTTATGTGTATTCATGTGTCTTGTGCACTATATGTGTCAAAGGTATATTTCATACTTTATGTAAATACTTAATCCTTTATGGGGTTGAGTCGTATTGTTGTGCTTTCATCTTGATTAATTCATGGATGTATGGTCCTCCCTAATGCATACTCGTGTTGTTGTGCAATTATTTGAGTTTGCATGGGTATGCTAGGTATCATGTCACCTTGATTTTTTCAAGATCAACTTGAATGGGAGAGTGGTTGATAATGTAACTAAATTTGCATGGTGCCAAATTTTCATTTGTTGAGGTTGGTTTGCAGCTTGTGTTGGCATAGCTCCCCAACTCACTTAAAATATTGAATCCTTTAATTGGACAACAACATGTATAGTTGATTGTCAACACTTTTGGAAGTTGGAGGGTCTTATTCAACTTTGTAATGCAATAAATTCTAATATTGGAGCTTGTGTAAAGTAATGTCTTATTCAATTGGAAGGTCTTATTCAGTTTTGTAATCCAATCAACTCTGATGTTCAACTTTTAGAGTAACATCCCATACAACTGCAGCACTTCAGCATTAGATGAGTTGTCAATTACAATACTACTGGCTGGAGTATTGGAATGGCTTGCAGTGAAATTATATTTTCTGAGTTTGTTTTTCATTGTATTTCATTCTTAATTGGTTTGATAACTTGTTATATGTCTACAGAATGTTGTGCCAACAAATTTGATTGATAAAGAGGGAGAAGTCGGGCCAGTGGAAATTCAAAGAAATGAGTCTGAAATTGCTGGAATTGAGCAGCTCTTGAAAAATAAAACACTCTCGAGGTGGGCAATTATTTTGAATACAATGTTTACTATTTTAAGTTTGTTTTATTCCAATAGATCTTTGTACAGTTCATTCTTTTCTATCTTCCATTATCATGCTTATTTGATAACTTTGGATGTACCTGTCGTGGGAGGGAGATTTATGCTAGTAGACATGGTTGGATCTGAGAATATTGATCAATCTATCTTTGTTGGGTTTGAGGCAAAACTTCAGGTATTCCTTTTCCTTATTATTGTCATTCATTGTGCACAACATTTATATATACAAGGTCAGACTGCAAGTATCCATTTTATAATTCTGAGATTTATAACGCAAGCATATCACACACAAAAAATCCAAATGAATGTTACTAAATAGAGAATTCCAAACCACAATATTAGAATTGCATCTCCTCCAAAATGGTATTGCTCTAAACTTAATATTGCTCGTACATGTAACTTTCCTCTCCTCATTTGGTGAACGCTTTAAATTCCTTTTGAAAGATGTCATGCACTATATATACATATTTCTTTAGTTAATAATTGCAAACTTTATAGAGAAAATGCATATAATTTTATTTATTTCTAGTGTTTGGTATCACTTTTCTTTGGCAATCATCAAGGAAAGATTAATGTTTTAAGGTTTTGAATCACTATTTTTGGCAAACATCGGGATAAGTTTATTAGTTTCTAAGGTTTAGATCACTTTGCTTGGTCAATCACAAGGATATTTTGTTATTAGATTGGAGAAAAGTTAAAATATATATACAACTAATTATTTATATATTGTACATGATCTTTTGTTTCCCTAGCATGAAAGATAACAAGAATTCCTTGTATTTTTTTATCATTTGAATTCATTATCGACTTTACAACTAAATCTAGCCTAAAGTTAAACTCTCATAACTATTTGGGTTGTTAAGATGTTTTTATATTTTCACTACTTGTGTTATACAATTGGGAATTATGACCTTCACATTCACAATTCATGGCCAACATGTGCCTTAATCAATACTCAAATTATTCATATGCAAACCCAAATCATATAAATAATAAATGTCAAATTGACCTGAACAAATGAATGGAGTCACCTACTCAGTGTCTCCTACTCCCTAATAGATAATGGGAGATCAATTACACAATCTATAATATGCAACAAACTGCTACAAACCTTACAAAATGAATCATTAGCTCACTACATCATGGCCATGGACATTGGAGGATCCTCTTAGAATGGTTTAATCTTCTTAAATTCTATTCCATAGTTGAACTATAAGCTTTAGTAAACACTCTTGTTCAAGAACTCCAACACCATGACTTGACCAAAGGTAACTTAGGTAACTTTGTCAATCACAAACATTTAATGAAATTATAGAAGTCCTTAACACCCAAGGCTGATCAAAAACATGAATAGATTCTTCAAGATTTTCACCATGGTTGTATATCCTAAATTACCATACGAAGTTAGATCTATCTCCCCTTAGAACAAAAATGCAACACTTTCCCACTCTTACATAGAAAACTATTTCAACTCTAACTCTCATGCGCAAGCTTCTATCATGTCCCCGACATGACAACCAGACTCACACCATCTCTAATAAGGAAAAATTCTCTTGTTTCAAGACTTCACAATTTTCTATAACTCAAATCGTGCCAAAACATCAATCTGGCCCTTTGTTAATGCAAAGAATGATATATACATAGCAATCAAGGTATATATCATTGTCTTTGAGGAGTGGTCATATTATCAACTAAGGCAGAAACCTTATTGTAGACACCTTAAAGTAATTATTTTTAATTACTTTTAATTCCTCACATAATTAATTAATTAATTATGTTAATTCAAATTCTCCTCAATATTAATTAAATATAATTAATATTGTCACTATAGTATGTGACTGATTTATTTAATAAATCAATCCCTTTCTTTATTCTTCTAAAAAATTAAATCCTCACAAATCTTCCTCTTGGCTAATTAATTTCAATTAATTGGTTAACCTACATGCTTCCTACAAACCATCTTCTTAATTCATCATTAACCTAATAAAGTCTTCTAGAAACTCCCTAAACTCACTTAACCTTATTCTTCTAATTTTTAATTCCCTCCACTCATTCTCTCTCCTAGTCAAATCCTTCTACAAATCCTAATCCCACCTAGCATATCCTCTAATCCCCCTCCTAATGAGTTTCTAATGGCTAATCATCATGATTAGCCACGAAGTCAACTCCTTTTCCCTTCCATCCAACCACTAGCTTTTAATGCTCTTTTCCTAGGTGAATGTGAGATCTTCAAAATCTCACAATCCTCTAGGCATCTCCTCTCCCAAGGAATTTTTAATTCCTTCTTATTCCTCCAATCCCCATGATTATCCCTTTTTAAAGAAATTTAAATTTCTCCTCCCCATTCTTCAAGGAATGTCACATCCCTTGCTCCTCTCAAGGCACATTGGGAAGTCTTCCCAATGCACTTTGCTCTTCTCAAGGTACCTTGGGAAGTATTCCCAATGTACCTTGAGGAGTGTAGAGACAAGAAATGCCTTTAAGACATATCTCTTGGTCTCCACACCCTCTCTTGGGCCTTGTGTGAGCTCACAAGAAATCCTAGCCCTTCATCTTGAATCCATCCTAGCCATCCATTCTTCCTCTCCTCTTCCTATAAATTGAGGACTCCATCCCTCCATTCTTCATCTCCAAGTTCAGTAATCTTATGCAGCCCTTTTGAGCCTAGAAAAATCATTTTAGCATCCTTATCATGTCAAAATCATCCTACATCCACACTTAATCATCTTATTTCCATCATCTTCCAAATCCATTCCATTTGTGCACAACATTGGAGAGCCATCCACATCAAGCAAGCAAGAGGAGCACATCAAGTGGAGCATCATCCAAGGGCACCTTCACTTCATCAAGATCCATCCGAAGGAGAAGATAAAAGGATCGTGTGAGGTATATACATTTTCATTATTCATGTTTTCATGCATTTCAAATTATGTCTTTGATTTCATATACTTCCATGTTTGATTTGCATGCTTATTAACTAATCCCACCTCACGGGTCTTTTTCCCCTCTTCATTTTGGCCCACCTGATGGGACCCACGTCCCTAATAACTAATGTTTTTTATGAGTTTTTGTGAGTTGTGAGACGCAGGTTCCGGAATAGTGCGACTGTAGCAAAAAAAAAAAAAAAATCTTTGGTGGCTCTGTATTTCAGCGTGAGCACTCTGCACATTCTCCCATCTCCTCCTCATTCTTCTTCTTCTAACTATCTTTTTTTTTTTTTTTTCTGTTCCTGTTTCAGCATGACAGCTTTGCGATTAGCGCAAGCGTTTTTGTTTAATTTTAATAATCTGTCTGACCACAAGAATTAATTAAAAATTCTGTTTCTTTTCTATTTCTGCGCAATCCTTATTTCTGTTTCTTTTCTTTTTTTGATTTTTAGGCACTTAGGCTTAATTAGGGGGATAAATGAATCATTGTCTTTTTTGTTTATGGAAAGTGTGAAAGTAGGAGAATATGCTCGTCTATCTAGACAATCAGAAATCTATTTGTTTAGCGTGACTGTCTGCTATGTTGTCTACTTTATCTTCACTCCATTTTCCTCCAAACTTCACTAGATCCCCCGCATTGCCATTTTGCACATTTCCTTCCTTGGGGGCCTTATCCCAAAATCCACTTTTTGAAGCCCAAAATCCCACATTCCTCTATTTTTAGGGTTTGTCATAACTCCTTCCCCTTTTATCCAATCACCTCCAAATTTTCCCATATTGTCCATCTCCAACTTTTGCTTCTTTGTGCCTCTTGGACAAATTTTTCCATTCCTTCATCTCTCCTCCAAAATCCCCATTTTTTGCTTGCTTATCCCTTGGAAAGTAGCAAACACCTAGTCAAACACCATTTACCCATCAAATTTTCCTCCAAATCCACATTTGTCAAATTTATTCATGTTTTTCTACTTATTCCCAAAAATTCAAAAAAATTAATATTTTTGTCATTTTGTTGTCTTTTGCAGGACGCTTGTTGAAGACTCCATTTTTCAAACTACTAATCAAGGTGTTTTGTAGGTTGCCTAAGAAATCCGACCAAACATTGTGCATTTATTTAAATTAGGCACCTAGATATTAATTAAAATGGAATGAACCATTGTCTTATGTGTCTTTAAGAAAAGCGTAAAGGTAGGAGAGTATGCTCTCGTCTAGCTAGACGATCAAAAATCCAGACCCTCCAACCTTTTCTTGTTTGATTGCATGTTTACCTCTAGTGGGTCTGCCCTCCCAACTTTCTCTTTGAGAAGGTAAGAGGGGAACGACCCAAGTGAGTACACCCGAACCTGGGGTTCCCAACTTACTATAATAAATAGGCCATTGACTACGAAAGGGTCAATGGTTGGGGCTATATGAGAGTTCACTCTCACATTGGGTTCTTAGTAGGATCCTAGAGATTTCAATCACGCTTGCGTGACTACTAAGTTCTTGGTGCTTCGTTGGGCTATAGGCCTCAATTGTGCTTGCGCAACTTCGAAGGGTAGCTCCTAATGGGAAGACTTACTAAACACCTTGTTCATAGTGGCCAAAAACCTTCTAGTCATTGGTGCAGGAAGTCGGACCTCTAAAGCCGCCCATATTTTTACGGCCCTTAGTAGAGACACAAAGTTCGCCATGAGGAGTTTTCATGGGAATTGATGCTTGGTTGCCCCGAGAAGTGAGTGTCATGGAGGGGAGCCAGTGGGGTCAAGCATCTAAGTGTCTGCTCTGGGTGAGCGTAGCCGGGAAACCGATTGGGATCTAATGACTATTATCCTTGCCAACCTTAAGAATGTTGTATATGAGCATGAGTGTCTTTGAGATAATATGCATTTGATCATTGTGTTTGTTTTGTTTGATACATACTTGCCAAGAGAAGACTAAAAACATATCACTATCCCCAAACACTTTGCAAAAAGACTTATCAAGACACAAACAATTGTCCAAGTCATTACCCACACAAAGTCCAAAATTGTGTCAAAACTCTGTTCATCCCATGTTTCATAAGCCCAAGAGAGAAGCTAAGAGTCCATCCTCTCCATCAACATTCAAGATTGTTCTATGAAACACCAACTATTGTCCAAACCAAGGTGGTCATGTCCCTTCATATAACTTGTCATTCGAATCTATCCTCCATTGAGTCATGTTCATACCAAGAACAACCTAGTCATCAAGTTTCTTCTAAGCCATCACTATCATACCTCCTCCATCAATCATCCTCAAATTTCCTAAGGACTTAGCACATTAAATCAATCTCCCACAGTTATCAAATCAATTATCAAAATTCAAATCCAATCATCCTCTAATCCAATTTAACCTCGTGTTAAGGTTACATGCCTTGTGAAATTCCATTTAGACCTCATCATTAATCAATTGGCTCTTGTGCTTGAAGGGGAATTATCTCCAAGTACCTTTTGCCTAATCCTTTTGAGTCGATCAAGACTCTTAACTCACGTCTTTACTTTGCTTAGGGTCATTAGTCAACCCTTGGTATAAGAAAGGTTTTTTAATCATCAAATCCAAGGTCTAAATTCTACACAACTTGGCCATCACCTTACTTGTGGTTGCATCCACCACCTAAAATCCTCATCCAAGGACTAAGGTGTCAAATCCTAATCAAATCCGGGCTCTAATCCGAGAACCATACCAATCAACAAAATCCCTTGTCATAAAAGACAAAATCCAAAATTCCACAAATATCTTGCTAAGTCCTTTCATCACAAATTTCCCCCTCCAAACTTTTCCAAGGTTAAATGTGTATGGTTACAACTTGATCCCAAAAGAGAAAGATGGCTGAACAACAATATGGCATGCCAGACATTAGTGCCCTGTATGAAGATCCCACACAAGATCCTACACAAAGTGGGCAACCTAGCAATCAAGATCAAAGCCAAAATCCTAGCATGGTTAGCCAAGATGAACTCTCTCCAGAAGTGCAAACTTTCCTAGCAGATTCTTATAACCAAGAGATGATGGAAAAGTTTATTCAACACAATCCCATTGCACTTCTAAAAACTCTCCTTGAAAATGGAGCTCAAATTCTGCCTAAATTTAATAGATCCGCTCTCGCCCAACAGCCACAAGGAGACCTCACTCCCACACAAAGTGCTACACCTATTATTCAAACTCAATCAATCGCAGCCCCATCAATCATCCAAGCTCAATCAATGCCACCCGCAGCACTTCCCACCGTGGTCTCCATCCCATCTTCTTCCTCCTTAACATCTATACCACTATCAAATCCAATCTGATCTATTCTCCAACACACTTCTCTACCACCTCCTTCCATTCAACCACATATTTCTATTCCACAAACTTCCCTTCCTGCCAACAATGTCACAAATTTCATTTGGGCCGTACTCAATCTCATCACAACAGTTTGCGGACCGCAACCAACTATCACACAAATCCCTATGATATCGGTCCTCACATCCCACATTCCCACCTCCTCATCATATCAATGCATTGGTGGTGGTGCACCTTCTTTGGCTCACCCAATTCTTGGGGCAAATACAATTCATCATTATCAAAGTCCACAACAAGACCTCATCAAGGAAATTCAAGACATGAAAAATATCATCAAGGTCATGAAACAAAGGACTAATAAAAGGAAAACTTACTCGTTCAAAGAGTTTTGCCCTTGTCCTTACGACCCGTCTATATCAGTTGCACCCTATCCCCCAGGATTTGAGATCCCCAAATTCACCAAGTATGAAGGCAAAAAAGACCCCCACAACCATGTCCGAGAATTCCACATCTTATGCCAAGAAGTCTCCTATAGTGACCTTTATCTTCGCAGACTCTTTCCCAAGAGTCTCACGGGATACGCCTTGGCATGGTTCTCATCTCTACCGCAAGGTTCCATTGTCTCCTTTCTAGACTTGGCAAAAAAATTTGTGGCCCACTATGCTTACAACATGGTTAATGATGTTTCTATGATGGACCTATGCAATACAAAACAAAGGCCTGGAGAAACCTTTGCCAATTTCCTACAAAGATGGCGACATCTTATCAAAAGATTCCAGTGGGACATGTCAGAACAACATCAAATTGAGCTATTTCAAAAGAACTTGGTGCCTGAACTTTTGAGACCCTTAATATCCCAATGTATCAAATCCTTCCAAAAATTGACCGATAAGGGCCTCGCCCTTGAACGTGTCTTGTTGGAGGAAGGAACCTTGAAACATTACCATAAATTGACACAAAGTTATTTCTCTTATCATAACGACAAGCCAAAATTCTGGTCTAAGAACAAAAACGTGGTCAATGATGGTGTAACTGATGCAAGGTGGGTCCAAACCGTGGCTGCTCCCCCAAAATCCACCACCAATAATCATCAATTCAATAATAAAAACAATCAAAATCAATACCAAAAACCTCACAACAATGTCTCAATCCAAGGATGACCACCCCGATCGAATAACAAGACCCCAAGAGACTTCACTAATCTTGCTGAGCCTATTGAAATGGTGTTTCAAAAACTTGTCCAAACAAGTGTAGTGGTTTTTCCAATCACTCGCCCGTTTGACCCCAATCAACCTAAACCAAGATGGTATAATGAAAATGAGTATTCTGAATACCATCGAATCAAGGGACATGATACACGAAAGTATATGAAACTAAAGATCTACATACAAGATCTCATTGATAGAGGTGAGATTGAAGTAGCAAATGCAAAACCTAGTAATAACAATGACAAACTCAAAATGTACTAGGAACCCTTCCCGAAGCATGATAAAGGAAAAGGCTCATCATCTAACGCAGTGGGTTATGACTACACTAATCACATAACTGGCTTTGATTTTTTTGTAGGTCACATTGAACCTACAGATAATCATATCAATGTCATAACCATCCAAGGAGTTAATCCTCCTTCTTCCCAAAGCAGACCAAATCCTGCTAGGATAGTCATTCAAGGTGCCACGCCTTCCACCTCCCATTTCCAGAATGACTGCAATGTAACTACACGTCGAGGTAAAGTCCCCATCCAAGGATTCCCTCCCCCACCAAATCCGCTGCCCATGTCTTCCACCCACCGATATGACCTCCTGGACCAACTTGGGAAGACCCCCGCTCAGATCTCCATTTTGGAACTTCTTAAAACTTCCCCGGTCCATAAAGAAATTTTGGAACAAGCCTTTCTCGAATCACGCGTTCCTAATAACATCAATGCCACCCAATTCCAAGCCCTCATTGAAAACCTTGCAACCCAACAGCACCTGGTATTTACCTCCAAAGATGCTCTCGCAGATGAAGACCGTAACAAACCTTTGCACATCGAAGCTCTTATCCACAAGCATAAGGTCAAATGTATCATGATAGATGGTGGATCCGGGCTTAATCTGTGTACATACAAATTAATAAAACAATTGGGACTTTCTGAGGATCTGATAGACACATCAGGAAGGATCACAATAAAGGCATATGATGATGCAGAAAGAATTTCAAAGGGCATGATCACCTTACCTCTTCAAGTGGGCCCCATTACAATTGAAACCCCTTGCCAAGTACTAGATCTTGATCTCCCCTATAACATTCTCCTCGAGTGGCCATGGATTCATTCCTTGCAGGCCGTTCCCTCCACCTATCACCAATGCATCAAATTCCCCTTCAATGGAAGAGAGATAACTATCAAAAGTGATCCACAACCCTTCCAGTATTGCAAACTCCTAGAGGAAAACCATCCATATCATTGCCCATTAAATAGACCCTCGCCAACGCCTCCATCTGACACATCAAATGTTGCATCCACATCATCCCAACCAGATAATCAAATCAAGATCTTGGACAATGGCTATGGAGAATACAAATTGGAAGATGTCTTATTAATAGGCAACCTCCCTCTCTCTCCTAAGTCATTGGGCAAACCATTTAAGGAGTTCAAAAAGGACCCGAAACTAGTCATACAATGCCAAAATACCACCTTCCAGCAATGGGGCCCACTTAATGAGGAGAGTCTTGAAGAAGCAGATGTCTCTTCCTGGTTGTACTGGGAAGAGGATGATGAGCCAACGAAAGTACCCAGTAAAATGTACCCAAAAGCATCTTCCATAGTTGAAAAAATGGGATACAAAGGATACGGCCTGGGACCAGAGGAAAAAGGAAGAAAAGCACCCATAAATCCTATCTCCTATAGATACAACAAAGGCTTGGGGTACACTCTGATGCCTAAGATTATTGTCGTTGGTGCCCCTTCTAGTCCTTCTTCGGATATCGAAAGCGCTGATGAAGAGGAATTCCATGAAATGCCTTATGAATACGAGAAAGATATCTTCTTTGACACTTACATCAATACCATCACCCCCGTAACCCCTCCCACTTCACACGAGCTACATCTTGTCCATCCTGAACTCATTGTCTGGGGCCAACGAGACAAACCCACTTTAGATATCTGTGTCGATGACAATGCTCTCATTGCTCTCCTGACGGCGTGAAACCTAGAAGATTGTAACATAATCAAGGGTATTCAACTACACGAAAAGGGATACTTTGGTAGTCAGGTCAATGCCCTTAGCCACAAAAAAGATAATAAAAGTAAAAGACATGATTCCCTAGGTGAAAACCTCCCTGAGACACCTTTGGATGAACAAAAAATAAAAACAAAGGGCATATCCGAAAGTGAAAACTTGGAAAAGGCACTTGACGATGAGGGACTTGACCTCCCTACCATTGGTTACCTTCCACAGGACAAATCAAATTTGCTGATAGAAGAAATAGATAGCATCAACATGGGCACCGAAGTCATTCCAAAAAATGTGCTCATTGCCAAATCCCTCACAGAAATAGAGAAATAAGACTTCATCAACTTCCTTACAAAAGTAAAAATCAATTTTGCATGGTCCTATTCCGATATGCAAGGGTTGGATCTTGCCTTGGTGGTTCACAATCTCGTCGTCAGCCCAGATGCAAAACCTATAAAACAAAAACTGCGCAAAATGCACCCGCATATTGCTCTCCTGGTCAAGGCGAAACTCCAAAAGATATTAGATGCAAAATTCATCAAACCCATAGACTACACTGAATGGGTCTCTAACATTGTACCTGTCAGCAAACCTATCGAGGGCATTCGCATCTGTACAGATTTTCGAGATCTAAATAGAGCTTGTCCTAAAGATGATTTCCTGCTCCCCAATATAGACATGATTGTGGACCTTACAGCAGGACATGAAATGCTATCACTAATGGATGGGTTTTTTGGATACAACCAAATCAGGATAGCAGATGAGGATCAGCATAAAACCGCATTCACAACACCATGGGGTACTTTCTATTATCGAGTCATGCCTTTTGGTCTCAAAAATGTTGGAGCTACATACCAACGTGCCATGACAATAATTTTTCATGACCTCTTACACAAAATTATGGAGGACTATATGGATGATCTGCTAGGCAAATCTAAGACAAGACAAGAACACATTCCCATTCTAATGCAGATCTTTAGATTCATTGTTTCCCGCAGAGGCATCGAGGTTGATCCTGCAAAGGTAAAAGCTATTATGGAAATGCCTCCGCCAAGAACTCTCAAACAATTGCGCAGTCTCCAGGGAAAACTCCAGTCTGTCAGGCGTTTCATTTCACAGCTAGCAGACAAGTGCCATCCATTTGCACACCTGTTGCGTAAAGACACAAAATTCAAATGGGATTGCTTATGTCAAAAGGCCTTTGAGAAATTAAAAGAATATCTAGCATCACCTCCAGTTTTGATGCCACCTACCTCTGGAAACCCCCTCATTTTATACATATGTGCTACTATAGTGGCATTGGGGGCATTACTGGCGCAACAGATGATCAAGGGAAGGAACATGCCATTTACTACATCAGTCGGACATTGGTAGGATATGAACTCAATTACACCCCCATTGAAAGAGCATGTTTGGCATTAGTGTTTAGCACACAAAAACTTCGACACTATATGCTGAACAACAAAATAAAGCTGATTGCCAAGATTGATCCACTTAAATATCTCCTGTCAAAAGCTACTCTCAGTGGTAAAATTGCCAAATGGGTCATGCTCCTAAGTGAGTTTGACATCAAATATGTGGACAGAAAGGCAATCAAGGGACAAGTCATTGCAAATCAGTTGGTTGAAGATCCACTTCTAGGTGACCATCCTATTCTCACAGAATTACCAGATGAGTTCATTATGATTGTTTCCACATCCTCCACATAGCAATTATACTTTGATGGCTCCTGCACCCAAAATGGATTAGGGGCAGGAATATTATTGGTTACACCTCAAGGAGATGGCATCCCCAAATCATACAAAATAGCCTTTGCATGTACCAATAACATAGGAGAATACGAGGCACTCATCACAGGTTTGCGTCTGGCTATCCACTAGAAAATAAAGGAGTTACAAGTTTATGGTGATTCTCAACTCATTATAAAACAAGTCAATGATGAGTACCAGACAAAAGATGATAAACTCCTTCCTTACCATACCATGGTTGAAGATCTTAAGCAATATTTCACAGCAATCACATTTAATCAAATCCCATGAACAAACAACAGGGTTGTAGATGCAATGGCCACCATTGGCTCCCTCCTTCAAATGCCAGCACACAGTCAGAAGTGCAAGTTCTTGGTCGAGCAATTATTTATACTAGCATATGACCTATCAGAGTCTTAAATGGTGTGTGTTTTGGTTGGTCCCGAGTCCCCTTGGTACCAAGAAACCTTCTCTTTCCTCAAAGACAACACCATTCCCCCACATCTCACAAAAACCCAACAACAAACCTTCATCCGCCGATGTGCTCGTTACACCATCCTCGGAGACACCCTATTCAGAAGGCATTTCGATGGTTCCCTCCTAAGGTGTTTAGATAAACAAGAAGTAGAATGGGCATCACGCGAAGTACACGAGGGCATTTGTGGGGCACACTCAAGTGCGCTCACATTGGCTAAAAAACTTTTAAGAACAGGATACTATTGGCCTAAAATGGAAGAAGATGCATACAACTATGTGAAGAAATGCATCCCTCGCCAGCAACATGGCGACAAGGTTCATGCACCATAACAAGAATTGCAGCCATTTATTACACCCTGGCCCTTCTCACAGTGGGGGCTCGATCTCATTGGGAAAATCCACCCTTCATCCTCCAACGGACATAAGTTCATTATAACCGCCACCGAGTATTTCACCAAGTGGGTAGAGGCTATCCCTCTTATTTTTACCACTGGTAAGCAGATATCCAAATTCATCTTGAACTACCTGATATGCCGATATGGCATTCCAAAAGTTATTATCACAAGTAATGGAAAACAATTTAAAAACCAGAATGTCAAAGAACTCTGCCAAAAATTCAACATCCAACGTCACTTCTCCACCCCATATTATCCCCAAGGCAACGGCCAAGCTAAGGCTTCTAATAAAACCTTAATCAAAATCCTCAAAAAGACAGTCAATGAAGCTGGCCGCAATTGGCACCTCCAACTCCATCCCGCTTTGTGGGCCTACCGCACCTCCATCCGCACCCCCACAGGCGTCACCCCTTATTCCCTGGTCTTTGGCTTCGAAGCCATCCTTCCCCTTGAGATCGAGATCCCCTCTCTAAGGGTATCACTGCAAGACATCCTACCAGAGGAAGAATATAGAATTGCCCACTTACAAGAGCTAGAATTGTTAGATGAAAGGCGCCTCAAGGCCTTGAACCATCTCTGGGTATATCAGAACCGCTTGTGTATAAGTTATCACAAAAAAGTCAGAACCCAGGAATTCCAAGTTGGTGATCTTGTCCTCATGGAGAATCAAAAAAATCTACAAGAAAGAGAAAAGAAAGGCAAGTTTGAGCCTAATTGGCTTGGACCATATGTAATCACAGCAAAATATGGATCAGGAGCTTATCAGTTGGCTACTCCTAAAGGCATTCCTTTGGATGATCCAATGAATATCATGCACCTCAAAATATTTTATGCTTAGTCCTCAAAAAGTCTTAAATTGTCAAAAAAATAAAGAAAAAATAAAAAAATCAAATAAAAAAAATGAGAAAAAGATCCTGAAAAAAAATCGTCACTTTGGTGAAAACCTGGCAAACAGGCGCCTTATGACACAAAAAAATTAAAAAATTAGAAAAAGAAAGAAAAACAATTCGTCCACTAGTGAAAACCACTTGGTGGCGCTACAGACAAGTACCTTGGTGAAAACCTCTGTGCAGGCGCCAAGGTAAATAACCGGATCCACTGTCTATCTGATCGACACTGCAAATCATCCGCCATCCAGCCCACCCATGCACAACATTCCTTCTTTTCTGCCTCCCAATAAAACATGTGTATGATGATAAGTCTCCGCCTGAGTCATGAACAAGGAATGTCCTATTAAAACTGAGCTTTTATGCCTCTGTGTAAGCATCAAGAAGTCTTGAGAAACAATCTCAAGTCCATGGCTCACTCTTCAAAGCCATTAAATCGCTTGCCTAATCCAAAAGCCCACTTTGTCCTACGGATGACTCCTTCCCTTGCCTGGCAACCTAATCCTTCATCCTAGTTCTACTCTTGGCAAGAGGTATCATTTGGTCGCAAGGAAGTGACTTGTTAGATTTTGTTAGATCTTTTCATATAGACTTGCATCTTTTGCCCTATGACTGCCACTATTTACGTCTGCCTGGGTTCTTCCATATCCAGGTACGTTATGATAGGCACATACTAGGGCATATTTCATAGTATGGCATGTTTTGGATCCCTCTTGTATAAATTAGCGACCTGGTACTAGTGTTTATCAACACTTACCTTCTTGTGTACAAGAGGTATCGGTGTGTTTGAGGGTTTCCTTGCACAAACCCACAACTTTGTATTAGTGTTTCTTAACACTTGCATTGTTGTGTGCAAGAAATTCTCATTTGTCTACAGAGTCAGTCCACACCCTGGGTTCCTCATGGCATCCTAATTTCTATAATCAGTGGTGCAAGCCACTCAGGGCAACATCAAACTAGGTTGGCTCTCCACATTTGTTGTGCACAAAATCTCACCATCATTCCATCAAATCCTAAACTCAATAATCCCATGGAGTTCTCAATTTCCCCCACTTTCCATCTATTCCATATTCTTCTATCTAAGATCATTGTGTTATTATTGGCATATTCCCTCTTTTTATTAATTCATTCAATACATTTACCATATAAGATTGCATCACATAAATAAAAGATACACTCATCCATATAGCATTACATTTAGACTGCATCATAAATCATTCACACGTGTACATAAAACATAAAAATCACTCATCTTGCATCCAAAAACTATGTCAGCAACACATCATAAACATACATAAATAAGCATCCACTCTACATCACAAAATAGATCAACATAGCACATCCATGATTGCATCCATATATGACATCATAAGAAAAACAAAAATAATCCATCACAATAAATGCTACACATCATTTGTCACCAATCGAATCATGTATACATATATATATAAAGAGGAAAATATGTCCGTCATGATACAATGACCCCTCATTGGGTCCGTTGTGGCATATATGGGCCCCCGTGAGGGCCCATCTTCCCCCGTGGTCTCGCCTCTCCTATTCTTCTTTCCAAATTCTTCACGACTGCTTCATATTTCTTCCTCATTTATCCCTTCCACCCTGATTCTTCTTCCTGTTTTTTTTTCGAGAATTTTTCGTCCTTTTTTTGAAAAAATTCTTGAGGGGGCATACACCTCCCATGCTTTATGGTGGGGCATCTTTTTCTTCTTCTATCTTCTACACATCGCCAAAATGTAGACACTTAAAAATAATTATCTTAATTATTTTTAATTCCTCACATAATTAATTCTGATTCTGATCATGTCTTATATAGGATGTATCCTTCCTAAAACCAGACGTTGTGATCTGATCATGTCTTATACAGGATGAATCCTTCCTGAAACCAAACGTTGTGATCCGATCATGTCTTATACAGGATGAATCCTTCCCGAAACTAGATGTTGTGATCCGATCATGTCTTATACAGGATGAATCCTTCCTGAAACCAGATGTTGTGATCCGATCATGTCTTATACAGGATGAATCCTTCCTGAAACCAGACGTTGTGATCCGATCATGTCTTATACAGGATGAATCCTTCCTGAAACCAGACGTTGTGATCCGATCATGTCTTATACAAGATGAATCCTTCCCAAAACCAGACGTTGTGATCTGATCATGTCTTATACAAGATGAATCCTTCCCGAAACCAGACGTTGTGATCTGATCATGTCTTATACAGGATGAATCCTTCCTGAAACCAGACGTTGTGATCTGATCATGTCTTATACAGGATGTATCCTTCCTGAAATCAGACGCTCTGATCATGTCTTATACAGGATGACTCCTTCCCGAAATCGGACTGAATCTAGACCTTATCAATCGAATCAAACAAGATTATTCTTTGAATGAACGCGTCATTACACCTCACTTCAAAGAGGGGCAAAATGTAGACACCTAAAAGTAATTATTTTTAATTACTTTTAATTCCTCACATAATTAATTAATTAATTATGTTAATTCAAATTCTCCTCAATATTAATTAAAATATAATTAATATTGTCACTATAGTATGTGACTGATTTATTTAATAAATCAATCCCTTTCTTTATTCTTCTAAAAAAATAAATGCTCACAAATCTTCCTCTTGGCTAATTAATTTCAATTAATTGGTTAACCTACATGCTTCCTACAAACCATCTTCTTAATTCATCATTAACCTAATAAAGTCTTCTAGAAACTCCCTAAACTCACTTAACCTTATTCTTCTAATTTTTAATTCCCTCCACTCATTCTCTCTCCTAGTCAAATCCTTCTACAAATCCTAATCCCACCTAACTTTTCCTCTAATCCCCCTCCTAATGAGTTGCTAATGGCTAATCATCATGATTAGCCACGAAGTCAACCCCTTGTCCCTTCCATCCAACCACTAGCTTTTAATTCTCTTTTCCTAGGTGAATGTGAGATCTTCAAAATCTCACAATCCTCTAGGCATCTCCTCTCCCAAGGAATTTTTAATTTTTTCTTATTCCTCCAATCCCCATGATTATCCCTTTTTGGAGAATTTTAAATTCCTCCTCCCCATTCTTCAAGGAATGTCACATCCCTTGCTCCTCTCAAGGCACATTGGGAAGTCTTCTCAATGCACTTTGCTCTTCTCAAGGTACCTTGGGAAGTCTTCCCAATGTACCTTGTGGAGTGTGGAGACAAAAAATGCCTTTTAGGCATATCTCTTGGTCTCCACACCCTCTCTTGGGCCTTGTGTGAGCTCACAAGCAATCCTAGCCCTTCATCTTGAATCCATCCTAGCCATCCATTCTTCCTCTCCTCTTCCTATAAATTGAGGACTCCATCCCTCCATTCTTCATCTCCAAGTTCAGTAATCTTATGCAGCCCTTTTGAGCCTAGAAAAATCATTTTAGCATCCTTATCATGTCAAAATCATCCTACATCCACACTTAATCATCTCATTTCCGTCATCTTCCAAATCCATTCCATTTGTGCACAACATTGGAGAGCCATCCACATCAAGCAAGCAAGAGGAGCACATCAAGTGGAGCATCATCCAAGGGCGCCTTCACTTCATCAAGCTCCATCCGAAGGAGAAGGTAAAAGGATTGTGTGAGGTATATACATTTTCATTATTCATGTTTTCATGCATTTCAAATTATGTCTTTGATTTCATATACTTCCATGTTTGATTTGCATGCTTATTAACTAATCCCACCTCACAGATCTTTTTCCCCTCTTCACTTATTATTAGTGTTGCAATCTCAACCTTAGTGGAGCAGTGATCTCTATTGTGTGTTGAAAATTGTAGCTAGCTCGGATACCTGACTATTGAATTTTAATGTTGTTAATGACAATTAAGATTCCTATGTATTACCTCTCATGCAATCTGAACCACTTAGGGCTGGGCCCAAATACATGTGACTTGTAATTATGTCTTGCTATGAATATTGGCAAGACCTATATATAATGTAACTTGTGGATAGGACAGGCCCTATAAACGTAACTTGTAATTTGGTCTGACCCTAATTGGGCAATGTAACTTGTGGTACTATATTGAATGTAACTTGTAACTTGTGAATAGGGCAGGCCCTATCTTATGTATCTTGTAATCTTAACCCTATGTTTTGGTGCCAAATTGAAAGGGTCGACCTAGAGTGAATTGGTAGGCTAAGTCACATATACATACAAAGCCTTAGTCATTGTATCCACACACTCTCAACATGATGTCTTCAATTAGAAAATTATCTCCTTCATTCAGCAAATTGTTGCTCTAAGTCAGTGAACTATAATTTAAGGATAGCAAACCATCTTGCAGTGACAGCGATATTCATTCTAGAGACAGCGAACTATTCTCAAGGGTAGTACACTTCATCTTGTGGACAACGAGCTTCATTTGAAGGCTCTGAACTATCATTGATGACAATGATCTTCATCCTAGAGCAGCGAACACTATCTTTGGGGCAGCGAACCTCCTTCAACAAATACCCTATGCTTAGACATAATTTTATCATTTGTATATCCTTGGTTGAAGGCATTATCCTATTGTGCATAGTTTGCTAGTTCTGATTGCTTCAAGTGTTGAAGCCATATTGTAAGATACTTCTGATTGTTCCTTGTGCACATTGTTTTGCTTTCTGTTATTGTTATTTTTTGCTACAGTCTGATCCTAAAATTAACATGTCGGTTATTTAGAGATGCATACATGCTAGATAGACCCAATGCTTATCAACTTGTAACAAGAACAACATAAGATGAGTTATTTGGGAATGGGCAGGTTGAAGACAAGTTGAAGACCCCATCCAATAGGCTTAATAGCCTCCAATACCCGAGGTCTCAAAACTGAGGTCAAGGTTTGAATCATACCCCAC
This sequence comes from Cryptomeria japonica, assembly GCF_030272615.1. Classification (NCBI taxonomy): domain Eukaryota; kingdom Viridiplantae; phylum Streptophyta; class Pinopsida; order Cupressales; family Cupressaceae; genus Cryptomeria; species Cryptomeria japonica. Next base: position 307,091,078 of record NC_081408.1, read on the forward strand.
ATGCTAAAAGCAAACCAACAAGCACCATTGTAATTGGCATGCGTATTCTTTTTTTTTTAAAATAAATCTCCGTTGGAATTCTAAAGGCAACACAACTTTGCACTGATGGCCAAACCGTTGGATCAACAACATCCTCGTCGGTGCAAAGTTTCGGGCTGGTGTCAAAATTTTGACGCTAATTGAAGAAAAATCCAACGAGGATGTTGTATGTCTGACGATACTTTCTTGTCGGACAATCAACGTAGTCGTAGTCGATGCATATTTGTGGTGAGCGTCAAAATTCCGATGTCCATACGACGACATTTTTGGCCAGAGGAGCAATCATGGATGTCGTCAAAAAAGTTCACGATGTCGTCGGAATTCTGACATTAAATGGCATCATCAAAATGTCCGACGACGAGTTTTCAACGGTATCATTTATTGGTAGTACACCGAAAAGTAGTCGAAATTCTGACGATAGGCAGTCGGAAATCAGCCCCGAATGTACTAGTGTGTGGTTATGTCATGATTCTTTGATATCACGAGAAGGTGATGTCATTTGTTTGGGATAGAATTAATCCTCCCTAGCTAAGAGGGAGTGTTAATGTTGTGTAGCTTCGGTCAAATAATTCTGATCGTCGAAATCAAATGCTTAAGTGGCCAATTGGCCTTAAGCATTTGATAGTTGCTTTATCCTTGCAAGTTATGTTAAATTAGCTTATGTGTATTGTCACCGAAGTATTTATAATTTATGATTGGATTTAATACTCATATATTAATATATATTATAAATGTATATATGTATCTATATATCTATATATACAATAATGTTTGTGATTTACATTATTGATATATATGTATATATAATATATACATATGTTTTGTAATAAAGAAAAGCTGATTGTTAAATATGTTTATTAAAACCATTAGTCGATATAATCAACTTGTTACATTTAATCGCTTTACAAACATTAGTCGACTTAAAGTCAAATTAGTTAATTATACCATCTTGCATCTTAGCGTATTGTCTTTAACATTTATCGGTCTACCCCTCATGGGTTCGTGGAGACATTATGGAGACATGTCTCTACATGGATGCTATTCCACGTAGAGGCATGCCTCTACGTAGGCATGCCTCTACGTAGGCATGCCTCCACAACATTGTATATATGGTGTGTAGTTGCGGTTAAGGGACAATATAGAAACTGGAAATATTGAACCAGTCGGCCTCCACATGAAAAAACAAACATTGCTGTTACATATTCATTGAAATATAGATTATAAATTCTGATCGTTGTTTCTTACTTGCTTATATTCAAAAGAGATCAAATCAATATATGATAAAATAAGTACTTTGATAAATAAAATAACCCTTAGCATTCTCAAATCTAATAAAATTAACCCGACGTACGTCTCTAGATGACTTTGCAGAGCCTTTGTCCTCGTGATGAGCGCACAGAGCTAGGACACCAACACGGCGCAATGTCGTCCTGTACGGACAGAGCGCATAACACAGACAAAGTTTAGGATGTACTAACATAATTTGCAAAACAACTAGACAATGCTAAAATGACTAAAAAGCATGAATCACGAAATAGGATAAGAATATATTAAAGGAGTAAGAAAATCTCACTATAGGTCAATGCTATGAAGTCTACCGCAACTTGGCATCCTCCTCACAATGATATTCCTACACACATACAGGAGAGAAAATGTTGGGGTTGTGTTTCGGAGTCTGCCTAAGTCAGATCCCCATTTTGTTTATCCACCTCCACGAACAACCCAAGAAGCCACGAGAAAAGAGAAATGATAAAGATAGTAGATAATGCAATATGAGATTGGAAATAAAGATTGGAAAATGGAAAAGAGAGGTTTGAGTAGACTCCCCTTCCACGAACGATCGTTGGAGTGCTAGTGTGAAGTGCTTTAAATGCTTGAAAATGCTTGAAGTGTTGTAACAATGGTGGTTTTCTCCAAAATAATCTCCAAGAGCTCAACCTGCAAGAAGGAATACCGAAAACACCCAAAAAGAATCCCTCAAATGCCTCTAACATGAAAGATAAAGGCATGAGAAGGAATTCAGGTGTCGGTGGGTGCAAGCAGAGGCATTACAATTCCTTCCAGGCACGAGCGTAACGCTCAAACGGCCACCTACGGACTGTCAAATTCGTGAGATGCTAGCACGCCGCGTGGACGTCTTTGCGTCGTACATGTGTCCCCGAAGGTGATAGGTTGGTGGAGTTGGTAATGCTTCAGCCAAAGCTGACATGGATGATCTGAGTGAAGAAAAGGACATGATGGCGGTTCTTGACCTCCGATGACATGGAGGAAAAGTGCCATTTGTCATATTAATTACAAGGGATAATATTTTTGATATTAAATTTTGTCGCCACTTTAGTGAGCATGTCTTTGTCGAGAGATGTGAAGCTAAGTAGAGGAAGATACAGAGAAAGAACAGATACGATAGGGAGGCAAATTTTCATTGATCAGACGAGATTGGCCCCAGCGAGATGATGTCGAGATTTGGTATAGATGTTGTTATTTGGTACATCTCAAACACACTAGTTGTAGACTAGCATGATGGACAATAAGTAAAGAAATGGATAAGATAGCGTAACAGAAACAAACCTCGCTTTGGAGGAAAGCCCTTGGCTACAGAAAGATACGAGATAAGCGGTCGCCATAGGTATAAGATACGCCGATATGGGTCGCAAGATGAGTTATGCTAGATGGCCATATGATAGGGCATGATATGTCGATATGGATAACCATATGATAGGGCAGATAAAGATAAATTTGCCAGCATGGGTAGCTATGCGCTAGATAGCCATGCGATACGGCAGATAAAGATAGATTTGCTAGCATGGGTAGCGACGCGCTAGATAGCCATGCGATAGGGAAGATAAATTTGGTAAGTAGTAGATTGGCCCCTACAAAGGCACTCAAGAATAGTTTGGCCCCCATGTAGGTGATCATGGGAAAAGAAAAGATCAAGTGGCTTGGCCCCCACCTAGGCGATCTTGGAAAAGAAAAAGATCGAGTGGTTTGGCCTCCACCTAGGCAAACAAGGAAAACAATCGATAAAAGACACCAATGCAAAGGCTAAAAGGATAAATGCCAAATCTAAAAAGATAAGTGCATATATGATGCCCCCCCCTTAGAATGATAGGCATGGAAGGCATGTCATTCTACGGAAAAGAGCAGTAGTGGCATGTCAACATAACGAGATGTTTATGTGGAATGCCACCAATAGATAGTGACACATAAATATCCACAACATCAAAAGATGCAATGAAAGAGGACAGGGGGATCCGATAGTCTGGCATCAAAACCCATAGCAATGACAAAAGATATGTAACACAACTACGAGATTGGTATATCGTCTTAGTGCCAAATTTCTCGGATCTGAAGAAGAGCACATGAAAAAAAAGATAAAATAAAAATTTGGGTCAACATGGAAGAAGGCAAAGAATGCCCCCAACGCTTTGCATCGTCCTCGAAAGACGAAAAGCAAGATACGACAAATAGAGGAATGTGGACAATAGAAAATCCCCTGTATTTGAGCACCTATGGAGTAACTCAGGTCCTTCAGGAGAGCACAATGGATAAAGATAGTCAACCTCGTGTATCCAAGTACCTATGGAGTGACCTGGGTCCTCCGGGAGAGAAAAAATAGATAAAGCAAGCACAGGGGAACACAATCACATGCACATGCAAGCAAATGTAGATGAAAAATAAAGGTCCTAATGATCATCTAGAAGAGGATCGTACTGCAAGAGATCATCGTCCTCAAGAAGAGCCTCATCCTCCCAATCTAGGTCAAGGGGAGAAAGGGGGCGAGCTCAAAGAGGGACCATCGCAAGGGCCGCACTGGGTGCCTCACCAGTAGAGACAACAAGAGATGAAGCAGCAAAGACGTCTTCGTCTACAGGCTCGGAGGAGGCAAGAGTCAACGATTGCATGAAGATCGTAGACAAGGCTTGGATGTCCTCCAAGGAGTCAAACATGCAAGCTTCCGTGGAGGAAGCAAGTGACTCGCTTGGAGAAGATGAAACAAGAATAGGACTGCCAACCTCTAGAAGAGGGGCAGTGACAAATTCAGGAGAAGGCGGGGCCTTCTCGATCATACAAATAGAAACAAGCATACCAACGGGCACTGAGACAGGCAAAGGAAGGGATGAAGAACATACTTGCGAAGACTTGCGCCGTCGGAACTCCGAAACGGAGCCCTGCTTGAACTTGCTTTTATATGGGATAGGAGTGTCAGGCCTCCTATCAATTGTGGTAGGCTAAAGGACCCCAAGAAAAATAGGATGTTGGATTGGTGGCGAAGCAGGCAGGGCAGACAAAGCTGCACTAGGCACCACCTGCGTATGTGACATGTTAAGGGATCGAGACAAGGGAGGCATGTCCAACAAAGAAGTGATAAGAGGTGGCTCCAAAGAAGGAGCAATGAAAAATTGCACTCATTTAGAGGGAGGTTGATCGAAAGCCCCTGAAACAATAGGGAGTGAGACCAAAACAAGTGTAGAAATGTGAGCAACCAATGGAATAAGCTCTAAAATATCAATGTTGAGTGTCAGAGTGACACTAGCGGACTGTAAGGCAGCATCACGCTCTCAAGCTTGGGCCCATCGAAAGCATTTACACTCATGCGCACACTAATTCCAATGGAGGTGAGGACCACCAACCGGAGCCAGAGAGGATTCATGAGCATCGTGGTCCATAGAAGAGGCCTCAAAAATTGTGTCAAGGACGGGAGAAGGCCCAACTAATGAAACAGGAGGTACATCCTGGAGAGGCACCACATGCACAGCAACGGGTGCCATACCTCGTTGCACTCAAGGAGACATCGAAGGAACAGAGGTTGTCAGCACAAGTTGTGATGAAGGGACACAAGAAAAGCGCTTCCTTTTCTCATAATGAGAGGGCCAAGGAATATCGGCCATGATCGGGAGCTCGAAGGGAGAGTGGGTCGTGGACTTCGACAACATGGGTGCCTTTCCCTTGGTTGTAATGAGCGCAATCATAGGAACAACAAACACTATTGGAGGATATGCAGTCCTAGGCGGACGCGAAGGTCTATTCGAGGGAACAGGCTTAGCCTCGGCCCCCGATGATGAGGATACATGAGGCACTACCTGCTCCAAGATCGGAATCGATGGAGGAGGGGTCGATGCAGGAGGTGGCAATGAAACACTAGGTTGCACAGATGTAGGGGCTGACTCCCCTATTTTATATTGGTAATAAGCGCGATACATTGAATCACCATGGGGAAGCATAGGCCCCACCGGAGCAGGGCAAAAGTCATCCAACGAAAAATCCCCATGGGCGATCAAGGGTCGATATGCAGTGTCCTAGATGACATGCATCGTGCCCTCATGGGGAAAATTGAGACATTTGTGTACAACCGGGGGGATCACTTCCATAGAAATCATCCAAGGAATGCCGAGATTAACTTGGAAGATGTCCAATTCAGGAATGATGACAAACATAGAGGACACCGCCTTAGGCCCTACTAGGACTGTCAAGGTGATACTACCCAAGGGGCGGATAGAGAACCCATCATGCGTCGGTATATGCTAGCCGTTCACGAAAGAGATTCTCCTTTGATATAACATCTACTCTGCTAGATGGGTCAACCATCACACCTGTGATAGTTTGACTGTTCAGTTTAGCAGGGACGTAAAGAGGAACAAGCTCTCCACAATATGGGGCATCCAGAGGGGTAAATGAAAAAGACAGATCAAATACCTTCCCCTTCTGGGCTGGAGGTGAGCTAATGGGGGTGATGGTGACCATGTTCACATATGGACCATCATCCGGAGAAGGATCCAATGCAAAGATAAAGTTTTCTGAATGCAGAGGGAAAGGGTCGGTATAAATCTGCAAGTCGTTGTTGGTTTTATCAACAAACTTGTTTGATTTGTCCTTCTGTGTATCCACCTTGGTTGCACCACTATCGATGCGGTTTTGGACAACATGTCGAAGATGATAACATTGCTCAGTGTCGTGACCAGGCACATGATGATAATGACAAAACATTGAACCATCATACCAACACGGATAAGGCCAACTATTAGACAACGGTTTTATTTCCAAAAGGGTAATAAGATTGTCTTTCAATAACCATTGCATTATGCTCAGGTAGGAGTCATTCAACTTAGTGAAGACTCTATTTTGTTGTGGGGCTTGCACAGAAACCATCAGAGGAATAGCCGCAACATTAGCGACAACCTTATTCTTTCGAGACCCATCTGTGGATGTGCCTACAAAGGACCCACCGCGAGGGTTCGAAGAAGTATCTCCGAACTGCGACACAATGTGCTGGTAATCGGTGAGAGAAGAGCACATGTTAGCGAAGTTCTAATATTAGTTAAGAGATAGTTTCTCTCTTAATGTCAGTTGCAGATTGTTGATAAACATCCTCTATAGATCTCTATCTGGCAAGGAAAAGGGGATCTTGATAGAGTTATCTTGATATCTCGAAATGAAATATGTGATCTTTTCATTTGGCTTCTGTTTACAATGAACAAGGTCAATGATAGTGACCCTACTACCAATATTCGCCTGAAACCGTTTAAGGAAAAGGTCCATAAGCTGATCAAAGGTACGAATAGAGTGGTTAGGTGAGGAGCTATACCATTCTAACGCTTTCCCCTTGAAGGAGCACGAGGATAGTTTCAACAAAATGAAATCCAGAATATGGTAGTCACTACACATAGTCATAAAGGAATTTATATGCACGTTCGGGTCCTCATCACCATTGAATCTATCAAACTTCAAGAATTCAGCGACAGTCAGAAGGATGGTATTTAGGATGGTGATATCAAGGGGACTCTTCCTGTAATACGCAGGCATAGATGATTGACCAAAAGTAGAGGTTAAGTTTGTCAGTTGCAACTACAACTGCCCCATGTTTTGCAAGATTGTATTCAAGGCAGGATTAGAAGGTAGAGGAGGTGGAGGTGTGCCAGATCCACTGCCGCCTCCACCAGAACCTCCAGAAGGACTGGTTCCACCGATAGATGTAGTGTTGGTGCTAACCGTAAACATTTGAGTCGTAGCAGAAGCGAAGGTCGAGCCACTAGGCATGCCTGTATAACCCAACGAAGTAGTAGAGGCATTGATACCATGAATAGTGGGCCCAGGGTCGACCATATGCACTATCAAACTAGGTATGTTGACACTCAGCTAAGAGCCACAAACATTAGACTGACCATCTTGAGGAGAAGCATCTGCAAGGGGTACATGTCTCTCCACAGTCATGGACAACAGTCTCAACATCTCTAGACCTCTCTTATCTGAAATGAGCATATTTCTTAGGGTATTGACTACATTCCCTACTCAGGGGAGAACATTCTCTCGATTAAGGAACCCTTTGAAGTCTCTCAGGTTCTCCTCTAAACATTGGATCTGGTCAAAGTCAATAGTGACATCAGAGTCATGGTCAACACCGGGAGGAGAAGGCGATAGAGAGTTCATTGAGGAATTGTTCTGAGAACTAGTAGCTGAAGAGCCACCCATGAAAGGGATCCTAAGAGTGTGGCAAGTAAGAAAGTCGTTTGGGTCAAAAGAAGTATCCTTGTTCATAGTGTCGAGTAGAGGACTATAACGATCATGTGGGAAACTCTACCTAGATGACTTCCTAACTACGACTCTTGTGGTAGTCTAAGTTATAAAGCTCATAGACAAGCCACACGACGTTCAGGACCACACTACAGGGACACCAAATGATAAACATCATTTTAAACGATAAACAAAAAATGTAGAAATTTAAACTAAATGCGAATGAAAGTTTTTTTTTTCTTTTCCTTCTTTTTTATTTATTTTTAGATTGTTTTCAGATTTTTAAACTTTTGAAAATTTAAAAGACTAAATGCACCTAATTGAAGCAGAAAGCAAGTAATGAAAAGATAATCATGTTTCATGTCAGGTTAACCAGAATTTAATGGAGGGAATTTGCCACCTCAAGGATGATGCATCCTTGAGGACAAATTGTCCTTTCGATTACCTTTGCAAACTGGTGCTAAGATGAGCCAAGAGATAATAGAACTATGCAAGAAGTGTCAGACACTAGAGAGGCATCTCTGGACGACTTTGTAGAGCCTCTATCCTCAAGACGGGCACGTGGAGCTGGGACACCAGCGCGCGCTGTCATCCTATACGAACAGAGCGTAGAACATAAACAGAGTCTAAGATGTACTAACAAAATTTGCAAAATGACTAGACAATGCTAAAATGACTGAAAAGCACAAATCATGAAATAGGATAAGAAAATATTAAAGGAGTAAGAAAATCTCACAACGGGTCCACGCTATGAAGCCTCCCGAACTCGACGTCCTCCTCACGATGATATTCCTACACACATACAAGAGAGGAAAATGTTGGTGTTGTGTTTTGGAGTTTGCCTAAGTCAAACCCCCATTTTGGTGTTTCTACCTCGACGAACAACCCAAGAAGCCACGGGAAAAGATAAATGATAAAGATAGTAAATAATGCATTACAAAATTGGAAATAAAGATTAGAAAGTGGAAAAGAGAGGTTTGAGTAAACTCCCCTTCCACGAACAATCGTTGGAGTGTTGGTGTGAAGTGCTTGAAATTCTTGAAGTGTTGTAACAATGGTGGTGTTCTACAAAATAATCTCCAAGAGCTCAACTTGCAAGAAGGAATACCAAAAACGCCCAAAAAGAATCTCCTCAAATGCCTCTAACATGAAAGATAAAGGCTTGAGAAGGAATTCAGGCGTCGGTGGGAGCATGCAGAGGTATTATGATTCTTTCCGAGCGTGGGAGTAACACTCAAATGGCCACCTGTGAACTCTTAGATTCACGGGACGCTAGCACGCCATGCGGATGTCTCTGCACCGTGCATGTGTCCCCAAAGGTGACAGGTTGGCGGAGTTGGTAATACTTTTGCCATAGCTGACATGGATGGTCTGAGCGAACAAAAGGACATGATGGTGGATCCTGACCTCCATTGACATGGAGGAAAAGCGCCATTTATCATATTAATTACTAGGGATAATATTTTTGATATTATAGTTTGTAAAGCGGAAAATCGCAATCGAACCCTAGTTGCTCTCCCCTCTTCCAACTCCAAGGAGAGAGAAGGGAGATTCACTAGGGTTGATGGTTTTCACTTAGGGGAGAGACTTTACATTCAAAAGAGGGGTTGAAACCCACAAGATTCAATCCCACACAATGCAAGATTGGATGCTAAATGTGTTTCAAGGGTTAAGAAAGCAAGGCTACCCTCTTTTGTAAAGAATGTTGATAGAAGAATTAAGCTAGGAATGCATAGAAAGTGATAAAGATTCGCTTATAAACTGAGATAGGGATATGATATGAAGCTGCGGACCTGGAATTAGCAGTAAAATGTCGATACGGCATTGTCCTGCAAATTTGAGCAAAAGTTGACGAGACGATGGCGCCCGGCGTGCACACGGTCCTCCGAAAAATCCGCGAAACGAAGGGGGATCTGTTCGTCTCTGCACAAGGATTCCAGATCTTCAATTTCAGCCGCGTACCTGCAACCTACACACAGAAAAGTGAAGACGATTGGGGGGTTAGGGATTAGGGGTTTGCCTTTAGGTCAAACCCCGGTTTTGGAATTAACCAAGAAATGAGAAATGCTGTAAATGTAATGTAAAACGAGTACTAATACCTTGTTGTAAGGATGTTTGTATCCTTATGTGCGAAGGTATAGATGTTGTTGTTTGTTGTATGTTGTATGTAGCATGTAATGTGTTGTAAGTGATCTCCTCTTCAATGGTTGAATCCTTGTCTTGAATGCAACACTTAGCCTTGAATGGAGACTTAGAATGATCAATTGCTTGAAGGAATGCTTGAATGCTTGAATGCTTGAGTATAGTTTCCACGCTTTTTCCATCATGTCGAATGAAAGAGGAAAATGTAGTTTATATACTTGTCAATTAGGGCTGATAGACTGATTTTCCCGACCTTAGGCCGACCAGGAAAGATAATTTTCCAACTTGCAAACATAAAGACCCGAAGTCCAAAAGAGACCGGGCCCAAAATAGGACCCAGGGACCAGGGCGTTGGGCGCCCTGGTCCTGAAGGACCAGGGCTCTGGGCGCTCTGGTCCCACCTCCCGGGACAGCAGGGTGCAAAGGAGGTTCAGGCCAGGGTGCAAGAAAATGCAGTTTTCAGTGTCATAATCAGGTTTCGGGGTCTCCATTCAGGTTGCGTGTTGCGTCGCCATCGTGAAGACCGAAATGCGGTCGAAATTGCAAGTGTCGCAATTTTAGGACGCTACATAGTTTTAGCAAGTCTAGGGCTAAAATTCCATCTTAACCATTTTTTTAGCATTCTTCCAAGAGGCTTCACCTGCAATTCTATCCTTCTAATGAACCAGGTATTCTATATATTCTTATTCTTTTAGCCACACAAGAATCAATCACTTTATCTATCTTTTCAAATTTATTTAAAAAACAAAAATGTATAAATCCTTGTGTATCTGGCAAATCTAATTTTGTAGCCCCTCGTATGCTTGTCTCCCCTTCATGATACTTATACAAATCAACAACACTAAGAATGAAATATATATAATGGTTTTATATGTTCAATTCATAGGTAAATTGGATGAAAAATTTTGCAATACCCTACATGGGTTGATCTTTCATCTTAGCTTATTAAATGTTTCCTATGGGAACCTTTCTTTTCTCAGATGTGTCAAAAACCAAGTCACCAACCTGAAAATTTTGTTCTCTTCTATGCATATCAACATGATCCTTATACTTCTTGGCCCTCTTCTACAAATTCTCCTTCACCTCATTATGTAGCTCATAAAGATACTTAGCAAAATTCTTTGTTACAACACTTTTCCTATTTAAATTTGCACTATCCCTCAACTCATCAACACCTCTAGGATTGTAGACATAGATAATATGAAGCAAAAATTTTACCACACTCCTATCGATTGAATTATTAAAATAAAACTCTATCTAAGCCAATGCTAAGTCCTATTGGTTTGGTTTATCACCCACCAAATACCAAAACTTAAATTTACAACTTCAGTTTGACCATTAGTCTGAGGATGGTAAGCTAAACTAAAATTCCATTGTGTTTCCATCTTCCATAGTGTGTCAAAAATCACCAACATACTTGGTATCCTGATCAAACACAATACTTTTTGGCAAGCCATCCAAGCTAACTACCTCTTTGAAAAATAATGCAACTTGTAGGATGCATCATTACTTTTTTGATAAGGAATAAAATCAACCATCTTAGAAATATATGTCAACAACATAAATTGAATCATTACCTATTTGTGTTTGAAACAATCCCATAGCAAAATACATACTAATATACTCCCGCAGCCTCTCCACAGGGGCTTCACTTATTGAACTTGGGTTATATCATGTGGGTTCATGACATACTAAAGAATCCCCCTATTTTCAAAAAATATTGCCCTAAATTTCTTTCTTGTCAAATCCTCCCAATACACAGGCCAAATTAAAACATCCCCTATTTTCACTAGATATTGTATGTATCAATTTTTTTCTTTAACATTTTTCATACCCCTTTATATTTCTATCTTATGTTATGATAAAGAGTTGGTTGAGTTTTAAGAAAAACTCTATATTTTGAAGAAGGTGCTAATATTAATTGATGGGTTCTAAATTAACTGGATTTTCTATTTAACTTGGTTTGGTTTAAAGTTGGAGCCCTAGACACGTGTTAGGATTGTTTTTGCAACCCCTAGGGTTAGGGTTTCATAGATGTTTTGAGCTTTTGCATTTAAAAAACCTTTAGGCGGGCTTTTGTTCTAATTTTATGTTGATTGACTCATCCGATAAGTTTTCTTCTTAAGTTCTCTAACGGTTCTAAGTCATTGCATTAATTGGCCCCATGCCTAAGCCTTTATTTATTTTGTTGGTCGGTACATTTTCCTCAAGTCTTCATGCACATGTTTTTATTTTTCCTTAGTCAAGTGTCAGTGTGTATTGGTCCCCTCTTATGTCCTAGTAACTTCATCTTTAAATCATGTGCTTTAAGTAACTCTTAAGTCATGGTCCCACCTGGGAGTCATCGGGTTGTCATTGAAGTCTATATTATATTCCATCGATCCGTCGAGTTGATGTGGAAGCCCACGTCACTATAGATAAATAACAAAATCTGGTTTTTGTAACATCGATGATACCCTTCTTGAAGCTTCAATGACCTAACGATGTCCACTTGTCCACAAGGAGCCAGTGAAGGAATAATATTGAAGGTTTGATGGGAAATTTATTAGATCCCAATGACTTGATGATGCCATTTAGAATCTTTTGAGACTGCGCTAATTTTCATATCTCAATTTTGTGCATTAAAATTCTTTCCAGACTCAAATAGTGTTTTATTGTGACAAGCCTAGGATTTGAGGTAAAGGTTGTAAGAAAAGGGTGGCTCTTGATATTTTTTGAGATACAAAGGGATACCAAGATTGAACATGCAAAGAGATACTTATCAAATTATAATTAAACTTCATTAGGTAGATAAAAAGAATTAAGGTTTTAGTTTTGTTTCCCACTTGAAGCACTTGTAAATGCACATTGCCAGTGCAAAGGACATGCCACAATTTAAGCATCACTAGAGATTGTCAAGGAAATGACACTCTTTGAAAGTCACTAGATATTTTTGATTGGGTACCCTTGTGGGGTGAGTGGAATGCATACCTCAATTCTATGTAGTCATCCTTTTGAGCTACTATGATGCCACTCCTTGCCTTCCCTCAAGATCCTCATCCTTGTTACCATATCAACATTTTATGTGAGAATTGTCTCTTACTTTATAAGTAAGAGATCATGATTGCAAGTGTTTTATTTCCATTTTTAATGTTTTATTGTTAGCATGTGATATACTATGTCATGTGAATTATATTCCATGCATGTTGTTGGTGATACATTTCCCTTGAGCATGTTGTTGTGTGTTTACATCAGACCATCATTATGCATGCTCATTTCCATTTTGTATGTTTAATTGTTGGCATGTGACATGCTATGTGATGTGGACAATTTCTTGTGCAAATTGTTGGTGATGTTTTTCCACTTTGATTATGTTTTTCTATGATTGGTTGACAATACTTATTGTCATGTGTGCCTTGATGTTTATCATGCTTGTTGTCATGTACATGATATCATGGATGCTCCTTTTGGATTCATGTGTTTTTCAACTATAATCCCTTTGTATGGCATGTATGGCATAAGTGTGTGTGCTTGTGCCCAGGTGATTTTATCCTAGCATGGTAAGTTGGAACTACAAGTTCCACATGGCTAGGTGGCATGAAACCATAGTTGGGGATCAAAGATCTTGGAGGAATCATCTTGTAGAATCTTTGGATGGTAAGCAATTCAAAGATATCTACTCCTTGCATTAGTGTTTCATTTTTGTAAATATTGTAAAATTATTTTAGGACCTTGAGTCCTCTAATGTAATTCTAATAAATGGATATCAAATGTTAATATCATTTTGTATGTTCTTTACCATTGTAGTTATGTTGCTAAAATAAACTTGGAGCACATATAGATTTGGGTTTAAAATGAACATTATGTGCTAGAGTGTTTATTTTTGGTAATTGGGTTGTGTGTGTGAGAGAGAACCCACCATAGGGTGGTGTCATTTAGATCCTTATGGTAAAGTACAAGTAGGGCATGTTGGGAATATTTCCCTTCCCCCTCATGGCCTTGAACTCATGTTGGACTCCCTAGTAGACTTCCAATCTTTTGTGGAATATCTCCTTTTTTAGTTGGTGTGTTGGAGATTGGACATGGATGTCCTTGTTGGATTCCTAGTTTTTTATTAGGATAAAACAGGTTTTGAAGGGACCCATAACCCTTCACAACTAGAAAAAAGATAGGATTTGGAATCCTCAACCAGAAAGTTGTCCGAATAAAAGGAACAGGAAAGCACTAGACAACCATGGGTAAAAAGGACACCCATAACCAACAACAACAAAGCTACTAAAAGAACAACCTGCAACCAACCAAAAACCATCAAGGTTTACATTTAGAATTGCTCTTGTGGGATCAGAGAGTCATATCAAAAGAAGGCTTAAAGGACTTAGCTTTTTTGCCTTAAACATAAATCCATCCTTCTTCCACTTGCGTTGCCTAGTTGGTTTTGTTCATTATCTAGTTTTTGTGTGTTTTCATCTTATTTTAATGGGCCTTGGGCATTATCCCTAGGTTTGAAACCTATAATACTCTTCTATTCAATCTCTAGTTAACACCGCAATACAAAAATAGGACTACAACATAATAATGTAGCTTAAATTTTAAATTTGAACTCAAAAAGGTTTTTGAATTTATCTTCCATCTATTGGCCCATTTGTGAAGACTAGACTTAATGTGATGTGTAAATTATGAAGAAAATTTTAGTTTTATAAGATATGGTTAAAAATACTTAAATCTGAAATTTATCTTTTAAATTTCTTGGTTGGATCATTACAACCAAATATTGCTCAAGTAGTAAAAAATATAAGAAATATATCACCAAGCCAAGTGACCAGCATTGAACATTTGTGAAATAGTGCCCAAGTACTGAAGAAAACTATGGTTTATTGCTTATCAAGGTGCTAACAATATGTGCAAAGTGTTGAGTGTACATAGATTTATTAATTCAAATTGGGTTGGAGATTTTGGCAAAATAAATTTATATAAGTCGGTATGTGTTTATTATCTTTGACCAAACAATGATTTGGATGAGCAAGAGGTAGTGGACAATTGCTATGTCAAAATTTTGAAGCAATATATATGGACGAAATACATGCATGTAAGGAAGTCATGTAGTTGAAGAAATTGAATAGAATTAAATGATTTTCAGAGTCAAAAAATGGTGAAGTGTGCTTCACAAATGCAATTTTTTTATCAAGAATCCAACTTACCATGCTAGAACCATGTATATTGATTTGTAGTATCATTTTGTAAAGGAGATGGTTGAGATAAAGAAGAGTCCAAATTAAGAAACTCGATACTTAGATTAATGTTATAAATTCTTTAAGCAAACTAAGGAAGTATTGTGAAGTTCATGTAGTGTAGGGATTAAATGGGCTTGTCTCATTCCCAAGCATGTGGTTAATCCCTTAAGTTGGATTGCCACTGTTTATTCTACAATTAATATCAAGTGGGAAAATGTTGGAACTTTAGTTATATTCACCTTCAAAGAGTCCTTGTAGGAAGAGAGAGTGTGAATCTTTTGTAGTGATATGCGACGATTTTTCAAGTATTGTTTTACAAAAAACATATTAATTTACATATAAAATGATATTGCATGTCTTGCAATACATCATCCTTGTTGGTTGACATGTGGGGTTGTTTTGAAAGCAATTGCAAGTCATCTAGATGAAGAATTCACAATTGCATATGACTTTATTGTTTGCTAGACCATGATCAATGATGTAGGAGTACTTGTCATAGAATTAAAGATCATGTGACACAATCTGAGAGTAGGATGATATTCTAGAAGATGGATTCTAGAAGATGGAAGACATTACCACAAGTAGCCAAGAGTAATGTTATGTTTGTGTGAGCTACCTACAAGTGAGGAACTAGTTGTGATGGCTATAGGAGAAACATAAATGTATACCAATTCTAAGGTAACATGTCTTGCTCCACTCCCTCTAATGGCTCTCCTGCCCATGCTATTTTGAATGTGTTTGCTCCTATGGGAGGATCCGGTCCCCCCTCATGTGGGAGTTCTCGTGGTTGGTGTCGTCGTTGTTGTTGGGGGTTCTATAGCTGGTGGTGATGTAGTCTACGCAAGTGTTGCCTCTAGCTCTGTCGTCCAGCCTTTGCTTGCTCCTGCGTCTCCACTTAACACTGTCGTGGGTACCAAAGATGTGGGTATCAATCCCACTGAGGGTGTGGGTGTCGTTTTTGCTACCGTGGGTGTGGGAGCCGCTCCTTTTGTTGCTTCTACTATCGTGGTTGATCCAGTTTGAATGCTAAGGTTCCTCCTAGACCTCCTTCCTTTGCTGGTAGGTGAAGCTTTGCTCACATGGCCAAATCTATTTCTCATCCTCCCAAGGGACTTCATCCTCTTCCTTGGCCAAGACCTCCCTGTTGTGGTCTGTGGCCAGGAGGTTGTGGAAAATGTTGATTTCTACCAGCGTTGTGCTTTGGTTTGCAAATTTGTTGGGTTTTGGCCTTCTCTCTCGGACGTTCATCGTTGGGTGAGTGATTCCTGGAAGCCTTTAGTTTCTTGTAGCATTGAGCTTTTTCCTTGTGCTAAAAGATTTTTCATTGCTTCCTTTGCTTCTACTCGTGATCATGAGTTGGTTTTTGGGTAAGTTGTGGCATTGGGGAGACCACTCTATCTCTATCAAACCCTGGACAACTTCCTTTAACCCCTTACCGAACCACTTAATGTTCATCTGGTATGGGTTTGCCTTCCTAATCTTCCCATCCATTTTTGGGAGCATTCTTGTTACAAGGCCATTGGTAAATTTATTGGTAAATTCTTGAAGGTTGACGATGCCACATCTTCCATGGGTCATTCTACCTTTGCCCACCTATTAATCAATATTGACATCTTTTTGCCCCTCCCTAGGGATGTGGTTTTTATGGTTGGGGATAGGCCATGGACTCAATTGTTGGATTATGAGGGCCTCCCTTTTCATTGTTAGAGATGCTTCTCAATGGGTCACTTAACTTTAGATTGTTCTCTCTCATGCCATAGAGGTACTGCTACTTGGTGGAAAGATGTTACTACTGATCACTTGAGTGTCAATGCTTTTGAGTTTGATTTTATCGGCTCCTCTCAAGAGGATGATGTCTCCCCTTGAGATGAGCTGCCCCTTACTGCTGATAAAGCCTTTGTTGACCCTCTTGTTACTACAGTTGTGGCCTCCTCTGCCCCCAAGGCTCCCACATTTGTGGCTCTTGCTCTGTATCTCCACTATACTCCTATTGAATCTGCTCCCGATGTTGTTCTATTACAACAATCTACTGTTGTTCTGCAACAACAGCCTACTACTGTTGCTAACAGAAACTTTGTGAGGTCCTCCCCACTTGATTTTTCTTTGGATGTTCCTAATGACAATATTGCCTAGATTGTTTTTTGTCGTAGGCGGAGGGGGAAGTCTTCCACCCTCCTCCAAACCCCTCATTGTCAAGTTTTGGGTGTTTCTCCCCATTGTTGAGTTAGGTTTTGGGTTGTTGCAGGTTTGACAAGTTTTTACAATGGCCTTCTGCCTTGTTGTGTTTGGTGTGTCCGACCTTGTTTTTTTGGGTTTGCACCCTTGTTTTGTTGTCACTCTTTTGCCGCCTATGAGTTGTTGTATAATGGGTTAGCACCCTTGTTTTTCTAGTTTCTTAATAAAAAACATAAATGTATACCAACAATGTTAAGATGTAACTATTGATTCATAGTGTGCAATAAAAACAAATTTTACAAGGTGATTATCCATGTGGAGACATCATACTCGGTGATTTATAGAATATTGATGTTATGCATGCTTGGAATATAATTGCATGACTCTTGGTATTGCATCCATTTGTTGCATAGTTAGTTAATTTTCTAAGGAATACAACTGTATTCATTTGTGTAATGTGTTAAGATTACTACTTTTACACATTTAACGTATCTGTACATTGGTGGTATTGTAGAACACAATTCTTCTATTGAAGGGGGTGCAGGGGGGGAAGGGAATCAGTAGAAGATATAAACTTTTAATCCTTATTCAATTAAAAACTTTGATAATGATAAACATAAAAACTGAAATGAAAAGAGAGCAAATTACACAAAGAAACTTCAACACTTGATGTACATGGAAAACTCAAGATGAGAAAAACCACAGTGAGTAATATTGCTAGTATCTATTGTCCTAATTCAGTCTCACGAATAAACTTATGTACAAATCTTTAAGGGCACCAACCCTAAGGAATCACCCAATTCCTTACTTGAGAGCACCAACTTCTCAAATTGAACACCAACAAAACATCCTTGAGGTACCAACCATAAGGATGCTACAAATACAAGATGATACTAATTTACAAATCGGAAATATTATTTTTTACAACATCTAAAAATCTACAAGTAAACTTTTATAATCTGAACTCTGTCAACTTTCTGACACTCTTTTCATGCACGCTCATTCACCCTTCACATAATCTTTACATTCATACGATCTTATTGCTCATCCTTCACAATAATGTAAATCCACTCACCACTCATATTCCTCTTAATTGTAGAGATACTTTACTATACAAAAGAAACATTCAACACATTCTTAAAGCAATCAAATGATATGGCTCTATTGTTTGTTGCTTTCCTCTTTGGTTGGTTGACTTCTTCTTTTGGCATATGTTCATT
Source organism: Cryptomeria japonica (assembly GCF_030272615.1). Classification (NCBI taxonomy): domain Eukaryota; kingdom Viridiplantae; phylum Streptophyta; class Pinopsida; order Cupressales; family Cupressaceae; genus Cryptomeria; species Cryptomeria japonica. The sequence goes on from NC_081408.1 coordinate 307,109,373, forward strand.
TTGGCCAGGTCTGTTAGCAATTTAATCTTTTAATTTCAAGCCTTTTCTTTCTTTGCTTACTAATTCTTGGACATTTTTGTAACTAGTTTTTTATCTCATTTCGAATCTTCATATTCTCAAACTATAACAACTTTCAACTATAACTCTTTTAAAATAAAAAAAATAAAAAATTCTCACATCCCACTCACACACAACTTTCATCAGACCATTCTACTTATTAAATAAGAACATACTATCATCGATTGTATGATTAATTTAGTTACAACTATCTAAGCAATTTCAACCGTACTAGTTATACCCAAATAACTTAACACTTCTGATAATTACTTTGTATCGCTGAGAAGGATGCATAAAACTTTGACTTAAGTGGCAAACCATAAATAAAAATAAAGAAGTTTGAGAACATACCAGAAAACAGGTTGTAAATATCAGTTAACTGAACCAACCAAAACTGATCCATAACAAACTCGGTATATATAGATCGGAACTCTAAAGAGACCAACCCAATATCTAGTATGCAAATCCGCCTGGACTTAATACTTGACCAAAATGCCGAATCGGCAGAAAATCCTTGCGTATCTGGGTACGATGCGTTTCTGAATCGGATTCGGATACAAATGTCTGTAGAATCGGGCTGGATACGATATTCTTGAGGTGGATTCGTTTGGAATCATCAAGCAGCGTACTTGGCCGATTCCAACTCATACAAGGGGTTTTCACAACGATTCCAATGGTCAAATAAAAAATTTCACAGACTTTTCTTTTAAAATATATGACAACAACCCTAAACAACAATATTTTTCAATGTATTTTTGCAAGCAGTAGCAGATTAGCAAGACTTTGACGGCATGGTTTGCATGCGTTTCACGGGACAACAACTCTTCTGTTCAGGTCGCACTTAAAACATTTCTTCCACCCTTGCTGTCGGAATATCTATCGTCTTCCATTCGAAGAGCTTCAATCCTAGCAGTAGCCGGTAGGGGTATTCACTCTTCCATCCATTCGAATAGCCTCCCGTTGGGATGGTCGGAGATTAAACCAAATGTGCGTTCGACGGAAGTGTTTTCTTATTCTCCTTTAATTACTCTATATAAGTTTTAACTTTAATTTTAGGTTTTTAATTTATTAGAATTTTATTAAATTTAATATCGTTTATTATTATTATTATTATTATTATGAAGAAGCTTACAATTATTTTAATGAATTCTATTGTTTATTAAATTTAAACTTAAATTAGTTATATTAAATTATATTAATTAATATTAAATTAAATAATATTTAATATTTATTGTTAATTTTATTTATATTATTATCATACATGTTTTATTTTATGAATGACCTATTAAGTAGTATTTATATTAATAGGTTTTGAAGAATAGTGATAGGAATATAATTCTACCTTATTTTGTTAGTATTTATTATTAATATTTAACATGTTTAAAAACTAAATAATATCAAATAATTTTATATTAATATGGTATTAAGATAATAGTTAATAAAATTATAAATTTAATATAATATAAATCTATATTATTATCACATTAAAGTTTTAGGTATTAAATATGTATATATTTATGATTTCATATGTTTATTAAAGAAGCGTACTCAAAACATATCCAACCCCTCCAAAAAATCATCGCTGCAAATACATGATCAAGTGTGCCCTCAATGCAAGGATGCAAATTCTTATTAGGATGGCAAATGGCCTATGGGAGTGTAACATAAATATCCAAAAAGACCTAGGTCAAATAACAAAATTGATTACAAATTGACTAAAATAAATGTGAGATGACTTCCACGAGTAGTTCCCATGAAAAAATTTAGAAATGCCAAAGATGCACTTGGGAGCTCCAACAAATTATAATAACATGCAAGGTCAAAGTTATGTGTCTACTTTTATGGGAAAAACAAAGGTGGTCTTGAGGGATAAGATAGAGGAGCTCCAATTTCTAGTTGCATTCGGCATTCCAATATGGCAGACACAAGTGGAAAATTGAAGGCGATGTGGAGCTAGAAGGATGAATTTAATGGTTTATTATTCATGATGAGTTATCTATTGAAATGAAACGGTGGACCCAATTTTGTTCAGCCATCAAATAGATGAAGCCTAAGCTCTTTAAGTGGAAATGAACAATTTCATTGGAGAGGTTGGAGTAGCACTAGATGTTAGATACACTAATAGCGTGTTGAAAACAATTATAGAGGTTGATTGGCCAAATGATAAGGAATATAAAGTATTGTAGAAGTCAATGGAAAAAGGTCACTAATTCTTAATTATTTTCTTAACCATTCCTTCATTGCTAGTTTACTTATTTTCTTAACCATTCTTTCACAAACAACTCTTACCATAATTAGAAGGGTGCAATAAAATAAAAAGAAATTTGAACTAAAATGAAATAAAGCAATTGGACACTCACAAATGATGGCTCATGATTGTCAATGAATTGCTAGTTCAATAGGTAGTACAATGATGCAAATATCTCATATTCAAATGGCATCATATGGCAAAGCAATAAGACAAGTCAATTTTTGTTATCATGAGATTAGATAATCATACAAAGTGATAATGAACATGTTCTAAGCCATCAAATGAGGCTCATTCTTACATCATCTTTTACAGATAATAAGTTGTTTTTGTAAGGAGATGAGGATGGATCAAGAGTACTATATAAATTTGCCAAAGGAGAACTATAGGTATTTTCAAAGTTCCAATCAAAACTTCCTCAATACTTCAATGACAAATATTATCATAGTAATCAATATAAAAGTGTAAAGAAGGTTGGATCTAGCCTCTTCCCACAAAGATAGCAACTAGTGACAAGGAGTCATAGTGAAGAGGCTTCCTCTTATAGGGGTGATGAAGGAAGATAACTTGTGTAGACAATCACAAAGGTTAAACTAGCAGTGAAGGAATCTCTCTTTCATATAAAGTTTTCTTAAAAGGTTGTACCCTAATTAATTTGCAACCCCCACCAATATATTTATCACAGATAGTGTTTGATATTGTAAATGTATTTTAAAAGATTGTAACATTAAGTGACAAGGGTTAATCATCGAAGTGAGATGAACCTTGTCACTTAATTATAATAGAGGTCAACTAAGGACTAAGGTGTACAAAGGATTTAAACTTTGTAAACAAAATATAGTGCAAGATATTGCAAGAATTCAGTCAAGGAAGTAATGAGTGTCATTTTGCTAAGTAAATCATTTTGAATGCATATGTATACCTTATCTAAAAAAAAATGTGCAACATGTTTCAAATCAGCCTTCTTCATTTGGTTGGTCATTTCAAAATACTTTCTTTGACTTCTAAATACATATTGATTGTGTTTGTAGTCTACAATCAAGTGTCTATATAAAAAAAAATTATATGCAATATGCATAATCTTGAGTCGTATTTTGTCAATGAAAACTTAAGGGCTTGAGCTTTGTAAGGAAAAGCTTCATATATCAAGTCCATTTGAAATTATAGCTTCCATATCTAGTTGTTATAATGTTTTAATTTTCCAACTCTATTTCACAAGATATAAATCACTTATTACAATCGATTCTAATCACCCACTCTATACTTTTATTAGAAAATCCTTTGATGTGTAGATTATTTGTTTATATTTTTATAATTCTTGCAATGGTAAAGGGGAATGCTTGTAATGGCCATACTTTAAATACCTATGCATCTACATCTATAGAGACTACAACTTCTACATATTTCAAAATCTCTTTTAGCTCTATTGTGAGCCAGTCAACATGCCAAGGGCTAGTGACAAACAAAGTGGGTCTATCTATGTGTCCTTAAAAGGCCCAATTCATGCATAGATGGTTTTTTAAAAAAATATTAAAATACCCTAAACCCTCTCAAAATATTCTAAACGACCATTAATCTTAGTTGATAGTTTATTATAAAATGGTTTGATTGTTTGTTATATTTGTAACCATCAACATTTGCATTCATGAAATCAAAAGAGAACACCCTCCTAGTTTTGCAAAGCTCAATGTGTAATAGAGAAGGGGCTTCTCACATCATTAAGCATGTCCATTTAACAACAAAGCCCATAGAAGTTTAAAGCCTTAGACCTTGACAAATACCTAGAAGAGAGGTTAATTCTTTGACGAGCTTCTTCGGTACTGCTAATAATACTAGGCAAAATAAATCCCTGACACAAGATATGTAATAATGCAAATAAGGGCACATGCCAACCACTGCAAATGACAAACACGTAAGATGTACAAGGCAATGAAGTGAATACTTCAAGAAGCATGCCAGTGCGATTAGCTCCTTCAACCAAGGCTTCTTTGTTGCAAAATCCAGGGAAGAAATAGTTGATAAATTGAGGTATTTGTTTCTATTGCATTAAAACCTCAGCTCCAAGTTTGCAAGTCCTTGTGCTAGTCTATACCTTTGGGTAATTTGTTGCCTTCCTAAGAGGAAAATTATTATAGATATACTTATTCCCTAAGGAGGAGATGATTTGGTTATTCATATTTAAGCTTAGGCATTCGTTAAGATATAAACATTGGTATCCAGTCATATGTCAATTGATAATACCAACCATGAACTATAGTTGGATGTATAAGTGAGAAAACATCAATAATGTATTTCATCACCATGTTTGATTAGTTTTTAGGGAACACCATGTCTAATGATGTTGGCCATAATTGAACAATGAAATACATGAAACTTGAAGGGTCAAGATGGATCTATGAAGGACCAGAAAATGGAAAGGGATTAATATTAATAATAAAATGAAGGATCATAATGTCAACAAGTGTAGATGTAGGAATAAAGGAGCAGGAGCCGAAGGCATGTTAGAGACGCCTAACTTATACTAATTGTGGCATGGTTGCTCTATCCAAGCTCATCCAACCTACAATGTATCCATAATAGGAGATGCAAAGCACCAAATCCTTTGACAAAGGAAATATTAGCAAAGCATTTTTATATCGTATACATAAAAGTTGCCTGGGGATTATGGAGTCTCTCCATGTGCATCAACAAATCTTTCATTTTCTTTAAAATCTAATTAAAAAAAATTGCAACCACGTGGTAACAATAACTCTCCCTCTTTAACTCTAGGAAGCGACTAAACTCCACACAAAATAGCACTCCTTACAGTTTTTAAAATCCGCAAAACACAACGAATTTCTGTGAAATTTTCAGGAGTGAAATCTATATGCTCTGCATCCCCATTGCTGTTAAACCACAAAAAATTGGACGAAAAAACAGTGTTTTGCAGATCTGAAGTTTTTTGGAGTGCCATTTTGTGTGGAGATTAGCCTGTACCTTAACTCTCAATGATAAGACTTAATGCACAATTTTTTTATCAGTTTCCTTTGCAGCTTGTACTATTATCTTGAATAACTTGTTTCACTCCAACTTCTTTGCAGAGAAAAAATCATCAAGTTTATCATTATAGAGACAACTTCAGCCAGATATCTTTGTTCACACTTTATACCCTATTGCGAGGAATTCATAATGCTCACTTAACAAAATAGTTTTTGTTAATTCAAAAACGTTGTCACAATCTTCAAACCCAAGGGGCATTCTGTGAAACGAAACATATACTTGTCAAATTTACGTGTTAAATTTTTTAGACAAATGAAAAAATGATATTTTTTAAGTGCTCCAGCTGGCAAAACTCATTGGTACAACCTCACCATGAGGGTCTAATAAGTTCCACCAGCATGCTTTCACAAGGTCAAGCCCAAGATAAATGTTAAGAGTACATTCATTCCACCAATATATAAAAAGCAAAAGGGGTAGTTCTGTTCCATGAGGAAAATTTAAACGTCTTTATAAGCTTGTAAAGTAATGAACAAGTGCACAAAGGCTACTCAGTGGAGCACCCATATTAATCTTATCCATTGGCTTCTCTCTTCACAATCCTACTATACAAATACAAGATAAATGAAAGTAAAACACATCATTGCCCTTGGATGATGTAGGTGGCTTTTGTCCAAGGGAGAAAACAACGATAATGTACGTCATTGTCCATGGCCAGTGGTGTTGACCATAACCGAATGGCCTGAGGATTAGATGATTTAGCAACTAATCTTCAAGCAATGGCCTAAGGATTAAGGTAGAATATTTACATATCGTCTTAAGATAAAAACTTAAAAATATCAACAATACCATCCATGGATGATGGTCGCTTTTGTCCAAGGGGAAAAACAACAATAAAGTTCTTTGTTGCCCATGGCCAGTGATGTTGGCAATAATTGAACAATCAATTACATGAGACCTGAATGGTTGAGATGGGTCTAAAAGTTATGCAGGGAAAAAAGTTCTTCAAATTCAAACAAAATGAAAGATCGTAAAGTGAATAGATGTATAGGTGTAGGCATAAAGGAATCTTTCCTAAATCATGATCATGCCAACATAGGTGCTCTAGCTGAGTTCATCCCAGTACTACAATATATCAGCAACAGGAGATGCAAGGAGCCAACAAGTCCCTTGACAAAAGAAATGTTACTAAAGCATTATCAGAGTGTATGCAAACTTATTAAAAAATGGTGTTGCCTTGAGGATTTTGAGAGTTTTCCATGTAGATCAACAATTACATCATTTTCTTTCAAAAACCCAATTACAAAGATAGCAACTAGTACTGAGTAACAAGCAAGTTCCTCTCCAAAGCACTCAACAATAAGATAATGCACAAAGTTTCATCAATTTCACATAGCAGATTTTCTTCACACGTGGTAATATCATCTTCAAATAGCTTATTTCTCGCCAACCTCACAAAATTTCATCAATTTGAGGTTGTCAATACATGGACAATTTCAATCAAATGTCTACGTTTCCACCTTCTGTCCCATTTCATTTGTACATACAGTTGCGAACAATAGTGTTAGGATTTACTACTGCAAAATAGTTGCAACTGTCCTAAAAATCATAACATTTAGCTTAAGGAAATAAAAACCTTTAGGAGTCGAATGTACAAGAGTACAATTTCAAGAGGGAAAAATTAATAATAATATTTCTCATATGCTCCAACTGGGGCATAAGTTGTAGGTACAACATTATCATGAAGGTCTGAAAAGTTCCTTTCGGCATGCTTTCACAAGGTCAAGTCCAAGAAAAATGTTGAGTATGTTCATTCCAACCATACCCAAAAATGCAAGGGGCAGTTCTATTCCAGGAGGAAATTTTGAACGATCTTTAATAAGCTTATAAGTAATAAACCAGTGCAGAAAGGTTCTGGCTGAGAAGAAAGCTAACCAGTGGAGCCCCCATTCTATTCTTGTTCTTTGGCTTTTCTCTTTTCTCAATCCTGCCATACGGAGAACTCTTCGTAGATGTAAAAATATTGAATGCAACTGCAAGAAAAGAAAATGGAAAACATCAGATTCTAGAACTTCAAATAATTATCTTATTCTGCATTTATAAATGCTTCAAATAAGTACTAAGCCATGTATATGAGAAAAAGAGAATACAAAAACAACAAACATAGTTCATAATCAAGATCTCTTCTCAGCCTTCAAAATTATCTGAATTCATGAAGTGTGATTACATTATCCATTCTATTTTTGTGCGCAACATCACAGTCAGCTCAGCATTAAGATGGTCCTTAAGATCAGACAAACTAGTTCCCCTGTTTGATTGCAAAGGTGTGAAACATGCTTTCTTATCATTAGACCCTATGAACAGAATCTACTGATTTTCTAATTATAAGTCATGCACAAACCTCTTATTTCTAATAGGATCAACATTTGATGTCAATTGTCACCTCTACCAGTTTGGAAACCATGTAAATGAATCTCATAATTTCTTCTTTTCATAAAGTAAATATTGTATTCATATTGAAAAAAGTTACATAAAAGGAGGCCTTAGAAGGACAAAAATCAGCCAAAATCACGATTATGAAAAAAATCAGCAACATATGAGATGCTAGAGAAACCCATTGTCTACAACGGAAAACTAAAATCCCCAGAACAAAGAATTAGTCACAGCTGGATAATGCAATTAGGCAGCTGAAAAGCACCTTTTATGCACATATGATTAGCTATAGGGATGAGTCTCAAGTGATTCAAACAGTCAAGAGTACTACATATGAGCATCCGATGGCCATTGGTAAATTATCCATGAGACTAGATTGATTTACCACAGTAATCCTCAAAACATCTTCAGAAAAGGGACTGCTTATAGTATTCATTATTTTGCTGAAAAAAAGTAGCCTTGAGCTGGATGGAGGTGGATTTTCTCTTCAAATCATGCAGCTGCAAAGAATTCGGGGTCATATTAACTTGCAGATGCACGGTTGATCATTATAAGTGAGCTGGCATTGGTGAAACTTTTTCCTCCGAGAACTTTGACAAATTAGGGGAAAAGGAAGATCAGCTGCTCTTATATAATCTAAATGATCATTTGTGCATTTTCACACAAGGAAATTGATGACTTGTAAAATTTGATCTTGTCGGTGAATTCCGTTGCATAACTGAACCAATAAATGTCATCAGGCCAACCATTGACTCCTATAACTTTCCTTTCAAAGGTATCTTACTCTCCTATGGAGGTCATTTCTTCATGTGCATATTCCACATTAATGCTATAGACAATGCATTACAACTCAAAGTAACTTGAAAATGAGAAGCTTTTGGAGAAAATTGTGTGCCAAAGTTTCACATCAACATTTCAAATCACACATAATTTATAAGTTATAACCAATCACTATTTCTTTAATAATTAAATAATTTCTATTCCAATTAAAAGCATAATGATAATAATTATGACTAATACTTTAAATGTAAAAGCATTTATTATTTTTATATTTATCAATAGCTATTTAAACTAGCATGTCATTAATTAGCACCTTTAATTACTAACTAACTAATTAAGAAATGCATAAATTACACTAATTAAGTTGTAATAGTTCACTTAGATGACCGCAGATAATTTTTAAATCATGCAGATCAACGAAAAGTTCATTCACTCACATTATTCAATTTCACTTGCTTCACATTTTCATTTAGGATTCATGGGTTTCGAGATCTCTGAATTACAGGTCACTCAACTGAAAAATTCCACTTACCTTCTAACATCACTGTTTTATTTCAATTTTTTAATAAGCAAAAAGACTATGCAAGAAGTTGGATTGCAAATTATTAACTTAGAGAATATAATACCTGATTTTTGTGTCTTCCTTGAGTCTACTATGCATATGTCAAAGAAGAATTCCTTGTTTTGCTTATACATTAAAAACTCCACAATGGTTACTCACATAATTCACAAACCCAACAAGTACTTATCGAGTTTCCAAGTACTTGCAAGTTTAATCCTTGCATGAGTCTTTTCAATATTAACTCGTCGAGTTTAGCAAAAACTCGTGAGTCTTTTGGCGAGTGCTCGCCAAAACTCACTGAGTTCGACCTGATAAATTGCCACTGTAGGTAAAACACATCAAATGCAAGTAAAATGTGGAAAAATGTAGGGTTAAATTTGCCATTCACATTGTTTACAGTCTATAAAACCTTGCAATCACCCCTCCATTACACAAAGAGCAGCAAGCACGAATTTAAGAGCATATTGGGAAATTTTCAGGCATTTTGAAATTTTTTCCAGATTTTCAGATTTGCAACAGGTTAGTTTTTTGCCCCTAGACCCCCGTGAGGGCTGCTGCCCCTCAACCCTGCTACAGGGGGTACTGCCCCTCAACTTTACTAGGGGGACTGCCCCCAGACCCTTGTGAGGGGTGTTGCTCCTCGACCCCATTGGCAGAGTTGCCCCTAGACCCCCACCAAACTCATTTGATACATTTTGCAGCTATATTTTGTATAAAATTTATATTTTTTTACAAAAATTTAAAGTTTTTTTCAAGGTGTTAAGTTTTACCTAGTTTTCCCCGAGCAATATTCAAGTCGAATTTTTTTGGCTTGCCAAATACTCTCTATGTCTGTGTTTGCGAACTATGGTTGCTCATATTTCCTCTACATCAAGAAAAAAATATTGTAATGCACATGAATAGCTCTTCTGTCACTTTTGCATCATCCTTGAATGACACACTATAAAGTATGTCTGATTCAAGTAATATCCTGTAGCATTGAGGAAATAATGCATTTGTCAATCTATCTAAAATCATTAATATCCCAAATTAACCTATTCAAGAATTAAGGTATATAAATACTAGAAGAGACAGCGAAAGGTTGGAAGATAGATGCCACTTGGAGTTTGGTCCCCTCCTATAGTGGGGAGTTAATAAATTAAATTTTAATGGAGCTTCAAGGGGGAATCCAAGAATGGTTTGTGGCAGATAAATATTCATGATGCACAAGGGGAGAAACTATATGGTAACTCGTTATTTTTGGGCATCCACATTAATAATGAGGCAGAGTGGGAAGCACTTATGGAAAGATTAGGAGTGGAAAAAGAGCAAAACATAAAGAATATAATGGAGAGAGATTATTTCATCATGATAAAAGATTTGGCCAAGGGTAGAATCTAACAGGAAGTTGAATAGATATGTAGAAGAAGCACAACTTATAAAGAAAAACTTGGATACTATACGTTTTGAGCATTGCAAATAAAAACTGAATTTTGCAGTGGACTATTTGACCAATGCTGGGGTTGACCGAGCACCACTTATGGCAATTTGCAGTCATAGTCTAAAATCTTGGAGCAGCCTAGCTTTTTTTAAATCCTTCGAACCCCCCTAGAATCAAGCATTATAAATGATAAGAGGCCCATAGGGGTAGTCAAGATAACTTAAATCAGTATGATAAGGAGTTGTTCACCTAGTAATTATGGGATGGTGGTAGAATAGCGTGATGATAGAATGTTTGGGAGGTGTACACTGCATTAATGAGCTCTAGCATGTTAGCAACATAGGGAGGTAAGGTGTTTTATTGATTGAGAAATGTGTGTTTGGTTCACTGTCTACAAGTGCCTACATTATGTTTTCTATTGCAGAGCAACAATCTGAAGGTTGCAAAGGAGTCATGGCAGTGCATCAAGGAATTCCTAATAAGCAATTGCAGTGAGACAGTATTTTATCCTATAAAAATCCTACAAAGTTGGGTCTTATAAAATGTGTTATGGAGGAATAGGTGCTGCAGATTGGTCTTCTCTATAAGGCACTAATTAAAGGCAACTTAATTTCAAATTTAGTTTGTTTCATTTCAGATGGGGTATTGTGTCTATGGTTGATTAGGACATTTCTTCCAAATCAATTTGATAGGAGGTTTGTTCCTATAGCAAGCAAAGAGAAAGAAACTGAGCACAAATGTCTAAGTTTGGAATATCATGGGCTAGGTGGGAAGAGCTAAGAAATGAACTCTTCTAAAAATGTTCTCTGGAGATATGCCCAGGTATTTAGGGGTTTGCATGTGCACCACCACAAAGGGAGGCCCAAAATTGGAAGTGACTATGCAATGCCACTTTTGAAGCGCCTCTCAACATTGTTCAAGGCGTAGGTGTCAAATCTGCTATGGGGTCCAATTTCCTTCATTGGTAAACTATTATTCTAGAAGAGCTGTGAATTCAAATGCTCCCTAGGTGGAAGAGGGGGTATATACAGTTCACACTTTGAATGTGTCTCATGAATGTTAGGGGGATGGTATGAGTTTACATATGTGATATTTGTTTTCCTTTGTTTGTTCTTACTTTTGATCTACGTGTTGTTTGAGCAGGTGTATGCTCTTTTGGCATTTGTCTCTTTCTAACAACTAGTTATGGTTGAGGTTTTTTGGGTGTAGGCCTAGCATAGCATTTTATTGTCTTCTGATGTTTGGTCTCTCTGATATTGTAATAATTTTATATTCTCAAGGGTGGGGACCCCTATAAAACCCCCACTACTTTATCTAAGAATCCCTCAAGGATTTTCTCCATCAACTAATCTCAACACTCAAACTATGGGCTATAAAACTAGTACCAACTCATGTAGATCCATCCAAACTGACTGATCAAAAACAATGCATGCAATGGTGATGCCATCCATGTGATTGATTAAGCTAATCTCTATCCAATCCAATGCACCAAACATGTGTTATATGCATAGTTACAAGAATCAAACTTGGATAGGATTCATTTGCAATTTTTTACTCAAACTCACGACTCGGACATGGCGAATTGAAAATTCATGAATTGGAGAGATGTTTTAAGGATTTAAAACTTTTATTATGCACCCTTCACCAAATCAACTTTAAAGACATAATAAGCTAATCAAATAGAAGCTCCTTTGATCACATACATAAGTATGCAGTGATCAAATGAGTACAAAAGTGGATTTAGTTGAAGGAAATATTTTCAAGTATATAAATATTGTCAAGTGTTCCATATATACAAAACTCATGGATTATGAAATGTATGGCATCAAAATAAAAACTCAAGCATATAACCATGTCTAAGAGGAGCCTACATAGCTCAACCCAATATATGATAAGTAATGCACTAGCATCTAAGATAGATCCTTGATGATGATGCAGCCATGATATTTGTCTATTTGTTAGCGACATCAACATCTAAGGGATCTATTGATACTCTCTCCTATGTCATGGCTACTACATCATCCTCAAGATTGGCCTAATTAACCCATGCAAGGTCCTCAATGAAAATAAGTTCCTTATCCTTAAGGATCCACTCTAATTGTGGATCAATCTCCTATAATCTGAAGGGGAATAAGTCAAATCCTAGGATATGCTAGTGATAAGAGCCAAGGTTGTGATAAACATAGGCAAGATCATTCAACCTTTGCACCATCAATCTGTTGCACCTCTTGAAGTATATTGCACAAGAAAACTCCAATTGTGCTTGCATCTTGAAGCACTACATGGTTGGCTCAAGGCACATATGACAAACTTTTAAAAATTTGGCACTTTCACAACAAAACCTCTTATGCATCTGAATTGAGAAAAAAAAAACTCAATCTCATTGTTCAATTTCAATATTAACATAAAAAATGGAAAAGTTTCAAACTAATCTTTGAAATCCAAGCAAAATTAGAATATTGCATGTAAGGGCTTATGAAGTTGATAGTGCCAATCAATGATATCCCATATGAGTTCATATTTCTCCTCAAACCCACCATAGATGGATCTAATGAGCTCCCCGGCCTTGTTCATGCCTTTATACACAATTCATTGTGAGCTTCTCTCCCTCAACAATACAAAGGAAGACAACTATAGGCTCTACAAATTGCGATTAAACAATAACATAAATAACTAGCTATATAATGACTTAAAGATAGGAACATAAAAGCATTAGCAAATAAAAGTTCTATAAATGATAAACTAGTAAGATAAACAATATTAAAATTAAAATCATCAGATTCCCACAATCCATAATAGTATCTATAGCTGCCTCTGGATTTGATTGTGTGACTTTTTTTGCATCAACATTGCGGTTCACACTCTGTGATCCATCATCAGGATGTTTAGAGAATGCTAGGATATGAAAGAAGATAAAGTGCAGACTAAGACAAGCTCAAGGCTATAAAAGAAGTATTGGGAAGAGAGACAAACCCAAGCATGTAGAACAAGTAGAAAAAATAATAAAAATATCCAAAAAAAAATAAAATAGGCTAGGATATTCTTATGGATGCTCCTCTGGTTCGGGCTCTATCAGATGCATTCATTCTTCCCTCCTACACTTGTAATGATATTGATTTTCTTTTTCTGTCTCATTATCATTTTGTTTATGGTTTGTTTCCTTATGGTGCTTTCTTACCTCTTTCTAAGCTACTTGCTGATGGTTGGTTTGGAGAATTGTTATTTGTGATCAGGTGTGGTTTGATTGGTGACAACTATGATGACACCCTGCTAGAGTTTGAGGCACTTATTGATCATGTTCCGCCTTGCCCTTGGTTGTTGCATTAGATGTTTTAAAGGGGATCCACTTCCTATTGGAAACCATGGCTGCTATCACATCTTCTTGTAATATCCCAGTTATTTTTCTTTTTGTTTTTAGGCCAATAATAATCATCCACAAACAGATAACCCGTTAAGGTTAGAAAGCATAAATTGAAAAGTTGCTGAAAAATACAACCCTTCCACTTTCTGATCACCAAGTGCCCAATGTGGGAAGGTGAGAGCATATGGTGAATAGGGGATCGTTAGATTTCAAATCTGCAGAAAGATGAAGTGGAATACAATACCAGGCGGCAAGCCAGCCCCTTTCGCTTATCCAGCGGGAATGCAAGAAACTTGGCGGTGAACCAACCAAGAGAAACACACAAAGGCACAAATCACTCGACTGCGATATTTTAGCGGGAGGATTGAAATTACAAACAAACTCAACTCAACCGCTTATGCAGCGGGAGGACCATTACAATCAATCATCACTCGACCGCTTATGCAACGGGAGGACTGAATTACAATTCAATTGAAATAGGCGGCAAGCCAGCCTCTTCCACTTTTCAGTGGGATGAGAGTTACAAGCCAGACTTGGTTAGTAGTACTACTACTTAACCTTCCAATAATCAAGATAGTGAGAGAAGAGTAATGCTGAACATCCAAATAATAAACATGAAATTTCTGCTAACATCAAAATCTGCAGGCTGGAAATGCAAAACCAACAGCCTATGGATTCACTAAAACGCTCATAACTCTCATTACTCACCCAATTCACCCAAAATCAGTTCTAAACTAAAGCTACACCAGCCACAATGAAAACAAACCCAAAGGAAGCTATCAAAACACCCATATTTATTTTGCACGCTTCCCAATGCACTCACTAAACCCAACGCCTAACCAGAGAAGTTCGATTTTCATTATAAAATTCCACACTAAACATAATATGCTAAAAACTTACAAGATGCATCGCCAGTGGTAGGAAAGATGGATGAGCCGGTACCCAGAATGATGGAATCACCTGGCCAAGAGGTATGAGCAAAATAAACTTTCAGCAGTTCTACGACTAGCAACCAGAAAACACTCCAATCTCACACAAAACACTCCACAATCTGTAACTCACTCACCAAAAGCACTGGAAATACATGGACACAGCTAGGTACCATCTTGCAAGTACAAAACTGAGACTTAGCTAGGAAGCCACACTTCGAAGCTCAAATTTTCAATCGCCAATTCGGCAACATAACGATGCAAATTCATATGATAACAAAAAAGAGAGCCCAAGGCTCTTATTTATAACCTCCAACACCACCAAAATTCAAATGCAAATGCTCACAAATGCACCCAAATCCACTTTTTCCATTTGCATTTCATTTACCAAGTGGACCCAAGGATGGCGTCCAAGCCATAAGCCAAATTCACGCCAAGTAAGCATAAAATTACGATTTTGACTTAGCAAAATATTTTTGGTGAATGAAATAATATCTCCTAATATAAAATGGCGCCCCTTTCTAGACATAATGAATTGCCTAGCACTTAGGAGACATTATGTGCAATTTCCATAGTCATTAATCAATATCAATAATATTTAATTATATCACTTATGACTCCAATACTGATTATTGCCAAAACCAGGATGAAGTTGAGCCAAGAAGACCACTGAACCGCTGTAGGATCAAGACCCTGTCCACTGCCAAAAATAGAAATACGCCATACTGCCACTTACTAAAAATAGTAAGTCATGAACTACTGCTCCGAAAAGCATGATCTTCGCACCTAGTGATAGAGCATGGAGAGCTCAGTAGGACAGTATCACCAAAACGACCAACCCCTAACTTACTAAAAATAGTAAGTTCTCGCCTCATCAATGCTTGACCCTCATTCTTCATTCCACCTAGCCTACGGGTCTCAAGAATAGGCTAATGGACCACTGGAAAGACATCAACGAGAAGGGGACATTACAGTCCGCCCTCCCCAAAATTGCTTGTCCTCAAGCAACTGTAAGGCTGGATGCAGTAAAATCTCCTCATTTTCCCACGTAGCATCCTCTGCTGGTAAATTTTTCCATTTGATCAAGTATTCCTTGATCACCCTTCTCCTCAAAGAACGTTCCTTGAAATCAAGGATAGCTTCAGGAACCAAAACTAGCTCTCCCTCCTCATCAAGCGGGGGTAACTCAGATGAAGCAACAACGTTGTGTCCCAAAGCCTTCTTGAGGCGTGACACATGAAATACATTATGAATCCTGTTGCTTGCTCGTAATTCCAGCTCATATGCCACTTCTCCAATTCTCTTGCTGACTCTAAAAGGCCCATAGAATCGTGGCTTCAATTTCTCAACCCCACTCTTCTTGAGAGTAGACTGTCTGTAGGGCTGGAGCCTCAAGTAAACCATGTCACCCACCTCAAAGGTGCGCTCAATTCGTTGCTGATCAGCATACAACCTCTGCTGATTCTGTGCATGCTGGAGATTGTACCTCAGAATATCCTGACTTTGTTGCATCATATCCTTCGCCTGAGGGGTTCTGCTATCACCAAATACTAAGTCAACAAAGCTAGGAGCTTCATAACCGTATAGTGCCATGAATGGTGACATCCGGATTGACATGTGGTATGAGGAATCGTAGCAATACTCTCCCAGGTGAAGTCATCTCACCCATGCATTCTGCTGCTCCGAGACATAGTTTCTAAGATACCCTTCCAACCACTTATTCACTATCTCGGTTTGCCCATCAGTTTGTGGGTGATAACTTGTGCTTGGAATGAGCACAATATCAAATAATCTGAAGATCTCCTGCCAAAAGGCACTTAGGAACTTGTTGTCCCTATCACTCACAATGTTCTTTGGTAACCCATGCAATCTGAACACATCCCGAAAGAACACTTCGGCAACCTGAGCTGCTGTAAAAGAGCTGGTGATGGAGAAAAAATGACCAAACTTAGTTAGCCTATCTACCACCACATAAATACTATCCTTCCCTTGAGCTTGTGGCAACCCAGTGATGAAGTCCATGGAAATACTTTCCCATTTTTGACCAGGAATAGGCAAGGGTTGTAACAAACCAACTGGCAGAGTGTGCTCATCTTTGTTTCTCTGACATGTATGACACTCCTTAATGTACTTCAAAACATCATTTTTAAGTCCCTTCCAAGAAAATCTCTCTCGGATCTGCTTGTATGTTTTGAAGTAACCTTGGTGATCAGCGAGGGGAATGTCATGGAAAGTCTTCAAAATCTTCTCTTTTAGCTTAGATTCAACCCCTATGAAGATCCTTCCTTTGTACAGTATCAACCCCTCAGCCAATTTGTACCTTTCATCATGAAAAGTGCCTTCTATAATGTTGGTTGTAAACTGATTTTTGGCATAATCAACAATCAACAACTCCCTCCAATCAACAGTAAGCTCGCATAGTGAGCTTAAATGGGGCCTTTTGGATAAGGCATTAGCCACAACATTGTTTTTTCCCTTAACATACTCAATATCGAAATTGTAAGCTTGCAGCTTACTAACCCACTTCTGTTGTCTTTCATTCAAATCCTTCTGATGAATGAAATGTTTAAGACTATTATGATCAGTCTTAACAATGAACTTACTCCCCACCAGATACTGCTTGAACTTCGCAAGGGCATGCATTATGGCAAGCATTTCCTTGTCATAAATCGAATATAGCCTTTCAGGTCCTCTCAACTTCCTGCTCTCGAAGACTATAGGATGCTTATGCTGCATGAGGACTGCACCAACACCTTCTTCAGATGCATCACACTGCAGCTCAAAAGGTTTGGTGAAATCAAGCAAAGCCAAAACATGGTAGGAACTCATGATCCCCTTAAATCGCCCAAACACTGTCTGTGCCTTTTCGGACCATTCAAAAGCTCCTTTCTTTGTAAGATCTATGAGGGGGGTAGCCAACCGAGAATATCCCTTCAGAAACCTTCAATAAAAACCACACATACCCAAAAATCCCTTCAAATGTGTTATGTTTTCCAGAGGAGGCCAATCAATGATGGCTCTAATCTTTTTCAGGGTCCACCTTCACACCACCTGCACTGATAATGTGACCAAGGTAGAGCAACTCTTCCATTCCAAACTCACATTTGGACTCCTTGGCAAACAGGGATTCGGATTCTAGTATGCTTAGCACCTCATCCAAGTGTTGTAAATGCTCCTTCCAAGATTTGTTGAATATGAGTATGTCATCAAAGAATATCAAAACAAACTTCCTTAGCTGTTCTTGGAAGATTTTGTTCATACACGACTGAAATGTAGCGGGTGCATTAGTCAAGTCAAAGGGCATGACTAGGAACTCAAAATGCCCAAAGTGGCATCTGAAAGCGGTCTTCTCCACATCTGAAGCTCTCATTCTAATCTGATGATACCCCAACCTGAGGTCAATCTTAGAGAACACTGCACCATGTAGCTCGTCAATGAGCTCATCAATTCTCGGGATAGGATACCGATTCTTGATAGTTTTCTAATTCAAGGCTCTGTAATCCACGCACATGCGCATAGTCCCATCCTTCTTTCTCACCAAAACAATAGCCGAAGCAAATGGGCTTTTGCTAGGCCGTATGTAACCCATGTCAAGCAATTCCTGGATTGCTTTCTCAATCTCATCCTTCTGCTTCTTTAGGATACCGATAAGGAGTAGTCATAACTGGCTTAGCTCCTTCTTCAAGCTCAATGATGTGTTCATCACCTCTTTCAGGGGGTCTGCCAGGAGGTGGGTTTTCAAACACCATACTTCTCTTGGTTATCAAGGCTTGAATGTCTTCAGGATAATTCCGATTTTCTTTTTGTGGTTCTGAGGGCATGACCATGACCTTACTTCTATCTGTGATCATTGCTTGAGTGTCTGTGGAATAGTTGCCCTTATCTACCAATGGATTTGAAGGCATTATCAAACACTCTGTTGCCCACTCCACCTGATTATGGCGGATCAGCCTTTCCATCCTTTTCAAAGATACAACTTTAAGTCCACCATGTGACATTCTTCTCAATACTACCTTCTTCCCCTCAGATATGAATTTCAACTCCATGGTTTGCAAATTTAGTGTGATCTCACCAAGAGATCTCAGCCATTGAATCTCGAGGACTGCATCATCAGTCCCACCAATGCTAACCACAAAGAAATCATCTCTGATTTCATGGTTTCCCAACTTCAGAGACATGTTGAAAATCATCCGGTTGCAGGATATAGTGGAGCCATCTGCTACCATGACTTTGAAGCCCTCAATTTCCTCTGGCACTAGTCCTCTCTTAGCAACAATCCTTTCATCAATGAAGTTGTGTGTCGCTTCTGTGTCAATGAGAGCAATGACACAATGCTCTCCAATCACACCCCGAACTCTAAAGGACTCATTTTTGTGAATGCTCGAGAGTTGAGCAACCACTCTATCTTCTGACCCAAATTCAGGCCCTTCAGGAGCCTCTTCATACTCGTTGTCCTCAACTTCAGTTTGTTGTTCTGAAATTTTAGAATCTGATCCATCCGCAGAATAGCACTCCATCTGATGCAAATTGCCCTTTCCATGACACTTATGTCCTAGGGCCCAAGGTTCTCTGCAAGAATAACAAAGATTATTCTTCCAAAGCTCTTGACAGAGCTCATCATCCATTCGCGGAGGGAACCTCTTGGTTTGATTTGTGAACTTCTTCTTATCCTTTCTGAAAGAAAAAGGCTTGGACTGAATTTTATTCCTTGGGGCAGCCAACTCCATGCTTCGAGATTTCTTAATAGCTTCTGCCAAGGTGGGCGGATCAAATGCTTTAACCCAACCTTTCAAAGGTTCTTCAAGTCCTTCAGTGAAAAGGACAACTAACCGCTTCTCAGAGATGCTACTTACCATAACTGACAAATTTTGGAATTCAGTTACGTAAGTGTCCAACGAACCTTGCTGCTTGAGTTGTGCAAGTTCTCTAAATTTTACCTCTGGATCCTTGGTGTCGAATCTCTCAATCAGCTTGTTGGTGAAATTAGCATAGGTGGTGATCAAGTTATGACCAAGGGTGACCAACCCATGGTACCACCATTCGTGGGCCACTCCATCCAAGTGCAAGGTAGCAAATTTGATGACATCTTCTTCCGGCATAGGCCTCAAGGACAAGTAATTGTCCAACTTCTGCACCCATGCTCTAGTTGTGCTCTTAGCGCTTCCATCAAAGTGTGCTAAGGTCACTCTTCCAAGAGCTTGCTGATAATCTCTTGGGGCAGCAAACTTATAGTCATTCCTCCTTCCTCTCTTCATTTTCTGATTCATAAACTGATCCAGAGTTAGGATATCTCGGATCTCACCAAGGAGAGAAGCATACTCCATGTAGTTGTTTCTTATTTCATCAGTTGTAGGTATCTCTATTTCAGCTTGTTGTACTTCTCTTGGCAGAAATACAGGTTGTAGAGGTCTTGGGGTTGAACCTCCATTGTTGCTCCCGTTGTTACTCCCATTTCCATTGCCTACAGGAGCATTAGAAGTGTTGGCTTCCGGTCCATTGTTGGGTTGGTTAGGGTTCCCAACAACGTTCTGGTTAAGTTTGGCCAGCAGTAGAGACATCATGTCCATCATGGCATTGAATTGTCTCTCAGCCTTCTTATCAGGTGCCTCATTTTGTTTTGTAGCCTTGTCTGCCATAGAATCCACTGAGTCTGAAGAATCTAAATCTTTCCCTTTGTTCCTCAGTACTTCTGAAAATGTGTCCTCTTCCGACACTATCAGAATCTGAAACTGCAGTCTCTTATGTTCTCGGTTGTAGTATATGACGTCTCTATCACTCATGGAGACTTCTGAACCCACTGAAACTCACAAGCTGGAAGGAAAACCAACTCTGATACCATTGTAATATCCCAGTTATTTTTTTTTTGTTTTAGGCCAATAATAATCATCCACAAATAGATAACCCGTTAAGGTTAGAAAGCATAAACTGAAAACTTGCTAAAAAATGCAACCCTTCCACTTTCTGATCACCAAGTGCCCAATGTGGGAAGGTGAGAGCATATGGTGAATAGGGGATTGTTAGATTTCAAATCTACTGAAAGATGAAGTGGAATACAATACCGGACGGCAAGCCAGCCCCTTCCGCTTATCCAACGGGAATGCAAGAAACTTGGAGGTGAACCAACCAAGAGAAACACACAAAGGCACAAATCACTCGACCGCGATATTTCAGCGGGAGGACTGAAATTACAAACAAACTCAACTTAACCGCTTATGCAGCGGGAGGACTGAATTACAATTCAATTGAAATAAGCGGCAAGCCAGCCTCTTCCACTTTTCAGCGGGATGAGATTACAAGCCAAAATTGGTTAGTAGTACTACTACTTAACCTTACAATAATCAAGATAGTGAGAGAAGAAGAGTAATGCTGAACATCCAAATAATAAGCATGAAATTTCTGCTAACATCAAAATCTGCAGGCTGGAAATGCAAAACCAGCAACCTATGGATTCACTAAAACGCTCATAACTCTCTCATTACTCACCCAATTCACCAAAATCAGAACTAAACTAAAGCTACACCAGCCACAATGAAAACAAACCCAAAGGAAGCTATCAAAACACCCATATTTATTTTGCACGCTTCCCAATGCACTCGCTAAACCCAACGCCTAACCTGGGAAGTTCGATTTTCGTTATAAAATTCCACACTAAACATAATATGCTAAAAACTTACAAGATGCATCGCCAGTGGTAGGAAAGATGGATGAGCCGGTACCCAGAATGATGGAATCGCCTGGCCAAGAGGTATGAGCAAAATACACTTTCAGCAATTCCGTGACCAGCAACCAAAAAACACTCCACAATTTGCAACTCACTCACCAACAGCACTAGAAATACATGGACACAGCTAGGTACTATCTTGCAAGTACGAAACTGAGACTTAGCTACGAAGCCAGACTTCGAAGCTCAAATTTTCAATCGTCAATTCGGCAACATAACGATGCAAATTCATATGATAACAAAAAAGGGAGCCCAAGGCTCTTATTTATAACCTCCAACACCACCAAATCCAAATGCAAATGCTCACAAATGTGCCCAAATCCACTTTTTCCATTTGCATTTCATTTACCAAGTAGACCCAAGGATGGCGTCCAAGCCATAAGCCAAAATTCACGCCAAGTAAGCATAAAATTACGATTTTGACTTAGCAAAATATTTTTGGTGAATGAAATAATATCTCCCAATATAAAATGGCGCCCCTTTCTAGACATAATAAATCGCCTAGCACTTAGGAGACATTATGCGCAATTTCCATAGTCATTAATCAGTAGCAAAAATAATCAAATTAATTAAATATTAAACCTTAGGATAAGGAAATAATATTTAATTATATCACTTATGACTCCAATACTGATTATTGCCAAAACCAGGATGAAGCTGAGCCAGAAAGACCACTGAACTGTTGCAGGATCATGACAGTGTCCACTGCCAAAAATAGAAATACGCCATACTGCCACTTACTGAAAATAGTAAGTCATGAACTACTGCTCCGAAAAGCATGATCTTCGCACCCAGTGACAGAGCATGGAGAGCTCAGTAGGACAGTATCACCAAAATGGCCAACCCCTGACTTACTAAAAATAGTAAGTTCTCGCCTCATCAATGCTTGACCCTCATTCTTCATTCCACCTAGCCTACGGGTCTCAAGAATAGGCTAATGGACCACCGGAAAGACATCAACGAAAAGGGGACATTACACTTCTCCATGTGTTGCTGAGCCTCTACAAATTGCTCCTCCAGATTTGGAGGAGGGTTCCATTGATGATGGGGGCTGATGTCTTAGTTTTGCTTGCTCCTCCTGAGGAAGGTTCTAGTGATTGGTTTCTCTGTCTGGTTTAGATGTTGGTCTTTCAGGCAGTTTTGATGTTGATATATTTCCCTCTTTCTTGAGGCTCTTTGGTTGCACTATTTTGTGTAAGAGAGGGTTTTTGGCATCTTTGATTCTTGATGGCATATTTGGCTTCCTTGTATATACCCCAATTTTGTTATGCTTGGGGTTCTCTTCAGTTTTCATTACGTTGTTTACAACCTGGGGGTGGCGGGTGGTTCTCTGATATTTTGTTTGGGATTATCCTTCTTGGATGGGACTCTATCTTTTAGTAAACAACTCTGTAATATATATATATTTCAATGGCTCCGTCCACTTTTATCAAAAAAAAAAAAAAGACCACTAAAAAGAAAAATGAAAGACAAAAAATTACCCAAAATACAAAGCACATAACAAAAGAAGAAAAATGTAACTAAAATAAAAGAAAGAGGAAACAAAACACAAAAAAATGAAAACAAATCATATGCATATACATATACAAATACACATACACATACACATACATACATAGATATATATATGTGTGTGTGTGTGTGTGTGTGTGTGTGAATGTATATATGTATAGATATATGTATTCATAAATAAAAATTATTTATGAACTTGCATCTATGACCTCCTTCACTAGAAGCTAGATATTCTACACATTGAAACCCACTCGACCACATCAACTCCTATAATGGTCTTAGCATATTAAGGTTGAGACCATAGTTGGAAAACTTGGACTCAGCAAAAACTCAACAAACCCAAAAAAATCGACTCAACAAAAACCTGACAACTTAAAAAATTGCTTAAATTTCATTAGAAACACTTTTGTTCTGAAAAATTTAATGACAAGATGCATCCAATGAGTTCATTAATGAGTATAGAAGTATTTTCTATTAAATTTGATCGGTTTGAATGCAAATTGAGTACAAAATCACATCCTCATGGAATCCTAATGGTTGATAGCCTGATACAATAGATAGCTGAAATAATGAAAATAATAAAACTAAAATTAAATACAACATTTTACATGTTCCTCTTCCCTGATCTACTGAAAACTAGGGGAGAGGTAGAACTAGAGGGTCTTGTCCTTGGAGTCTATTGTGGCTCCTCGCTTGGTAAGAAAGGCAATGACTCCACCTCTATCCTGGTAGTAGATATCAATGGCAATGATTCCTCAACCTCGTCAATGTCATCCAATCCTACATCTCCATATGTACCCACCTCCTCCAATGCCTACTTATCAAAATCAAGAATCTCATCTTCAATAAACAATGGAGGCTGCTCATCCCATCATGTCCAATCATTGTAAGGATCTATCACATCCAAATCAATGGGATCATCTGATTTGTCCTCTACCCTTCTTGTGCGCAGCTGAAGATTGTATTGGACAAAGACAAGGTCATTGAGGCGTTTTTGAGCTAATTTGTTCCTCTTCTTCACATGGATGGCCTCAAATAAGCTCCAATTGCGCTCACAACTAGATGCACTACAAGGTTGGCACAAAATGCAGAGGACTAACCTTTGGAAGTTTGGGTATTGGTGCCCCAATTTGTCCTTCAAGACTCTACAAAATAAAATATTGAAGAGTTAGAAAGCAAAGTAAAAACATATTTTATCAAACTATCAATAGTTGTAAATTTGAAATTTGTAACTTGTAAAATGCATGTGAAAGACTTCAAATTTTATACCTAGTGTCTGAGTGGTTCTTCCTTGGATAGCTAGCTCAAAAGAAAAGAGCCTACGCCTTCCTTCCCTATAACTTTTCAATTCTTGAACAACGAGGTTTCTCACCTCAACCTGGAGTATCATCCTCAAAATGCATGTTGTGATGCCCTTCATAATGTCTCCATTAGGATTTGAAAAGGTATTTGAATAGAAAAATTGAGGGTCGAAGTACCCTACTGCATGGATGTGTTGGTAGAGTTGATCATTCCACCTCCTATCAATAATCTCCCATATGGGATCAAATTTGAGACTGTCCCCCTTCTAATAATATTTGATGGACTCTTTGGCCCTATCAATGGCCTCATAAATATAACCCATTGGGTTTTGGTCCCCATCTACCAAACAAATAACTCCAACCAAGTGCTCCAACACCTACAATTTACAAATACAAAAAGATTAAAGTAACAAATTTATAATTAAAGACTTGAATTTAAAAAAATAAATTATTCAATTTGAATTTAAATTCAAAGTTTTGAAGTTACCTTCACTATCCATGTAGCTCTTTGTGCAGAAAAGTTGTCAAAGGCTCTGCTTGCAACCCTCTCTACTTCAAGCTTCTTTGAATAAGATGAGTCTAGCCATGCTTGATTCACAAACATTTGTTTCAAAATAGTCAATGAACCAATAATGCTTTGCAACGTTAGCAAACCCATTGCAAACCTTGTGACAACCGATCTTACCAACTCTTTCCCTTAGGTGTGATCTCTCATCAAATTAAGAACCCAAGGGTAATTGTAAATAAATTTTGTGTTGCTCATTGCATCATTTACAACCGATGTCACCCAATCAAGTTTGCCTATGTCCTCCAAAATAAGGTCAATGCAATGTGCTACACAAGGTGACCAAAAAAGTGTCCAATGCTTGTTTTGGAGCCAAGACGCAACATTTGTTCTTGCAATATTAGTTATAATTTGCACCACATTTCTATGCCCAGCTCCATGACAACTTCATCAACATTAGAGAGAATGTTTCCATATTTTTTACTTTTTTGGAGGCATCTACCGAGTTCAAAAAAAACTTCCATCTTTTGAAGTTATCCAAAAATTAAGAATTGTGTAGTTTTTACCATTTGTCCACCAATCTGAAAGAATAGTGCAGTCATATTTTTTCCATTCCTTCTTTTGTTCTTCCACTACCAACCTTGCCCTTTCAATTGCATTAATGAGAAACCTACAAGTACAAAGTGAAATTAAGTACATAAATTTGATTTTTAAACAAAAAATAGCCAAAATTCAATATAAATTATTGTAAATTAAAGAACATAAACTTAGCATAAAATCCAACATAAATTACTATAAGTATAAATTGGCATTAAATTGAAATTAATTGATCTCCTACTCAAGTCTTTGCAAGAAAGCGCCTTGTAGCCTTTTCCTACAAATCTCAATGCAATTACAAAATTGTCTCAATAAGGACTACTCGCCACATTGAAAGGAATGTTGTTGAAGAACCAAAATCAATGCATGCTATATTTGTGTTCATGCACCTCCATATTCCACCCAATAGCATAAAATGATAGTTGTGCTCCAGGTGTGTTTTTGGGCACGAAAAAACTGTGGCATGCATGTCGGTGTAGGTGTAGGTGTTGTTACTGGCACTCTACTTGAAGTAGATGTAGTGGAGGTGGATTTGCCTTGGATGCGTGGACCATAAAGAAAGCCACTATGCATTGGCATGTCATATCTTCATCTGATTTTGGTTGGACTTGAGCACCATGACCACCAGTTGTGGATCTTGCTATGGTTTCCCTTGTCCTCTCCTTTTGCAATTTTTTTCTCTTTTGTGGGCTGTAATGTCCCCAACTTGGTTCAAGACAGTTTTAACCGTAATTAATTGATTTCCAATATATTTATAACTTAACTAAATCGATTAAGAGACAAACTATCTTAACACGAATCCAACCTAGGATGTTCTATCTTTTCTTTAATCCATCAAGTACTAGCTATCTCACCATACTAAATAATTAATCCTATTTTTGCTTTATAAATCATTTACACATTAATTAATTTTTAATTAATAAATACTTTGTTTTGGTGATTTAATAAATATTTATTAATTTACTAATTAATAATTACTTTTTATTATATTAATATTAACTATAATTATTATATTAATATTTATTATTATCAATATCTATATTTAGGATCCTTATATTATTCCTTATACTGAATTGAATATATATATATAAATAAAGAAATGAATTAAATTATATAATCAATTATTTATGTATCTACTAATTACTTATTATATAAGTTATTAATATACTGCTGCTTAAATCAGGAACAATCACCATATTTAGTGGTTGTAAAGGCAGACAGATCTGACGCACATCAAATCTGGTCTGCCACTATATGTGTAACTCAGTTTGGCTGTCATCATATTGAAGTCTATACTGATATTACTATTAAATTCTGCATACAGACATTATCAAGCTTCATATATTAGGCATACGTATTAAGCGTATCCCTGTGCATACTACCGAGAACAAAAGATGTTACTGCCTGTAGCTTTATAACAGTTCCGATCTCCTTATTACAGCCTTCGGTATTGGTAATATTCCCTGTAATTATATTATTACTTATTTTAAAATAGTATTATAATATTTGTTGTACTGCAGACATTTCATAAACAAATTGTAATAATTACAATTTTATTACTATTATTATTTTTATTATTCTTCTAAATTAATTTCATTATTAATTCTGTATAAGAATGCAATCGTCTTATATATTAAGCATCTGTAACCTACTAATAATAGTTCTGATCCGCTTAATAGTCTGAGTATTATTGCAAGCAATTGTGCCATTTCTGATTGTTGTGTTTGAACGACATACAATAAGGGTGCCATCTCTGATATATGCCCCTTTGGGATTGTGGATACGGTATTTGGGCCTTCGGCCTTCCTAAGAACTCTTCCGCCTGAAATAGAAAACATTATATATCCCCTCCATGCCCTCTGGCAATGACATGATTAATTATATATATTACATCGGGTGTGACCATTTGAAGATAGAGACATCTTTATTTGCTAAGGTTGTAAACACACCACTTCATCATACTAACCGATGTTCTTATCTTTATGTTGATCTCCTCTTCCCATATGTAATTGGTTGGCTATATAAATTACGATTAGCCTTATTGCCAATCGGTGTATGCTGGTAATTAATCACTATTGTAACGTCTCATAATTGCTGATCATAATATTACTATACCTAGTATAGTGTAAATTCCGTATAGCTAATATCTTAATAACGCACACCATTGAATCTGAATCCGCACATAACAATGGAGTGCGTATGAAAGTTTGAGGTGCTTATGCAAAGTAAATACAAATAATATAAAAATAGTTATCTTTACTCGTATGCACTCACCGGATATTTATTTTATTATTATTATTTATTTATATTACTTATATTATTATTATTTGATAAATATGAATTTAATATTAAGAAATATAAATTTTATATTAAATCTTATTTGTTATTAATAAATAATAATCATATATAACAATAATAATAAATAATAATCATAACAAATAATAATAAACATTAATAAGTATATATTAGAGGAAAATCGTGAAGTCTCATAAATGAGACGATTTTCCAATATTATTAAATGTTAATTAATAAATGTTTTAATTATCCTATTTATTTAATCACAATAATCCAATGTCCAAAGAGGTGTTATGACATGGGCATTCATCTCTTATTATCTCTTTGGTGGTGTTGGGACAAAGCTTGGCATCACAATGAGTAATGCCTACAAGATGGTATTTGAGGCAATTTATACCTCCATGATATAATTGTGTGCATCTAATGCAAAAAACTCCTTGATAGGCATATTTCCAAATAGGGTCTTTGGCTCCTCTAGGACGAGTGCTTCTAAATGGTAATGGCCTCGATAGGGCAGAGCCTAAGGCTTAACCTAGGGTGGAAACTTCTCTCTTCACCATTATATGATGTATTTAACCTACACAAAGTGAAAGCGCAACATATTAATTTTTCAATCCAAAAAGAAAACCTAAATTATACATAAATCACTAAAAATAAGCCTAAAATTAGTTTAAATCAGTAAAAATTTAATCTATTCTAATGATTCTAAACCTTTTTTCAAAAAAAAATGATAACTTTTTTTAAAAAGCTGGGCAGAAAAAACAGTGAAAAAAGTGGAAAAAAACAACCTAATAAAAGATGGTGATGAATCTTATTTTTTGGAATTTAATTGCAATAATACTACCTATCTTTAGCATATGATTAATAATTTTTAACCTAGATGCAACATTTTGCAGCCAAAATGAAAAAATGAAAAACAAAAAACCTACATGTGCTTCAAATCTGCCTTTGAAATTCACCAAAAAATCCCTTTCAATCTTCTCTCATTAATGGAAAAATGTTGTAAATAATGTGTTTGCTGTTGGGGAGGGTTTTTACACTTGCAAAGCAAAAAACAGAGCTATTTAAATGTTTTGTGAGCCATTTTTGACACATCAGGCCTTCTTTACTAACGCGAGTAATTTTTTAATTAAAACTTGTCGAGTATCTAGTGAAAACTGGCCAAAAATTCGACAAGTTTTTGCCAAATACTGACCAAGAAATTTTCGCAAGTAAATGGCTGAAAAAATCGCAAGCCAATTTACTTGGTGAGTACTTGCCGACTAGACAAGTTTTGAGTGAGTTTTCCATCTATGGTTGAGACCACTACTCGCTAACAAATATACTACTCAAAGTAGACTTTGATTAAACCAAAGATTGCGGCATGATAAATTCTATTGCAAAACAGGTTATTCCAATACAAGCCAACTACACATCTATGCATTGCCTCATTAAGTTGAGGACACATACATGGTTGTATATGCATTTACAAATGATTTTAGCATGTTTCACAACTGCTGTGATCAATTGGAGTTTGTCAAGATCCTCTAATATAAGGTAAAGGCAATGAGCAAAATAAAGAGTAGAATATGGATGGGTTTTCCTCCATGAGAAAACTACCTTCAACAACATTACATTGTTTGGAATCAACTATACACTTGACAAAAAATTATTCAAAATCATGTTTCTTCCATCTATCCAATCATCAAACATTATAGTACAATCCCTTCATATCTCGCATTGCTCAACAATAGTGACCTTCATGTATACCACCTTATCACTCAAAATCGAATTTATCTTCTCATCATTAAGGACTTTGAACCACAACCCAATAACAATTACATCTTGACAATAATGAGACTTAAAACAAATAATATGAAAAAAATGTAAAATTTAGAATCTAAATTATAAAAAACTGTACATGTCGAAACTATAAAGACAAAGATAACAAAAACATTAAACCTCTTTAAATTAATAAAATAAAAATAAAAACCTCTTTAAATTAATAAAAAAAAAAACCTCTTTAAATTAACTCCAAATTAAAAAAATAATAAATACAATAAAATAAAATAAAAACCACTTTAAATTAACTACAAATTAATAGCAGACTACTCCAAATTAACAATGGGTTCTTCCAAATGCATTGCAGGCTCCTTTAGATGCACCAAGAGCTACAACAAACCTGCTCAATTTCAGTCCAATCAAATTTTCCACCAATATGTTTGAAGGTTTTTGGTTCAATAGATTGTATTTTTAGCTACGATGCTCTTTTTCTCTCCCTTTTTCTACTTGCAAGTGAAATGAACATATTTTTGAAGTGTTAAAGGTCTTTTTTAGTGTTCAAGTTTGAGGTGCTTGTTTCTTTTCCCTCACTCGAATTAAAAATTGAGTTTTGCTAACAAGACAAGTCTAACGAATTTGTCTAGACTTGCCAAATCAAATCCAAATCTCTAGGACTCACCTAGACCTACTCAACTCAAGTTTGCCAATTTTTTTACTAGTTCTATAACTTTAATTTTAGATTTATTTTTGGACATCATTTTTGCAACACTGAAATATCAATGGAAAACCTTGTCAAACCTAGTTGCATGAGTTTTCCCTAAATGAAGAATTTCATCATATTCAACATCCTAGTATGATTATATATAAATTCAGAGATGGTTCTCCCCCTCTACTAAAGATTTAAGCCATTGGAATTTGTCAATATCTTCAAAGGTTAAATCAAGGCACTGCATTTGGCATGGGCTGCAAAACAATGTAGTGTACATGTCCATCACAAGTTTGCCTAACGCCACAAAATTTACTACATTAGTGTGATAAAATGCACTACATTGTGATCCAACCTCATTTGCTACCTCATCAAATAAGCTAAAAAACAAGCTCATTTCCCACTATCAAATGCATCTAACAAATTTGAGAAAGATTATGCTACTTTTGGATGATACATGAAAATTGATCGATCTACACTTCTTTCTATTAGGCTGCCTGTTGTAACCTAATCACACATCACCCCATTCCAAATGGGGAACCCCTACATTTTAGGTCCACTCTTTTGGTTGTGGTCTTTTCGCAGCAATCCTTTCGATCTCCCTAGGTCTGCAAGTGTTTTTAATAAGTTTTGATCAAGTTTGCAAGCGTTATGAGTGAATTTGACTAAGTTTGGAGCCTGTTTTGTCTATTTTAGGGTTTTGCCCTTCAAACTTAAATTTGAGGTCATTTCCTTAGGGTTTTGGAATATTTGAATGTAGCAAAGAAGTCATAAGTTATAACCCTTCAAGGAAGCTACCAATGAAATTTGAGCGAAATCTGAGCACTTACTATTTTAAGTAAGTTTCACCACATCCCGGATTGGCCTAATTTTCTGTTTAAACAAACTTACTATTTTCAGCAATTTCTATTTGAAATAGTAAGACTATTTTTAGTAAGTGTCACTCTATCTTGGTTTGCCCTAATTTAATGTTTAGAAGTACTTACTATTTTTCGTAAGTCTATTTCTGGCAGGTCTATCTCAGGCAGTTGGCAAGACACTATTGGTAGAGCATTCTTGAAAATCCAAGTTCCAAATCCGAAAAGTTGAAAAAGGAGGCAGTTGATCTGAAAAATATGGTTGTCTGGAATTCTTTCCTGAAGTGGAAAAAGCATGAAAAATCCATCCTAAGGCAAGAAAGTATTCCTTCGATGAGAAATTCTCTTCAATCTAAAAATGGCATCCAAATTCAACTGATGAGCTCAAAGTCCAAGGCAAGGGAAGAAAGTTCAAAATCTATCTAAATTCCTTAGCACCTCCCAAAAAACGCTCCAAGACAAAGATAGGCACTAGAATCAAGACATGGAGGAAAATCTATTTTTACCAAAATTCCTCCATCACCTCAGATTAGCACCCAAGGCAAGAAGAGGGCGGCAAAACCATGCAAGGAAGGATTCTTCCTTGTGGAGGAAATTCCTCCACCCAAGATTTGCGCCCAGAACTAGGTGAGGAGCACAATACCCTAAGCTTGCAGGATTTTCTCCTTCAACTCAAATTCCTCCTCCACAGGCAGAATGCACCCAAGGCAAAAGGGGAGCACTAGAATGGGGTCAAGGAAGAATTCTTTCCTCCAACCAAAATTCTTCTTGCAAGGTCAAAATGCGCCCCAAGTATGTTCAAGGCCTTGGAAAATGTGAAATTTAGCAAAGGCATGAAGATTTTCCTTCCTCTGGGGCAAAGTAGAATCAAGGTCAAGGTTGGGCAACAAAATGAGGTTACGGAGGAATTTCCCTCCACATAAAAAATGTAATATCCCCTGCTTGTAAGGATTAAGAATGCAAGGAATATAGTCAAACACTTAGCTGACAACCTGCTGACCTAAGACTCAGTCTGTATAACCTGCGTGTTATGCAATTTCTGGACTGCGGGATAACTTGTGTGTTATGCTGAAAACATGCTTATATGACACAAGGAATATCATCGAACAATTGTTCTACAATCCTTAGATCTGTTGTTATTAACAATTTGATTGCTTTAATGGCTCTAGGTATTGTTTCATACAGTTCTCATGCAATCATTAAGCTTATGATTCTGAATTTCAGACTGATAATCTTGTATTCCATACCAATACCAATGTAATTGCAAGTAAACTCAACAACAATCATCAATGAAAATAGCTCTTTAATATTCACCATGAATTACAAATGACCAATGCAAAGATATTTCTTCAAACATTTGGCATACCATGATATTAAATCAGACCTGCAACTTTATTATGTAGCAAACTACGACTCCCAACTGACTTAATAGTTCTAAAATCAACTCAGATTGAATTTTTATGTATATGTATGCTCAGATCATATCAATTACATCATTATTGCTGACCCCAAAAAGACAATAGAAACTATGTAAAGAACCTGCTCATAGAGTCGCTTCAATCAATAGCTGAAGAGGCAAGCAATATCAGATAAATACACTCTTTCCTGAGCCCAATGTTGTCCTTCCCAAATCGCCCATGTTCCTGAATATTCTCAGACAATGACGGTTGAACGGCAGCCTTAAGGTTTGCTCACACACCCACAAAATCTTCAATTTCCTTTAATAGGATAAGCACTGCAGTTAAGGAAGGAATTCGGTGCAAGGAAGGGTTTGCAAGAGTACTTCTTTGGCCCAAGTTGAATATTATCTCTAGCCGTCCCTGTATTGCTGTGATTTGGTC
Organism: Cryptomeria japonica; assembly: GCF_030272615.1. NCBI lineage: Eukaryota > Viridiplantae > Streptophyta > Pinopsida > Cupressales > Cupressaceae > Cryptomeria > Cryptomeria japonica. The sequence goes on from NC_081408.1 coordinate 307,142,235, forward strand.
CCCAAAACCAATTATGGCAACTCCCACTCGATCCCTTAAGCACCAGATAATATCGCCCTGCCTTCACAAGGAGAATGCTTCGATTGGAAGGCGAAGTCGTAGCATTAAATGGGCTCCCTGTGCAAAATCGTGGACTGCTGTAGATATCAGATAAAATCTTCCAATGCAGATCAGAGCCTTCAAAGTCTCTTAGAGTCATCAATGGCACCCTAGGAGTGGAGAGCTCCAATTAGATATGAAATAGATGCCAATATAGGCTCCTAAGACAAAAAAATCATAGCACCTTCCCACAAATATGAAGTCTGAAAATAACTGAGACAAGTACTCAGCCAATGGAATTTTCAATCAGCTCCCAATATGGCAAAACTGTCAACAACACTTGATTCCTAGAATATCTTCAATATGAATCCAAGTAAAATTGGCCCTTGGCCACAAATCGAGCACAATTGAGATGACTGAAGTATCACCTCCTCGATGCAATCTATGGGAGTTTTCGTTCCCAAAGGCCAAAGTCTGCAAACACCTCTCAGTTCTACAAAACCCAATCAAAATCAAAATCAAAATCCAAGCTGCCTTGAAGCTTCATCTTGATCTCCTTTAATACTTTTTCACCCCAACATCTAGAAGCTTCTAGAAGTGACTTTATGAAATAATATTTAATTAGTCACTTTATTAAATTAATTAAATATAAAGTCATCTTTTAATTTTTTTAATTTATTTGACAACTTTATAAATAATTAACTTAATATTATTAATTAAAATAATTAATTAAGCTATCCATGAAAAATAATAATAATTTGGACAACTTAACTAATTAAATTAATTAATTAATTCTTCTCCAAAAATGGGGACATTACAATCCGCCCCTCCTGAAATTGCTTGTCCCCAAGCAATCTCAGCTACAAGTAAAACTCTACTGCACGTAGATCCTAAGGAAAAATATGTGTAATGTCCCTGTAGTCACCAAAGAGCTCCTGCAACACCAACTGAATCTGCTGAATCAATTCAATCACCTCATCATTCGCCACAAGAGTATAAGCCTCATGAGGAAGCAAGTCAAGTAACTGACCATACTTGCTCCCAACCTCAGCACAAAGTGAGCCATCAAGTAAACCATTCATCACATACTCACTACCCATCAAATAGGTATGTCCCCACACACTCTTGTGCCACTGAATAGCTGATGTAGACCATGCCAAATCTGAAAGTGAATTGAAAATCAAAATAGGACAGTTGCTAACCCATGCATAATCAAGGAAAATTGAGTCACCAATCAACAAGTAGATAGCTGCCATATCATAAGAAATAGGTGCCCACATCAAATTTGAAATGTAGGTGTCTTTCTTAACACCCCAAAGTAATTCATGTGTGGCTGATCTCATAAGGTCACTATGCTCATCCGTGATTGCATATTCTTCAACTTCTTGATCATCATGTAAACCCAATGAAGCAATATGTGACTCCTCTAGAATTGATTTGTAATCATACTTACCTTGCTCATGCTCGATCTCTATGTCTTCTTTTATTGGAAGAAAGAGTGATCGAAGATATGCTTCTCTTTGTTGTATTGATTGATCTATATGATTGCAGCGTTCCTTACGCTTTATAAGTGTTGCCTGGTTTGGGCAGCTAGCAACTTAGCTTGCCTAGCTTTCCTTAACCACTCGTCACGCGTGCTTTGAGTCCTCTTTACATCTTCTATGTGATGATGCACAAAATCAGACCTTTTACTAGATGCATCATCAACCAATGGCTCGTGTTCATCTTCCAAAATCTGAATGCCAACATTTGTAGACTTCTCTTCATTTGTCATTCCATGAGTAAAAGGTGCAAACTCATGAGAATGAGGAGGTAAACAGCTGCTGCCCAAGAACAATTCAGTGATGATATCATGTCATAGCAAAATATTACCTTCATCAACCCATGTCTCATGATTAACTTCCCAAAATTGAATGCCATGTTCAGATTTTTCTTCATGAGTAGGAATTGTGTCATTAATGGAATCAACAATCACACTAGAGGATGCATTATAATCACCAAAATAATTCTTACTATCAATCTAATCCTCAAACAAATTGTCAACAGCATCCTTGTGGGTTAGTTTTATTACCTTATGCTCTTCTTTTCTTCTTGTCATGAAATCAGATTGTGGGTGGTCAGCATCTCCAACCTTTGTCATGTGTTTATCAATCTATCCTGGCTGTCCTCAAAGGATTGCTCATGTGCTGATAACGGACTACTGATTGCATTCAGAAAATCAGAAGTATGTTCCCTTTCGTTCCTCCTTATTGCATCATAGAATTCATTTCTAACACCCAAATCTTGAGTGTCAACACTAGGGAGCTCCATACACCCATCTCTCACACATGGAATGAAGGTCACCTCTTGATAGTGCACAGAATGCTGACTGCTGCTACAAAAATCAGAACTATTAGAGATTGTATCCTATGCACATTCCTCATCTTTGACGCTTCCAACTTGCGTGCCAACGTTGGTAGATCCTTCCTCAACCTTTTTGTCATTTACTAATATGTCTACATCATGATTAAGCTCAATAGTTTGGCTACTATGTAAATCAGCATGTGTATAAGTCTCCTTAATCTCATTATCTGTGTATTGGTGGTTAGGCTCTCAAAAACCTTTGCAAGTGAAGCATAGACCTTGTCTTCTCATTTCATTCTTGCTTATTATGGGCGTTCTTGTAACCTAATCATTTAGTTTGGAATTAGAACCACCTTCAAAATTTGTTTTAGTAGCTCTTCCATACCTGCTCTCATTGTGCCCATGACTGAATTGTGTCCCTTTAGATGAAAATTTCTCCTTATACACCCTCCTAATATACTTTACCAACCCAATCTCTTTAGACCTGCAGGTGACAAACAAGTTCAAATAATCATGTAGAGAGTACTATGTTTTAAAAGCATCTGGCATTGTCCGACAGCCTTCAAGGAGTAGAGGAGCTTCCTGTTCAAATTTTTCCCTCATCTTGATGGCATCCTGTTCAATCTCTTCCCTGAACTTCAAACTGAAAATCTTGATGGCATCCTGTTCATACAGTTCTCATGCAATCATTACGCTTATGATTCTGAATTTCAGACTGATAACCTTGTATTTGGTACCGATACCAATGTAATTGCAAGTAAACTCAACAACAATCATCAATGAAAATGGCTCTTTGATATTCACCGTGAATTACAAATGACCAATGCAAAGACATCTCTTCAAACATTTGGCATACCATGATATTAAATCAGACCTGCCACTTTATTATGTGGCAAACTATGACTCCCAACTGACTTGATAGTTCTAAAATCAACTCAGATTGAATTTTTATGTATATATATGCTTAGATCATATCAATTACATCATTATTGCTGACCCCAAAAAGACAATAGAAACTATGTAAAGAACCTGCTCATAGAGTCACTCCAATCAGTAGCTGAAGAGGCAAGCAATATCAGATAAATACACTCTTTCCTAAGCCCAATGTTGTCCTTTCCCAAATCGCCCCTATTCCTGAATTTCTCAGACAATGATGGTTGATCGGCAGCCTTAAGGTCTGCTCACACACCCACAAAATCTTCGATTTCCTTTAATAGGATAAGCATTGCAGTTAAGGAAGGAATTTGGTGCAAGGAAGGGTTTGCAAGAGTACTTCTTTGGCCAAAGTTGAATATTATCTCTAGCCGTCCCTGTACTGCTGTGATTTGGTCCCAAAAAACAATTATGGCAACTCCCACTCGATCCCTTAAGCACCAGATAATATTGCCCTGTCTTCACAAGGAGAATGCTTCGATTGGAAGGTGAAGTCGTAGCATTAAATGGGCTCCCTGTGCAAAATCGTGGACTGCTGTAGATATCAGATAAAATCTTCCAATGCAGATCAGAGCCTTCAAAGTCCCTTAGAGTCATCAATGGCACCCTAGGAGTGGAGCACTCCAATTAGATATGAAATAGATTCCAATATGGGCTCCTAAGACAAAATAATCGTAGCACCTTCGCACAAATATGAAGTCTGAAAATAACGGAGACAAGTACTCAGCCAATGGAATTTTCAATCAGCTCCCAATATGGCAAAATTGTCGACAACACTTGATGCCTAGAATATCTTCAATATGAATCCAAGTAAAATTGGCCCTTGGCCACAAATCAAGAACAATCGAGATGACTGTAGTATCACCTCATCAATGCAATCTATGGGAGTTTTCGTTCCCAAAGACCAAAGTCTGCGGACACCTCTCGGTTCTACAAAATCCAATCAAAATCAAAATCAAAGTCCAAGCTGCCTTGAAGCTTCATCTTAATCTCCTTTAATACTTTTTCACCCCAACATCTAGAAGCTTCTAGAAGTGACTTTATGAAATAATATTTAATTAGTCACTTTATTAAATTAATATAATATAAAGTCATCTTTTAATTTTTTTAATTTATTTGACAACTTTATTAATAATTAACTTAATATTATTAATTAAAACAATTAATTAAGCTATCCATGAAAAATAATAATAATTTGGAAAACTTAACTAATTAAATTAATTAATTAATTCTTCTCCAAAAATGGGGACATTACAATTCCTTCACCATGGAGATAATGTGCTCTAGGAAAGAAATGGACACCAAAGTGACACCAAGGAAGAAAAGTCTAATCTTCCAAAATTCCTCCACTTCTTAGCAAATGCGCTCCAACACAAGTAGAAAATGCAGAAACATGGTCTAGGGGGAAAATGTCAATTCCAAAGAAATCCTTCACCACCTCCAAAATGTGCCCGAGGACAAAATAGAATGTGGAATTCAAGGCTAAGGAGAAAATTTTCAAAATTTCAAAAATTTCCTTCTTCAGCGAAGAAATGTGCCCAAGGTGAGGAATTTCATCAAGGCACAAGGAAAATTGGCTAAGTGAGAAGATTTTCTCTCTCCGAAATTTCAGAAAAGGTAATTTCCTCAAATGTGAAAAAATGGTCAACCTTCAAGACGCGGTGTGCACAAGAACATAGAAATTTTCCTTAAAGAGAAAAATCTTTGTAGAAAGAGTTTCTCTCTCCAAAATTTCCAGGCATTCAGGAATCCTTCAGAAGTGGGAAAGATTGTTAAAATTCTTCCAAGGCAAGAAAATCTTCCAAAATATCTTTTGTGAGCCTGGAATGGAAAGATTCTTGTAAAGGATGAGTTGGCGACATGCAAAGAGAATATTACGTATTAATGAAGCACAACCCAAAAAATTATAGAAGTTCCTATGATGGTGGGATCCACTTGCAGCGAGAATCTACCAAATGCATGGCAACGTGATGGAGCATTTACTACTAGTGAACGTTTTGACCAAGTGGTGGCTGATTAATTGCATCACGGTTGGCATATTCAATGAAGTAGTGACTCATTTAATGCATAATGGGCGATTTTGAGGAGTGATGGGCATTTAATGCATTATGGACACCATTTTGGAGGCAGAGAGCAATTAATACATAGTGGGTGTCATTCCTCATTTATGATTATTCCCACTACTCGGTGTCATGGTTGGGAATCTCTAGGTTAAACCCCAGTTAGGGTTTTGCATGTTTAATCTTAGCCATTGATTGGTTTGTAATCTCGGTCATCCATTTTTCCTCTTGGAGGCCTATTAAAGGGGATCACCCCTTCATTTGTAAAGGAGAGAGATTGTATGAAATTGTTGCGATAAGTTATTGAGATAATAACAATGATACATTGTTCTCAGATGGTGCTCACTTGTGTTATTTTGTGGCTTGCATGGTTTCACCTTCCTCACTTAGTTTAGATTTGTTTCAAGCATTTAGATGAACGAAGTTGATTGTAGTGTTTTATGCTGAGATCGCTTACTCATACCTTTTGTTGATAGATGATTTCTATCCACAGTGCAAGGTTGGACTGAGCTCTTATATGTGTGTTCTTAATCTAAATTGTTGGATGATAATTGTTCTCTGATGGTGTTTATTGACAGTGTAAAATCTCACAAACATAACCTTTGAAGATTGCACCCTCTTTATGTAGTTGTCTACTACTGGTGAAGTAAAGTGTGGTTGATCTCGCTTGGATCATTGTTATCTATTGAGTTCTTAGAATTAGCTTAGTCTTCCTAAACCCTTTCCCCTTTAATTTCAGTTCATTCCAATTCAGTTCATTCGAAGTAGAAGCATCACAAAATTGCTATATCCAATGATGAAGTTCCAGCCACAACAAAGAAATGAGAGAATGATCCAAACATAAGTCCCCTTGGATTACCAGCAAACATGAAAGCCAAACGAGCCTATATCCATCAAAAAGTTGCTAGTACGCAGTTGGAAACTTGGAGTCAATGTATGATCTTCCTAAAATCTTGGCATACATATGATTTTGATCAAGAGAGGATAAAGTGACCATTGGTAAACTTTATTCTGCGTTGGTGTGGTCACAAAACACCCGTCAACACCACCCATCTAATAGTATGGTGCAACCTGTAATCTCCCACTCTTTGTGATGCATAGCAAGTACCTTATTAAAATCTAACACCGACTCTTTTTAGGATATCAACTCTAAGGCTCTCATTTGATAGGACCTTGAAACCAAGACCTAGAATAGCAATGGCATCAATCTTTGTCTATCAATGAGGAGATAGTGCAACATTGAATGAGATGCTCGAGTAGTAACAAAATTTGGCCGTATTTTTTTAGCCTGTGTGACCATTTTTCCTCCATATCCTACTCTCTAATGTTAGTTGGGCTACAAGTATGGTATGAAGTGTAAAAAATATTATTCACATTTCCCCCACAAGTATTAGGCTTTTTGATAGTGAAAGATGTTGTAACATTAGAAGAATTGGCATCATCCAAAGGTCCCTCTTCAACTATAATGTCAATAGACAACCTTATAGAAGATCCAATGGTAGTTCTTGTATTTTTTACCTTGCTTTTTGCAAAGGCCTCAAGAGAAAGCTTGGTGGATTGCATCATTAGAACTTTTGCGAACCTTCACATTGTCTCTTGGAAACTTTGTTAGATGTCATTTGAAACAATTAATTGCCCCATCACTTTCATTCCCATAAATTGCATTTCAACTAATTCAATTCAGGAATAGGTTTGCAATACGCCCATCCAAAATCTCTCTTCCACAACAATATGAGTTGAAATCATAAATACACGCATACCCATTAGGCTTAGTAAAAAACTGTTTAAAAAAAACAGCCTTTAGGTTGAATTGAAAAAAAAAAAAACCAACCCTAACCCTAAACTAAAAAATTATTTTATGGTTACAATTAGGGTTTACATAGCAATCTCTATGTTAAGTAAAAAATATATTACAAAAAACTTAGACCTTAAACTGAAAAAAAATGTTTAGGGTTAAAGTTAGTTTAGCATAGCAAGTGCAACAGATAAACTTCTATTAGTAAATACTTATTACTAACTAAAAAATAAAAAATAAGCCCCCAACCCTAAACTAAAAAATTAGTTTTGGGTTTGGGTTAGAATTAGGTTGAGCATAGCAACAATGGCATTTAGGTCCTATTTATTTAAAAATATACAAAAGCATAAACTTGACCCTCAAATAAGATGATATGTTAATGTTGGGGTTTTTTATGTCATTTTGTTCTATCATTCTATGTTAATTGTTAGAATGAAGGATTTAAACTTTAACCATTAGGTTTTAAGTAGATGATTAGGTTTTTTAATGTTAGGGTTTATAATAAGATTTGGGATTAGAAGTTACTTCAACCCTAAACCCTAACATTAAAAAAAATTAACTCTTAACATGAACTTCAATCCTAACCCTAACCCAACAAAGTCAAACTAAAACAATTGTGGTTCTTCATGCTTCTAGGGATGGGGACGTGTTGTGACCTTTTTCACACATTGCCCCATTGCAAATGGGGACCCCCTGTTTTTGCTTTTTAGGGTTCTGCCTTGGCGTTGCAACTACTAATCACCAATCTTTTTGCAATGAGGAGTTAGAGTTCTTGAGAAGTCATTCAGGTCAAATAGGGAATTCATGCTCAGAACAGTGTCTGGATGTTGTCAAAGTGCTTAAAAGGCCCGGAGGACAAAAATCGCAATTGCTTAGGGTCAATTCTGACACCTTCCTAATTTTTAGGGATTCTGTTGTTTTTCTTTTTTTCCTTTTTTTATTTTTGGCACTTTGGGACCAATCTGGGAAGCAACTTTTTTGGCTTGCTTTTTGCTTTTTTGCTTTTTCCTGCTTTTTTGAAAGTAGACCTAGGGTTGGGTCCCCCAGGTCATGGCATCAACACCCATGTCTTCAGAATCGAAAAATTATGTCTCTAAGTGTAAAAAGAAGGGTAAAAACCCTAGGCTAGGGTTTTGTTCTAGATTATCCAAGTAAAAACATGGGAGATCAAACATCAACATGCTACATCAAACTTGAAGATGGTAGAGATGGAATGAATTCAAACATGGCACATAGACTTCTGGCCAGACCAATGTCAAAACCACCCTGGAAAAGCAACCATCAAGTTTTCACTAGGTTTGGACATGGCAAATAACCCTCAAAGTCCGCCCTGCCTAGAGGATGTCCAATAAAGGGGTAAAGTCTGCCCAGCATGGTAAAAAGCAATGGCACATCAGCATCTAAATCCACCCAAGCAAAGATGGCACACAGCCTTGAAGTCTGCCCTAGGGAGAAAGATAGTTCAAGACAATCTTCAAGTCCGCCATGTGCCAAGAAGAGGTAAAGTCCGCAAGGCTAAGATAAAGCATGTCCAATGGAAGAGTTAAGTCCACCAAGCCACATGAAAAGATTGTCCAACAAGCATGGAAGTCCACCAAGCCACATGAAAAGATTGTCCAACAAGCATGGAAGTCCACCCAAGCAAAGGAAGACTATGGCGAATGGAGGTTGAAGTCTACCCAAGGAGAAGATAGATGTGTCCGACTAACCTTAAAGTCCGCCCTCCATTTGGCAAGATATGTGTAAAGTCCGACTTGCCTAAGCAAAGGATGTCCAACACAAGTCAAAGTCCGCTCAAGAAGTAAATGAAAGGATGACAAGACATTCAAAAAGTCCGCCTAAGGAAGATTGAGAAGTATGCCTTAACAAGATGAAAATCCACCTATGGCAAGGAAGCTTCAAAGTCTGCTCAAGGAAGGAAAGGGTAAAAGCAAGGAAGAACATGATCTAAGCCAATGCCAAGCCCGCCTTGTCTAGATGGAAGTTGAAGTTCGCCTTGGCCTAGGGCTTTCCAAGTCCACCCAACCATGTAAGAAGGGGGTTAGAAGGTAGTAAATTCCATCTAGGTAGAATGGCATGAAGGTGGTCAAGATTTCCAAGAGGAAAGAAGAGTGGCTAAGAGAAACGAACAAATTTGACATAAAGCACATGAAATTCACCATCGAAAGATCGACCAAGATTGAAGAGGTTGGAAAGATAAAGTTCAACACTTAGAATATTATTATATTTTTCCAACACTTAGAATTATTTTCAAAGGGAAAATAAATTCAACACTTGAAAATTTTTAAACACACATGAATTTCTAAAGACTCTTTGCCAACACATTCACCTACCCAAGGAAGGAAAGAAATTTCCAAAGTCCGACCCAAGTGTTGGAATAAGCAAGGAGAAAATAAAATTTTAAAAATGACTGTGTGGAATTTTCCACAACAAAAGAGTCAAATTTTGACTAAGTGTTAGAAAGAAAACAAGAAGAAAGAAGAAGAATAAAGAGGAAAAGTAAAGGGGAAATGAATAAAATCCTTGTCCAAAGGATGGAGTTTGTCCTACTTAGCACAAGCCAAATTCAAAATTGAGGGCAAATCCACAAGCAAAGTTCATTTGAGCATAGAGATGGCCAAAATCTCGGCTAGGTGTTGGAAGGTTCACATGAAGGTGTCACAAAATGAAATTAAATGGCCAAAATTTGGCTGTATGGGAATACCTCACAGAGAAAGTTCCAATTTCCTCCATTGTGGCGTAGGCACAGGGGAGTTGTTCTCCAAATTCAAGGCACATGAAAGAATTTCAAGGCGTCAAGAAAGCAAGGTCTTCAAACTTGGCGAAAATATAGAAAGAAATTCCAGACTTCTTGGAGGATTTCATTTACCAATCCCAAACCTATTGAGGCAATCAGGACAACTTCTTGAAGGATTTCATCTCCTAAAGAATTAAAGACAAGCTCCCAATCAGAATTAGACGGTGGCAAGAAAAGTATTCCAAACAAATTTCCATACTTAGACAATTTCTCAACACAAATTGGAGAATTCAGGGAGGACCTTCAACAATCAGATTGTTCCAAGTCAACATGTCCAAGTTCAATAAACCTGACTTATCCAGAAGCTTCTAGAAGGCACACTTCACAATGCAACAACCTTCTATTTTATTATTGGTTTATATTTAGCAAGAAGGACAAGTGTCCTCAAATGTAATTTTCTAATTGGTTGAGGGGTAGCTAGTTGTAGCAAACCCTAATTAGGGTTTTATTTTGTAATCTCGACCATTGATTTGAAATCAATCTTGGCCATTGAATTGTAATTGAGGAGCTTATAAATTGAATTCGCCCCTCATTTGTAAAACATGGGAGCATGTTGCAAAACATGTTGAGATAAGCAAATTTTTGCAACATGGGAGCTTGTTGCAAAACTTGTTTGTAATCTCGATGATGAGAATTAGGTTTTTGTTGTGTTACTGACCTAATTGATTTGTATTTAAGGTCGATGAAGTTGCTTGTAAAAGTTGTTGGCAAGATTGGCAGAAACCTGTTGAGTGTGCAGTTGCCTAACTGGTGAATGGATCTGCACTTTGAGTAAGGAAGATTGAAGCTTAAAAGGATCTGATCAAGCAAATGTAGTGTTATTCAGACAGATCAAGAAAACCTGTTGTTTTCTAACAATTACAGCAAAAGTGAAATCCCTTAACCGGGTAAGCTCTAACAAGCTTGGTTACTTATTAAATCCTCTAACAAGGTGGTCCATTAGCTTGGATTCTTAAATCCTTCAGTGAGGTTACTCCTAACAGGGTATTGTGCTTTTCATCAAGGCATATTTGTAAATCCCTTAACCGGGTGATTCCTAATCGGAATTAGTTCTTAACAGGACTTATTGTAAAGCTTTAACAGGCTTGGCTCCTAACAGGGCAAACTTCAGAAGAGTTCAGATAGCTATCCTTGTGAGTCTGATCTCACTGTGGTTTTTACCTATTTGGGTTTTCCATGTATAAACATTTGTGTCAAGTGGTGAATGTTTTTATGGTTATGATCTTATTTGTTGATTTGATTAACTTCTGATAAGGCATGATAACTAGAAGCATTGAGAGATGAATATGTTGAGATATGATTAAGCATTGTTGGTGTTTACAAGATTGGAGTTGTTTACTATTAAGTTGTTATAACAGTCAAACCGGTTGATGTCAAGTATTCTTATGAATATTGATCTTAACTGAGATATGTTTACTTTGTGTGGTTGAATTTGAGTTTGGGAACTTTGTATCAGTTTTTTAGTATACTGATTCACCCACCCCCCCCCCCCTCTCAGTATTCTACCGGATACCGGATATTTATTCTTTCTTCAGACCATCACACCTAGTCAATATCGTCTCTTGAATTCCTAGGAATAGATTAGAACCTCTTAACCCTTATCTCCCTTTAAATTTTCTTAAAGTCCATGATTCAAAACCCAAACAATGGATCTTCATTGTGAATTGAACAAGCCAAGCATAAGTCTCCCTTGTTTTTCAGCATGCATAACCAAGGTAACTATCCAACATAAAGTCGCCCGTTCGCACATATAAACCTTGGAGTCAACATGAGGTCTTTCTTTGCAATCTTGGCACACATAATGATTTTGTTCAAGAGAGGGTAGAGTGTCCTTAACATTTTATTTTAATGTTCGGTGAATGATAAAACGTACACCAACGGGACGTAGGGGCATAGGGACAAAGCTTTGGGAATATAATTTATCTTTTCCGAATTTTGGGGAGAATAGAGAGACAATATTAAAATACATAAACAAAATTAAAGCTCATAAAATTTCAAAAGTACAATGTAAATAAAGGCTTTGGGAATATAATTTTTCTTTTCCAAACTTTGGGGAGAATAGAGAGACAATATTAAAATACATAAACAAATTTAAAGCTCATGAAATTTTCAAAAGTACAATGTAATTTTTTTTACTTATAAATTTGCAATGATAGTCCTCCATTTCAGGTTTTTTGAAAATTTTAGCATTATTTTCCTTGATATTTTTGTACTTATAAATTTTACTTTATCTACAAACAAATCAAGTGGCTAGTTTATTTACTAATTTTCACTTCTTTTTTATTAATGTATATGGACCTGTTGTATACACGCAAAAGAAAAAGATTTGGGAGGATGTCACACTCATCATTAAATACATTTCACAAGGAGTTTGTGATAATTGAGGGAGATTTTAATATCATTTTAAATGATGGGGACAAGAAAGGAGCATTCAGAAAGAAAAATCAATCTCAATTTGACTTCATTGAATTCATGACAAATGTGAATTTGCAAGATATAAAACCAAGGAATGAACTATGCACCTAGAATAACAAAAGATTGGGTTTTAGCTAAGTTGCTAATTCGGGTTAGGGTTCAAGTACGCAAGTATGGCAATTTTTTTCCTTGGGTATGGGTACGTCTACACACACACACACACGTATATATTCAAACATCAAAATTATAAAATATAACTATAACTTCATAGCTATAAAAAGAGTGATACTCATAAATCCATAATTGCCAATAAATAAAAATTATAAATACCTCATAATATCATTCATAATTTGCAAAAATTATAAAATTCAAGTCTCAATATGTCATTACACAAGGAAAATTCAGATAATAATCCATATTTAATATTCATATTCATCTTCATTAGAAGCATCAAGGTCAACATTAGGTTCCACTTCATTTGAACCACAATCCATCAGATTGCCACTCCCACTAGCTACGTCTGTGTCAAGTGCAAGAGCTGCCTCATCTAAATAGACTTGGGCAAGTTGTGCAATTGTAGCATCTAAATCAGCAACCTTCAAAACCCGCTAAGAGAAAAAAAAAATGGTGAAAATGAAAGTTTTGTGATGGAAATATTAGGTGAAATGACAAAAAGAAGGAAAGGTAGGTAAAAATTAGGGTTGTGGGGGCATTTTTTATTTTTGAATGGTTTTTCTTTTACTTGGGCCCATTTTTGGACACCTACGGTGCTGAAAACGTCCAAGTTCACCTAGGGTTCAAACCAAGCACCCAGGTTCGAACCCAGGGCCAAACCTAAACCGAACCCGAACCTAGATTGAACATGAACCCATAGCCATACCCAAACCCAGACCCACAAATCCAGTAACATAGCATTTTAGCAATATTGCTAAAAGATTAGACAAATTCATCTGTAGTAGAGATTAGACTACACTCCCCATGACTTGTAAATGTAATATACTTCCAAATTCCAATCATAGGATCATATCACTATCCAATTCAGCTTGACTTAAAAGAACAAAAATCAAAAGGCACCCTTTCAAATTTAAGAACATGTTGATGAGAGATCAAGAATTTATCAAAAATATAGAAAAATGGTGGGCAGAATTTCAACACAAAACAATAAAAAAATGTTCACACTATTAAAAAACTACAGTATGTGAAAGAATCCCTAAATAAATGGAACAAAAACCATTTTAAGAACATATTTAGAAAAAAAGATATATTGAAGGAAAGATTAGGAAAACAACAAAAAACAAAAACTTTAACGAATCAGTACTAGGAAATTTTAGTTAGGGAAGAGATATTTTGGAGACTAAAATCAAGAGAAACATGGATCAAAGACAGGAATAAAAACACAAAGTTCTTTCATAATTCCACAAAAACTCAAAGAATGCACAATAGAATCACAAGGATAAAAGAAAAAATTGATCAAATAGTTGAGGATTTGAAAATCAAGGAAGAAGTTATTACATTATTCAAAATATTTTGAAAAAAGAAAGATCGGATTTGAAACACCAAAAAAACATAGTGGAAAATATACCAAAATTAGTAAATGAAAAACAAAACCATATACTAATGAGTCTGTTCATTGAGGAAATAAAACAATCTATAAACGACTACATCTAGATAAAACACCCAAGCCAAATGGCTTCCCACTAATTTATTTTCACAAATGTTGGAATATAATTGGCAGGGATGTATTTAGCAGTTAAAGAATCAAGAAAGAAATGGAATATGCTAAACTTAAACAATTTTCATAGCTTTGATTCCTAAGAAGGAGATAGCATCAACCTTTGAAGATTACCAACCAATATCCCTATGCAATACAATATAAATGATAATATATATGTTACCGGTCTGCTATAGGTAGGGATTGGGTCCTATTGACGCAGTCAAGGTAGGGAGATCCAATGAAGGACACACCCGCCTTGCAGCCCATAACACAAAACATCATGCAAGATACCGGCAACCAATAACACAACACAAGATATAACCGGTAAGCAACCCTAACTGGTAGAAGCAACACAAGATATAACCAGTAACCAGATAAATCAATCACTATACCCATTTAATGAATTACATAAGCCTTCAGCGGCTACACATGTTGGACCGCAGCCCAGGATTACAAACAATCCATACAACACAAATCTAAGATCTGCAGATCTTCTGCTCGACAAATAGGCCTCCGGTAACAGTTTGCACCGTTCTGCACTGATCCAGACCTCAGTCCCCCCGGACCAGTTTCTCTCTAAAAACTACATCTTCACTCGATCTCTTCTTTCCTCAGACCTTTGTCCTCCAAAATGAATCTCTAAGATTTCCCTTTATACCATCCGCAAGCAATAACAACTCGATCAAGTCGGCCAAAGACCAACCAGTTCATGATGAAATGTGTAAACGATAACATGTCGGCCCAAATCACCAAGAACATCTTCAAATGCATAAAATTTCACGTGGTCCTCCGGAAACATCGGACAAGGCCCAAAACAACACCGCTCAATGATCCGCAAGTTACGGAAACCACCCACAACCCGATTCATCTTCGCTCCATACACTGCAAAACCAACCAGTAAGAACATACCAATACCGGGCCAATACCAGGATCGATGTCTCACCGGGAACAAATCCAATTGTCGGTTTGAACTACTCTGGTGCTCCTGCATTAGACTCTTGGGGTTAATTGAAAAGTGAGTCCCATCACTTGATCCGGTTCGGTGATCTGTCAGTAGGTACTTGCAACTGCCTCAGGGGTTTGGCGGTTTGACCACAGATTCTGGTTGCCTCTCCTCGGCAATCTACTGGTCCACCCTGCAGCCTGCCTCAGTTCGGTGATCTGTTCAAGTCTACAAATTGCCTCAACTTCCTTTCCAACCAACCGGTACATAACCGGGTCTTCTTCGATCAACAGGTTCACAAACCAACTCTGATACCACTTGACGCAGTCAAGGTAGGGAGATCCAATGAAGGACATCCCCGCCTTGCAACCCATAACACAAAACATCATGCAAGATACCGGCAACCAATAACACAACACAAGATATAACTGGTAAGCAACCCTAACTGGTAGAAGCAACACAAGATATAACCAGTAACCAGATAAATCAATCACTATACCCATTTAATGAATTACATAAGCCTTCAGCGGCTACACATGTTGGACCGCAGCCCAGGATTACAAACAATCCATACAACACAAATCTAAGATCTGCAGATCTTCTGCTCGACAAATAGGCCTCTGGTAACAGTTTGCACTGTTCTGCACTGATCCAGACCTCAGTCCCCCCAGACCAGTTTCTCTCTAAAAACTACATCTTCACTCGATCTCTTCTTTCCTCAGACCTTTGTCCTCCAAAATGAATCTCTAAGATTTCCCTTTATACCATCCGCAAGCAATAACAACTCGATCAAGTCGGCCAAAGGCCAGCCGGTTCATGATGAAACATGTAAACGATAACATGTCGGCCCAAATCACCAAGAACATCTTCAAATGCATAAAACTTCACGCGGTCCTCCGGAAACATCGGACAAGGCCCAAAACAACACCGCTCAACGATCCGCAAGTTATGGAAACCACCCACAACCCGATTCATCTTCACTCCATACACTGCAAAACCAACCGGTAAGAACATACCAATACCGGGCCAATACCGAGATCGATGTCTCACCAGGAACAAATCCAAGTGTCGGTTTGAACTACTTTGGTGCTCCTGCATCACCTATAGTCCAACCTAGGTTCGGATCTAGATCTAATTTGCCTACGAGTACACACAAGCTCTCACTTTTCACCTATGGGTCCATCCCAAGTGAACTTGAAACAAATTTGGCAAGTACTTGTGCCCAATAGATGAATTTTGCCAAGTTTTTTCTTTAATTTTTTACATTTTTTGACTTTTTCTTTTTACCAAAAAGTGCAATTCACTCCCCAAATCCTAAAACATGGTATAGAAGACATCTAAAAGACAACAACAAACTTGTTTCTCATATTGTAAATGAAAAACAAAAATATTATCCTTAACTGCTAAACTTTTCCTTGCTTGCTATTGCACAAATAGAGTTGAAGATTGATTGGTGAATGTTCCAAACCAGTTGGTTTGCTATTCCTATTCATTTGCAAGAGTTGATTTGTTGCCAAGGAAATCATAAAGGAAGATTTTTTTCGAAAGAGGTAGACCTTTTTAAGTTTTTAATTTCTTTTTTCCTATATATTTTTTTTAATGAACTCTCTTGTTTTATTTTCATTCTTTTAGGTAACTATAACACATGCTTGATTTTTTTAAATGAATTAAGTTGTATTAATATATTTTTGTTTTCATTTGTTTTAATTCTTTGAATGTGTTGTTTATTGAGCTTGTCGTCTCAAGTATTACAATGGGCATCCAGTTCTAACTTCGTGAGACAACCCCAATTCAAAATAGATCCAAACTCTCCCCTTTGGAAATATGTTGAAATGGTATAGCAACTTCCAGGTGGTGGGGGTTATGTTTGGATTTGTAGCGAATGTAATGTTAGATATTTGAGCTCATATAGTTGAGTCAAAAGCCATTTGTGCAAGATCCCTAGACAACGCATCAATTTTTTCTCGAGGCAAAGATGGTAACATCATTCCAAAATCACAAGTCTTGGCATATATTGATGACCAAGAAAAAGCAAATCAAGCAGCAAGCCGTAAATCACATAGTCCTTTGTTAAATAAAGGATATTAAGGAATGACGCCCCACTCCACCACCTTCTAATTTTCAGCCTATGGAGAGCCATTCATTTTTGTCCCCATTTAAATAACAACATATGGCCTATACACATAAGAGATCAAAGGGACCATAGGAAATGGCATTTCATAACGAGTCTTAAGAGATTGCCAATCAACACATAGCAAGATGTGTCTATGCAAATGAATTGGCATTCAATGTTAATCCCTCACTATATTGGCAACAAATGGTAAAAGCAATAGAGGAGGCTCCAAAAAAGTACAAGGGCCCTGGTTATGAGAAGGTGCACAACACCTTATTGGAAAAAGAGGTGAAGTTTGTAGAGGAGTCCTTGAAACCCATAAGGGACTAGTGGACCAACACAAGGGTGGCCATCATTTCTAATGGATGGAAAGATGCAAGAAATTGGTCATTGATCAATGTTTATTGCAGTGTCCCCTAAAGGGGTAATGGATTGTGAAAAGGAGGTGAAGGATGGTATGTTTATTGCTAGCATTCTTTGTAAAGCCATTGAGGAAGTGGACCTTTGAAATTGTAGTGTCCTAAATTGTACTCCCTTACAATTTGGACCGTGTTTAGGGCTCTCACCTTAGCGCCTGCATCTCCGCGCTTGACAGAAACCTATTTATGCCCCCACCATGCAATAATGGCCATATTATATCATATCATCTTGCTGGACCCCTTAACCCTAGCCCAATTTTGGGGTAGGACCAAGGCGTGGCACATGGTCCTCACCAAGACCATGGTGCCACGCCATGGTCCTCCCTAATTGGGGCCCATTTTGAACCCTTTACCCTATCCAAATATTGGGTGGGAAAATTTCCCTGTATCGGCCTATGACGGAAAATTAACATAATTAACGATGGTCAAGTGCATAAGGGGGTCTTCCTCTCTCATTTGGGTACAAGAGGCATAAGTGGATAATTGGGAGCATCATTTTAAATTCCCTTTAAGCATCCAAAGTCTTCTCTTATCATTCCACACATCATAAAATCGGGCCCTTTACCCTAAGTGTGCCCCTTTTTATTCCTTCAATTAATTAATTCACTAAAGGCCCTTATTATGTCCTACTTTGATCTTCAAGGCCTGATTTAGCATATCTAAACATCTTTAATCATCGCACCCACTTGGGAATCACCTTATAATCACAATACCTTGCATCCCTAAAAATTTGGGAAAAAGTTGGTCAGACCGATGTGAATCACATCGGTCCCTACTTTTTCTCCCCGAATTTCGGGATCATGATTTGGCAATATTATAATGTTCAATGTTCAAAGTTCAAACCTGACTTAGTGTGAAAATATATCATTTCTAAGTCGGCCTATGATAAAAAAATAAAAATGTTAGGGTTCCATACATATAGCCTTTCCTTTCCTCATTTGAAGGATCTGATTCAACATCCATCAACAAGCAACTGAAGGAGCCTCTTGTGAAGTGAAAGTCCAGATTATTTGAAGTCTTCTCAAGCAATTCTACATCAACCATTTTCATTCAACCATTGTGGAGCAACTTTATATCATTCATTTGCAAGCATGTGTGTGTTAGAGATTTATCATGTTCATGCCATTTCATACAACATATGTGATTACATTCAAGAAGCAAAGCATCATTATCAGTCATTACAGATCTGAGGTATACCTTTCCATTATTTATTTCAAGCATTTGCAATATTTCATTCAAGGTTGATTCCAAACCGGGGTTTGACTTAGGCAAACCCCTATTCCCAACCCCTCTTCTCTTCTTTCTGTGTGCAGGGAATAGGTACGGAGATGTACTCTTTAGATTAAGCTTTATTAACTGAGACGAATCAACCATTTTCGACACGCGAAAAGTTCGAAGGACCGATGTGCTGCGCCATGGTCTTGGCACTTTTTGGGCAATTTTGGGAAGCAAATCTGATTCAGCCTATATTACTCAGATTCAGGTGCGTGTGAAAATCCCGCATCTATAGCTTGCTATTTTTATGCTTTTACCTCCATTTTTCAGCATTTTATCTAATTTCAGCACTTCAACTTACAAAAGAGGAAATCAAAACCAATCCAATCCATTTAGTATTCAGTCCCTAACTAATTTGTGACTGAATCTAGTGGATCCTAACCCTCTTTTGAATGTGAAGGTCTCAAGTGAAAATTGATTTAGTGGTTTCTCCCTTCTATGTTGCAAATCGCTAAATCAAATTTCCCCCTTTAAAGAAATATTGTGCAAGTTACACTAGACAACCAAAAAGTGTAGAGCAGTTGAGTTATTGGTTGAGTGTTATTCACACATTTTTTGGGCACCTTGTATTGTCCACTCCCTCAACCTTCTACTACAAAAAATTGGCATCAAAAGTGATTGGATAAAATAGGTGTATGTTGAGGCCGAAGACACCCAAATGTTCGTCACCAACCACCACATGTCACAAGGCGTATTTAGAACATTCACCAAATTAGAGATGTTGAAAGTAAGTTAAATATATTTCACTTTAGTAAACTCTTTAATTCTAAATTTTGTAAATTTTTTATTTTATTTTAAATAGGTTGCTAAGACTTTGTTTTTCCTCCAACACAAATGTGTTGAGACAACTTGTGAAGGTCGTGAGGCACTTTCTAACATGGTCACTAGCCAAAATTGATCCATGTGGAGGCAATCTACCACATTGCTACAAGGGCAACAAAGGCTATGATCCTAGAAGACATTTGGTGGGGTCAAGTTGGGTATCTCCTCAGTTTGTCTAAACCATCATTAAGCATGATCCATTATGCCGACATAGATAGGCCTTCTTTAGATGAGATATCTGATGGCATCAACTCAATGATTAAAAAGATGAAAGCCATCATAAATTCAAAAGAGCAAGATCTTGAAGAAAATTACTTCAAACAACTACACAAAATCAATGAAGAGATATGGAAGAAAATGACCACTTTGCTACATCTACTTGCCTTACATTGAGTCCCAAATATTATAGTGTTGAGCTCTTTTCTGTGACAATAAGATTTGCCCCATATAGAGATGTTTTAGTAGGGTACAGGGCAGCACTTCGTAGACTCTTCATTGATTGTGACATGCAGGATGCAATAAGGGTTGTGTTCATGGATTTTGCGTGCTCCAACGACTTGAGCATTGATGCTCATTAGGACAAGGATAAGGTTAATGCTCATAGTTGGTGGTACTTCCATGGCCAATCATTCACACAACTACAACCTCTTGCGATCAAAATTTTATCGCAAGTTTTATAAAAAAAAATAGTCTTTTAAGTTCTATTAATATTTTAATTTTTTAATTTATATTTTTTAATTTTTGTAACTCTTAACACTCTATTTTTTTCTTAATAGGTTGCTAGTTCCTATGCATTTGAGAGGAATTGGAGCATGGTCTCCTCCATTCACTCAATAAAGCACAATCAACTATACTCAAAAAAGGCAAAGGACTTAATGAATGTGCATTCAAACTTGCAACTCCTTACACACAAACAAAGTGGCTACAAGGAAGTGGGATATTGAGCTAAAGCATATTAACTTGGATGCTTCCAATTCCCACTTTGCTGCATTTGATGGTGATAATAAGCCAACTAGAGAGCATGAGAGTGCTAGTGCTTAAGCCAATGCCAGTAGCACTATTAGTAAATCTTCTAGTTTACCAGTACCTACATCATCTAATGTGGATGGCGATGATAATATTCTTGAAGACCCATACGAATTTGATCAATGATGTCTAATTGTTGACACTTGACATTATTATTCTTTAACTTTAATATATATTATGACATTTGAATTTGACTATTAATATGGTGGTTTTGTTAATTATATAATATAAGATGCTATGTGTGGTGTATTTTTAAATTCATTACTGCTGCAAATATGTATATATTTCTGGTTTCAATATGCTTTTGTATGGATGAAACCAACCCCAATGTTTTTTTTACCAAACCTTCAACCTAAACAAAAACTAATACCAAGGCCGGTAACTTAGCACAAGCATAAACCAAATTAGATCAAATTTATTTCAGCTGAGGGTGACAATAATTCAAAATTAAATACTATTTCTTGGAGTAAAAGTGAAAGAGAAGCATACTCAGCTCTAAGCATGATCTTGAAGATATTTTTGAAGCAAGAATTGAAATTTGCCCTATAGCCTTACCCCTCAACAACCACAAAAATTGTGTTTGAGGCTGCAAAGTTTTCCATCTTACTTCCCTCTTCACTATAAGCCATCATCATTCCATTCTATTCTATCAAAATGTATAAACAACCTAGAAGATAGCATTCAAATATGGCTTAACTATCTTTGTTTCTTCCTAGTTTCACCCCTTTAGACTTCACTGCTCCTTCCCTCCAAATGACTCATTAAGTCCCTATAATAACTTGTTCCAAAGCTCACATTTAGCATAGGCAAGGAGGATGTCGACAAAGGTGGTGGAGTCTAGCTTTACACCTGCCAATTGCATTTGCTTGAAGGTTTTTTGAACCCTTTCAATAAACTGGTTTTGTGAATATCATGCAATCATGGTATTCCACGAGAACACATTTCTTTGAGGAATTCCAACCAAACCATTCTCTTGCCTTCTCCATGCTTCCACATTTTGCATATATGTCTACTAATGTAGTTACAACCACTCTGAAAAATTTCCATATCCTTTATGCAATAATGGATGTTTATGCCTTCTTCCACCAACACCTATCTTATCCCTTGTTGTTCTCAAAAATGAGCAAACCAAGTTCACCTACAATCTATCTATGAAATAGCCAACTTCATACAATGAAGAACTTTAGGACTTGGACAACCTAACAAGGATTTGAATCCTTCTACTCTTCAGGCTTTGCAAAACCTAGGTGGGTGTACCTTTGATGCATTGACTCAGACCCATTACACACATATGATAGCATCAATAAAAGCAGATAGATCTCATAAGGCTTAACAACTAGGAGGTTACTACAGATGGGCTAGATCTACATTGACATCTCAACTATATTGGAGCATGAGATAGGTGGAACCAACTAAAACTACAAACATAAAAGTAAAAGGATATTTGATTTAAAAATCTATGAGAACCCCCAAAATCTGCAAGACCAGTGCCTTATCCAAGGGCATGGAGTCATACATCAAACTGTAAATGAAAACCTCCATTGCAAATCCACCTTCATCATTAAATATCCCTGCATTAATGCCTTACAAAAATGCATTACTCAGCTCACTCACAAAACCATCAAATCTAGAAAATATATCCCATTATCTATGACTGATTACAGAGTTTAAATTCTTCCTTGAAGAATGCCTGCAAACAATCACAACAATCTCCTTGAGATTGACAAACTCCAGCCTCCTTGAGGATTTAATTTGTAACAAAGAAATATATATCCAGAGACAACTTTGTGTGAATTTATGCATGCCTTACATACATAAGAACCTGCAACAAAAACACTTACAGCAAGAAGATATACTCCATTACTTGGAAAAAAGACATTATATTACAAACTTGGAAAAACTCAGAACTGGAAACCAAGATTATGGAGCCTTGCTCTCAAAAATATGAAACCCTTACAAATGAAAAGAATTGAGAAAGGCCATGAGAAGAAAATCGGATCTCATTCCTGACAATGGCAACTGCCCTATCTTTCAGCATTAACTGTTTCGCACACTTGGCCTACAGAAAATCCTCTCTTTCTGACTGAAAAATAAATTCTGAGATCCTGAGGTAACTGCCCCAAAAATATTTGTCGTGGGTTACACTTGACTGCAAAAATGGATTCCTCGTTTTTAGAGCTTTCCAACAATATATAACACTTATATATCGGGCAAAAAATAATCCCTCAGCCATCGGTCTCTCGAATGAGCCTAGTCATTAAAATTTCGGCCTTTTCACAATAGTCTGAAACTATACTTTAAACCTTTGAATTTCCCACCCAAATCTCTGCCACGTGGCACCCCCTGATTGGCTCTGGGGTCCCTGTCTTGCCACCTCTGCACGGCCTGGACTCACCGCCGGAATGAAGCTCTTTGTTATTCGTTGATCCACAATGATTATTCATCGTGCATCTCTGCATAGCGGATCAGCGACCACCGTTGGATCCTTTCCAAACTGCCCGCTGTTTATCTTTCCTCCGATCTGCTCACTTACTGGGTCCCACCACTTGGTCGCCAAGTCGCGCCGCTTAGCCATCGAGCATCTTTCCATCGCGACATGGCGACCACCGTTGGATCAACTCGCCCGACCATTGGATCGTCCTCAACCTGCTCGACCTTTATCTCTTCTGAGCGGCTCCCTCTATCACTTTGTCCATCCACCCCATGTGTCAACGTTTGGTTTGCCCGTGGATCCACCTAACCACCACATGGGCCTACCACTAGACTTGGGCCCGCCCTGGTTATTCTTCTACTCTCTAACACGTGGCACGTCCTAATTCGCCCTGAGCCCACCTGGACTGCCACCTCAACTGCCACCTTGCCAGTCGCTATGTCGCGAGGGATAACCATCGAGCATCTTCATCTCGCAGTATAGCGACGGTCGTTGATCTGCTTTCAAACTGCTCGATCCTAAACACCTGAGTCGCTCACCTATTCCGCACGTGCTTTGTCGCCAAGTCGCAGGGATAACGGGCGAGCATCTTCATCTCGCGGTATAGCGACCACCGTTAGATCTTTCGCACCACCGTCCAATCTTCCTTGATCCGCCCAGCCTTTACCTTAGCTGATCTACTCCCTTCCGCATTGTGTCACCACGTGTCAACCACTGGTTCGCTCATGAGATCTGCCTGGGCACCACCCGTCTTGCCACTTCAGCACCACCGGACCCACCGTTTCACTTTGGTTTGTTCGGCATTAGTCTTTCGGCCAAACTACCTCCTTCGGCAAGCCGTTCACATGTCCCATTGAACCTGCAGTTTCATCAATACCCTCACTTTATCAGCAAGACCAGTTTTGATTTCTTCGACGTACTCATGTCGATGGAACTGAGCCTTCGACGAAACCCTTTAGAGATTCATCGCGGCCAAGGTCTGCTCGATAAGTCACCTACCATCTGTGCTGTCGCGTGTCCCTTCCTCATTCATTCTGCGCATCCGATTGGCCACCATCTAACCTGCCACGTGACCGCCACTTCACCATCGCCGGACCCACCACTTGGACCAGGGCCCGCCACCGCATTAGCCACTGGACCGCCACCTCATCAGTCACCAAGTCGCGATGATATCTGGCGAGCATCTTCCTCTTGCGACATAGCGATAGTCATTGGATCTATCTTGATCACTGTTTATCTACCCGACTTGCTCGTTGGTTAATTCTTCGCGCCAGCCTGCACAAAATTCGAACGCCTTGAGATGTGCACGCACGCGAGGGGCCTACCACTTCCTTAATCGGCCACTTGCCAAAAGCCCGTAAGCTTTGACACTAAGGATATATGCGGCTTTGCTTTTAAATGCGATGAATTTCCTCCGCGCGACCAATGTGGGATAAATGGTCTACGCCTGGGCCTTTGCTTGAAAACCCAGTTTGCATCCTCCCCTCACGCGAAAATTCCAATTAAATGCAAATGGTTGGTGTATAGCCAGTGCCCCTGCGTGGTTCCTGAAGAGGCTCAGAAACCCTCAGGCAAAAGCAAATGGCAGGAGTCGCGTGACTGAGGAAAGGACTGTACCTTTGATGCATTGACTCAGACCCATTACACACATATGATAGCATCAATAAAAGCAGATAGATCTCATAAGGATTAACAACTAGGAGGTTACTGCAAATGGGCTAGATCTACATTGACATCTCAACTATATTGGAGCATGAGATAGGTGGAACCAACTAAAACTACAAACATAAAAGTAAAAGGATATTTGATTTTAAAAATCTCTGAGAACCCCTAAAATCTGCAAGACCAGTGCCTTATCCAAGGGCATGGAGTCATACATCAAACTGTAAATGAAAACCTCCATTGCAAATCCACCTAGGTTTTGCAAAGCCTGAAGAGTAGAAGGATTCAAATCCTTGTTATGTTGTCCAAGTCTTGAAGTTCTTCATTGTATGAAGTTGGCTATTTCATAGATAGATTGCAGGTGAACTTGGTTTGCTCATTTTTTAGAACAACATCCCTAATAATGGTTGTGAATCCAAGCCCTTCCTCCTCTCGTCCTTGTAACCCATACGCCATAAAAAATGTCCCTTTTGTCCTAACTTCTTCTAGCACTCATGCCTCATTAATTTGCCCCCATTGACTCTTTTAATTTATTTTATATTATTTGTTTAGAATCCCGCTCTCCTAAAACAAGAGATGTTTAAAACTTCAAAGTATCAGCAGACTCCAGCTGTAATATCCCCTTCTTATATTGGACTAAAAATGCAAGGAATATCATCAAACAATTAGCTGGCAACCTGCTGTTCTAAGTCTCGGTCTGTATAACCTGCATGTTATGCGGTTTACTAGTCTGCTGAATAACTTGCGTGTTATTCTGTTTTGACTGTTACAAAGTTCTGATTACTTTCTCTGTAGTTGTTTGAATGCTGATGGAGTGTATATTTGCTTGTTTGTTCATATAGGTGTAATGTAGTGAGCAGAAAGACAGATTGACTAATAAAGACAAATAAGAAACCTCAAAATTTAACATCCACAACTAATTGTCGTTTCGTCAAACATATGGCAGGCATCTTCAGATTTAAGACAAAACTTATTATGGCAAATATAAAGCTCATAAACTGATCCTTTTATTTGAATGCACCCCCATTTACAACTATCAAGCTCTATGCTTGCAAAAATTTATGCATTATCCTCTATACTCATAAATATAAATAATTATCTATGGCAGCCACACCAAAAGCCTTTATAGGCAATGTAACTATAACAAAAAACAAGGTATGAACATGGTAAAATAAACCGCCTATTGCTGTAGATGAGGAATCAAGTCATAACTAAGGTAATATGCCCTTCCAAGGGCCAAATTGAGCTCCTTCCTTAGCCGCCCCTGTTTCTGATTACTTCAGTCCATAGAAAATAATATACTGCTGTTGCATCCAACAAAAAGCATCAATACCCCCTTAGGGAACAGGCGCTTAGGTATGGGATTGAAGAAGCAACAAAATTACTCCACAATGTGCATCTTTCCTTGCCAAAACAAGCCTTCCTTCAAATCACCCCTGTTCAGAAGTAGAAGTCTGATAATAAATGATTTCCAGCACATAACTCTCCTTTCAATCACCAAACATGATTGTATACCTTCACCAACAATAGCACTGTCCTCAAATGAAGGTTTTGATGTTCAAACGAGGTGATAACAGCAAAATTGTGGGTAAGGGTGACTGATCGAGCTAGCTTCAGACCTGATCCTTTTTATGATAACTGCTCCAAATCTCATCCAAACTGCCCCTAGGAAAATCACTTGCCTTCCCTAATCATAGCGCTGCAACTACATTTATTCACCATCAAAGCTACTAGGGTGAATCACCTTATGTCTCCAATAAAAGTCGATGCAAGTGAGGGCTAATAGAGCCAAATCTTGACATCCCCAAAACTGATATAAATCCATTACTGAGATAAGAACTCAGTGGGTGTAGTGCAATCAGCTCCAAAATGGCAACCTTGTTGAAGACATTTGATGCCAAACAATATCTCCAATATTAATCTAAGTAAAATTGGCCCTTGGCCACCAATGTAGCACAAATAAGAGTATTGAAGTATCACCTCCTCAATACAACCCCTTGAGAGATCTTTCACTCCCTCAGTTATGCTATCAATGGGAGTTTCCGTTCCCAAAGACAATATTCTGCAGAAACCCTAGTTTCCACAAACTCCACAAAGCAAATATCAATTCCTGGCTGATTAGAACCCGAACTAAACCTTCTTTTATACTTTTTTAATCCATCATCCAGAAGCTTCTAGAAATAATATTAATTTAATATTATTTCACTTAAGTGACTTTATGATATAAATTTAAATTAAGTCACTTTATTAAATTAATTAAATATAAAGTCATCTTTTAATTTTTATTTTATTTGATAACTTTATAAACAATTAACTTAATACTATTAATTGAAATAATTAATTAAACTATCCAAAAAAAAATAACAATAATTTGGACAACTTAACTAATTAAATTAATTGATTACTCTTACTCCAAAAATGGGGACATTACACCAACTTTTTGATGGGATGTTGATCCTAAAGACACCACCCAAATTGATGAGGTGGAGGCACAAGAGGAATTGGCTGGAATTCCATTGAATGAGGCAGCCCGTCATAGTGGTAATGACTCAGAGTCAGACTCTAATTTTGATGGTGTTTGCAGATGTTGAATAGGGGCAGCAACATACTTTCTATGATTTTGTCATTTTTTGTTGAAACTTGCAATCCTTGGGCATTTGTTGTACTTTCTAATTTTATATAATATATTAATATATCATGTGCATGTACATTGACAATGAATTGTGAAAGCAATTAATTTGACATGTGGTTAATTTTTTTAACTCTTGCGTGAATTCTCAATTCAACTCTAATGTTGCGTATTAAAAATATACAACTCACATAAAAAATGTCTTATTTCAATGTTATCATATGAATATCTGAAATTCCCTATATTTTCAAAATAAATCCTATTTGTTTCTATAGTTGTCCCATCTACCATCCCCTGCAGTCCCCTAAATAACCTCAAAAACATCTATCCCCAAAATGTGTCCCCCCATCCCCACCCTAGAAACTTGGCGGAACATTATAATACTATTAATACACCTTGACCGTTTTTTAGATAGTTGTTTACTTCTTGTCTACAAAAGAGTTTCATTATAATTTGAGGGAAAACCATTTTTAATAATACAAATAAGTTTTAATATCTTTAACTTTATTAAATATTAAAGTTTATATTTTTTGTCATTCAACTTTCTGATTTTTCTTCCTTTGTATTCCTTATTTTACATCCCTCTACTTCCCCCTTTATTTAATGGGCTAAATTGATCTCGAATCTACCATTTGTTTTCTAAATCTTGATAATGGATCATGGAGTATGATCTGAAATGTTGAATTAAAAAGCTTGTAATGTCCCATTCTAAAATTCCTTATTTTTGCCTTAAATAAATAACGCTAACTCACAATAATAATTGCATAATTAGTTATAAATATTAACTTGACCTTAAACTTATGATTTTAATTATCGTATACTTCAGATCTAAAGCTTATAATATAACTCTGAAAATATAAAACTTATTCTTTCGTCTCTGCTGTAATCCTTCCAATTTGCAGCTCTCTCTCTTTGTATAAATTTCTTTGAAATGTTTCCAATTTCAACCAAAGTTATGGGTTTTGTCTCCTAACTTGCAAGAGAAATTAAGGTTTTTTGTCCTTTGATTTCTGATCTTCAGAGGTTTCATCCTCAGGTTTCTGAATCCTTAGTTCATATTTCACAAGAGAAATAAACAATATGTCTTCATCAAATATGATCCCCCTTCCTCTTGATTTTATCTTCCTTTAAATACCTTCTCTATTTGATTGATATACTCTTCATTTCATGCCTTTTGACCCTTTCATTAACTTAATTAATTTTCAGTTTTAATGATATTGCTTATTTTTCCTTCATCGCTCCTTTTACTATCATAGGCAGCTGGTGTTGATAATTAAATTCCATGTTATGAGGACAGCAACCTATTTGCTGTAATTATCCTTGGTGTTAAAATTTTATTAGCAACCTGTCCATGATTTTTTTGGCGTGCAATGCATTCATGGGTGGGGAAATAACAAAGCTCTTCAACCAGTTATATCCAAAAGCATTTCTAATTTTAGCAACATATAAATTGTGAGCATAAAATTCTTATTCAATAAAGTGAGAAACATGTACTTCCCTGCCTGGAATGACCTGCAACAGAGATCACATCTGAAAAAATGTCATCCAAGTTAATATCACTATAAAGTATAATGTTTCAACTCTATCAGAATTAGCTGTAGATCAATTTGAACTCCAATTAATTAGTATAGAAAAGTCCAAAGCTGATCATCATGTGAAGTTTATCTGAATCCTTGAAATTCTATATCATTCAAACACTTAAGTATGACAGACAATGAGATTTCACCCAGATCAGCATAGAGAAGAGGAAACTACTAAATTATCAACGAAGAGGAGACTACTAAAATCAGACATGTAATCATCAAACACTCGTCATAATGGCAGTACTTGTCATTGTATTTAAAAATGCTAAAACATAATATTTCTTGTATTTTAAAGACTGAACCTTAAATGTTTTCCAAGCCACCAAATCAAAAAACTTATATGCTGGTCAAAAAATGCAAACTATACCTGATTTTAATTTGTGATGCTCTAACTCCTGACATGGCAGCATTTCAACATGAAACTAAGTAAATGAACAAAAGCTTAGATAGAGAGGGTCATCTCACCTCACAAACAAGAGTAAGGATCAGGTAGTTTATTGTGACATGCCGGTACAGTGCAAGGGTAAAACAGATCAAAAGGAGGACATGGTGAGCTAATATAGAAGGCGCCCAGGGATTATACAAATGATTCCCTAGCATGTCCCATTGGTCATAAGCAAAATATCCACAAGAGAAGCATAAGGACTTGAACGCGCCCAGCCATACACCATTAAACAACTCCTCATGATCAAACATCTTTCTTGCACCCTTATTCATCCACACACATAATAGCACCAGTATCACTGCACATTCATTGAAAATGATATCCAATCATGACTAAAGTGATAAAAAAAACATTAGAAACAATGGATAATATTTTTAGTTCAGCATTTAGGAAATCAGTTAAAATATTAGATCATTACATACACCTTGAAACATCAGTCACTATTCACCAGTTAGCTATTAATTGATAATTGAGCAATTCATTCTAAAAAAAAGGAGATCACTTCTTGCATCCTTTCTAATCTTAACTTGTTACTATTTTTATCTTTTCTCTGTAAACATTGGTTTTCACATATGCTATAAGAAACAATCAGAAAGGTAAAGCAAATCCAAAGTCAATTGAGACATAATCATTTTCTATAATTTTGTTCTCCACTATGACTCCTCTCTACTTTGCAATCACAGGAATTACTCATGATGTTTCATCAATGCTGTGCTATTTAACACTCTCAAGCAGCATCATAATTGTTTCCGGGACAGTTCATTCTTCTCTGAATTTCTCGATGTCTGCCAGCAGTTCCAACAGAAAAGATCATATTCACCAACAACACTAACAGAATCCATCATCCAACTGATGGTAAAAACAAAGGCTATTAAATACAAGATGAGAGATGTCTAAAAAAACAATGCCTTAGGCAGAATACCCAGCTTTTGATGAACAGACTTTCAAATCTTTCTTTTGCAGCCTATTTTGCCACAAGAACTAACATTAAAAAAAAAGGGAGGAATTTAAAAAGCTACCCTCCTAGGTTAAAAGATGGAAATTTTCATTACAGCGTGCCCAAAAGCCTTAGAAGAAAATGAAGCACAATCTTGTCTCTGTGTAGGCATGATAGCATACGTTGAAGGAAATCTGAGTATATGTACATAATTTAGAAGCACTAATCAGTGTTCCAAGGGAACACATCCCCAAGGGTCCAGGTTATGTTCCTAATGTCCCAGACATCCCAGGGACTTGAAGACTTAGCAGCAATCCCCTTTTTTCAGGACCGAGCAACTTGCTCCATTTCATGTATAAATTATTATTTTTATAGAGTAAATTTTAAAGGCAAAAAATGCCAAAAACTCCTAAAAAACTTAAGGAGCAAGATTGCCATTGCAAGTGTGGCACATCATATTTACTTTTAAAATTTTCAGCTGCTTTTAATTTGTTTGAGTTATTTTAAAAGCTGTCCCCCTCCTGTCCAAAAAATTTGGGAAATGTTTTGCCATCCCTAAAACCTCGTCACCATGTACCCCCATCTAGGAGGACAAACAACATAAAACTTATTTATAAATAACACCAATAAATTTTCTCATATTTGTAATTTACAGTAATAGCTTAATAAGTAAAATGCACATTACTTAGCTCTGAATTAACTTGAAATCGCTGCCCAACCGACAAACTTGCCTCCCAACCTACAAAAAATATTTTATGCTCCAGAACCTCCAAGGATTTTTACTAAATTGATGGTGCCTCACAAACTCACAATACATAAGATTGGACAAGTAACTCAATGTCTCTATATCTCTAGAATAAAAATTGGGTCACAATAATGTTATACACAAAGCAATTCCCTGTCATTGCAAAACAAAATTACAACCTTCTCTCTGTCCAATGGTCCACAATGCCTCAGAGCTATGTACCATACTTGAAGACAAGGCCGTGGGTGATGGCCAAATTGGGGTAGTCACCACAAGATGCTTGATGTGGAATGACGGTAAGAAAAATAAATGTCAATTGAATGTTCAAGATTTTATGACTAAGCATGGTATGGTATTGTTAAAGTCAAACTACATACAAGGTTGCCCCTTTTGGATGGGTAATGGTGAGCTCAAGAAGAATGAGACACTACAAATTCCTAGCATCATGAAGGCAAGGCAATTGGTCATACTTTTGGGTGAGCAAGACATATGCAAAGATTTATATATCATGGGTCTTGGAGGAATAAGCGAAACATGGAGCTTGCATTGGAAGCATTTAGTGGGAGAGAGCTCACTATGGAGTTGGAATCCAATAAAGAAGACATAGAACTTCAAGGCATTGAAGAAGGAGATCCTAGAGTTGCTAGGGCTATGTGGATGAACGAACATATGGTGACAATCACAATTTGTTTCAAAGGTGAGATGTATGATCATAATGAAATTTGGTCTATATTGGTTATGCTTCTAAGGTGGTCACCAAAGGGGATAATTGTTAAATGGAACAATACTGTTGAGGAACACCAATTTGGCATATAGCTGGGATGAGTATTAATTGCAACAGATCCAAGCTCAGAGCCATTTTGAGTACGGTTCCAAATTTTAGATCTGCTATCCTCAACATTTCCAGCATTTCCTACACTTTCCTTGCGGTCAAAGAAGAGTTTTCAAACACATGCTGGGGAAGTTTCCAGCCCAATATCATTTTTGAGGTATTTGCAACTAGTACAAAGTGGTTTCCAACCATTACATTTCTGATTCTGAGCAAAAGAATGCGGTATTACAACCAAGGTATGGAGAATATCTCTTGGTTTTATGTTGTGTGTAGAAGGCATCACATGTTGAGATCACTAAGTGCAAGCAACCCAACATTTTTAGTCCTGTTGGGAGAGAAATTTGGAGTCATATATAACTGTTACAGCTACCTTCCAGCCCACATACAATCTGATCCAAACCATTTCTCAAGTGGTAAATCTTGGGACATCATGGTTAGAGTCTTTGGAATCCAAGGTAAGCATGATAACACCAGTTTAGAAGAAGTGAGCATAATTGTTGGCATGCAGTGATCACACTTCTTTTAAAAGTACATTATACAGTTGAAATTCAAGATGGATGAGAAGGTGGTGATACTCCAAGGCATATTGAATGGAAACTAAAGCATGGTTGAAGTTAAAAGGATTGAGGTGAGTGCTCAGGGAAACCAAATCACTCCATGCATGGAGATAACCAAGGATCCACTCCAAGGTAAACTACCTTGTCATGATAATGTTTGGGCCACTTTAAATATGTTCATGAAGGCACACCAAAGATGGCTAGCCAATGAGGCATTGGCAAATCAAGAGCTCTTGCTCTTGGGTAAGAGTCATCAACTGAACATAGCTGGTAGAATTTTGGGTGGTAAGAACTAAGATCCATAGATCATGAGGAGTGCTGTTTCAAATTTTAGAACTGCTGTCACCAACGAGTCCAGTTTTTCCTACATTTTATTGGCAGCCATAAAGAAGTTTTTAATCACAAGGAGAATACAGTTCCCACCTGTTGTCATTGGTGAGATGTTTGCATGTAAGAACCTACCAAGGGTTCTCAACTCAGACAACGGAGGTTTAGTTGAACCTATTGAGTTTTATGTTTTGTATTTTGCAATTTCTAACAACAAGGCTAGTTTTGAACAAATAGTATGCAAAAAGCAACATTGGAAAGAGCTGGAAATTAATTGAACTTCATAAAATTAGGATTATCAAACCCTTATTACATCCAATTTGCATAAACACCTTCAATAAAGAAATCAGACAAGACCAGGAAGATTTATTGTCAAATACCTCAAATTTATGAAACCCCTTATTTATCCTGGCTGCTGTACAGCAGCAAATAATGACAGCAAAATCATTTATCAGTCCAAACTACCCGGAATGGTGAGTTTAGCAGCTCAAACTGAAGCTACTAGCTAGGCGTCTCCTTTAGGATTTATTTCAGAATTTTAGAACTCCTCCTTCAACAAAATCGTACCTTTCAAGGAAGAAAGGTACGGCAGACCTGCAGGCTGTACATGCACAAAAACCCCAGCTGTAAGCACACTTATTTCTGCCTCTGTTCTGACTCTGTGGCTGCAATCAATCCTTTGCATAAAATAAATTAAACCTTTCTAATTTGCCCAATCTTGGTTCCTGGATAGAACCAACTGAAAGCAAAATCAACTGATATTTCACAGCCTCTAATGCTGATGCATAGAAATCCACCGTTTTCCTGTACCGATACTTTCAGATCATCTGCAGGAAGAAACCCCTGCTGAAACCCTCAAACCAAAGTCTCCTCAAAGCAAACTCAATATCAAATCTTCACATAATGAAAAGAAGACCTAAAAACTTCTTTTATCTCTTCCCTTTAGGGTTTGGCGCAATTCCCAAGAAAAGTATGATTTGGCATTAAATGATGTTTTAACTTTTAATATTTATTTTTGACTATTGAAGCTTCAAAAATAAATCTCTTTTCAGTTTAATATAAAAGTGGCCCCATCCGATGAGAAATAGACTCACTTAAGTTATAACTTAAAGTGACTTAAAAATATTAAAACATTAAAGTTCGCCATTTAATATTTAATTAAAGTAATTAAATATTAATATCTCTCTAAGTATCCATCAGAATTGCCTGCCGTCAGAACTGTTGCCAAGCCATACTCTGCCACTACCCAACCCACTGGCTAAAAATAGCAGGACTGCTAGAAATAGAAAGTGTCTCAAACGGAGTCCTGGAGACCTCAAATGAAAGCTAGTCTTGTAATGCTCACTCTGAAGATGAAGAATCAATCTCTGGGAGACCCTCTAACCAACCTCATCAACCTACGAGGGTCAGTCATAGGCTAATCTACTTAGCTGACAGATGTCAACTAGAAGGGGACATCACATTGCAGCTGATAAAAGGTGGTTTTTTAACTGCTACAATTCTTATTTTGAGCAATAGAATGAAATGCCACAGCCATGGAACCGCTTGGGGTGAAATGGAAAGGACTTTTGGACACCAAGGTGCAATATAGAAGAGGTGAGTATAGTTGTTTACATGCACTAGTTACATTCATTTTGAAATTTCATTATTAAGAAGGGATTTGAGATGGAGTTGTGTGTCAAGGCAATCATGAGCATCACATGGAGACCTCGAGGAGAAGTTTACATAAAAATTAGAGTGGTGCAATGAAAGCATGGTGAGGGAGCATCAAACTTGGAAGGTTGTGCAAAGGTTTACCCACAAGGAAGGAAGAAAGCAATTGTTGATGATCTTCTACCACCCAAGAAAGGAAGGAGCGTACTTGGGACAGCCATTTACCAAGTTTTCAATCTCAATGCTGTCGTCAAAATCATTATTGGCCTCCATACTACTTCAATACATCTGGTTTTGCAGGGATTTCTAAACATAAAAAGGAAACAGCCACTATCCATGGTTGTTGATAAACCTTTTTGAGCCCCTGCAATTTTCACACCTTTGATTTTGGCAATGGAATATCAGATCTGCTGCTGTTATATCACTATCAGGTTGCTGGAACAGTTGTGATCAGTAATGAACAGAAGCAAGTTGGTTCAATTCAAGGGAAAATCCTCGATGGGAGGAGTTGAAGATGGGTTGCAGCTGAAGGGAATCATCATTGTGGCTACCACGGGACCTAATTGGGTAAAATTTCAATTGAAGTGCGGTTGTCCTAATTCATTTCCAGAGGTGCAACAAGGGAATGACGGATTGCTAAGGCATTGGCCCGTGATGATGGCATATTGGAGCTAAAGTATCCTTGAAACAAAATGTTTCAGAACAAAGGATATTCCAGTTCAGTTTGCAAGGTGTTTTTGAACAGAAGGTTCTCCATTGGACTAGTGCAGGACCTAAGATTGATGAGCATCACTCCATAATATGTTACCTTGACATGAAGTAGATGGAGCTCCTTGATTTATCATTGCTTATGGGCAAGCAATTTGGGGAAGGGAGTAATGTCATCTCCCCTTCTTTCCATCCCTAATCTGCCCCTTTTAATAGTGTTTATAAACATTAATATATATTATATAATATTAAAACATACCTAATATAAAAAATTAATTTATTAATTAATATTAAATATAAATAAATTAAAAATTCAAGTTAAAAGTGATGCTCAAATTGGGCTACGGGACCCCTATTTCAAATAAATAAATAAATAATAATAAAAAATAAAATAAAATAAAATGAAGAGAAATTTTCAAATTTAAAAGTTGGCTCCCAATTTTGGGCCTTGGACTCTTTCCGCCCAGCTGATATAAGTTGATCAGTAAAGTCTTTTGGAGTCTTGAACGAAATTTTGGTGAAGTTTCATTACACTGTGCAAGAAGGATGAAAAGCCTCAATTGCATCTTCAAGGTTAGGACAAAAACCCTACCTCTATTCTTGGCAAATCAAATCAAGGATTGTGGTTTGGGCTAATATTTATAATCTCATTTTTACTTTTAGGAGTACAAGTGCTGAGGAGGATCAGGAAATGTAATCAAGCGCTACCTGTGCAAGAGTCCATTATCATCCTAAGGTAATCATACCATTTTTGGAGGGCACCAAAGAGGGGGATTTTGTAGGGAGCTTGATTGAACATACATAGATTCTATTCCAGATTTGTGAAGCCTTCATACCACCAGATCTGAGGAAAAATACACATTAAGGAGAGCAAAACACCCATTAATTCATGTGTTGGGAGAAATTCACCAACAAGGAGGACGAGATTAAAATAAGGAAAGGTATTGTAATTGTTCATTAATTCTATTTGTCTATTCCTGATCCAGCTTGCTAGAATTTAACAGGTGTAGTTGTCATTAGACTAAAATTCAGTCTCTCCATTCTTGGGTCAATCCACCACTCAAGATAGTATGTGGGCAGAGGAAGAATAATATAGCAGTCGCTTGCATGCATATGGGGTTTATTGTTCCAAAACTAGAACTAAGCTCTAGAAAATCTGCAGTCATTTATTTTAGATCTGAGCTTTGAACCAAGGTCTACGATCACCCATATTCAGATTTGGGCTTTGTACCAAGGTCTACACTGTACAGTCACGCATATTCAAATCTGGGCACTCCTTGCACCTCCTAAAAGCCAAACAAGTTGTTTGAGCGAAAAATCAAGCTTCATGTGTGTAGGATTTAGTTATAATTTGAATACAGTTTGCTGGTAAATGTAAGTTTACATCACAAACTCTTAGGGTTGTACTCAGACCTACTTACTGGTTTGCCATATGTTGTAGCAACAAAAATTATATATGTTTGCTTCAGAGCTTGTGAGCTATTGATTCTATCATTGAATGTTGAGTTACTAATCTCTTAAGTTCTTAACAGAAGGATTATAACATAATTTATTCTAGCAATGGCAATTATAACAGTCATTTTATAAGGGAACATCTCATGAGACATATGGAGAGAAGGTTCAAAAAGCATAATTTATTTTAGGAGCGACTATGAACTGGTATAAGATACCTCAAATTAACTCACCTACAACATGCAGAGGATGTGTAACAATCTCAAATGCACATATATTAAGATTGGTACTGGAAGATCTAAATTGTCTCAAGTCTTAGCGAGGATGCACAACTCATAGCCAAAAAGCTAAGATACCGATTCTTGGCAAAATGGGCTGGGTCCGGGTCCTGATTCTTGCCCGGTCCTGGTTCTCCCCGGGTTCTCCCTGGGTTCCTCCCAGGTCCTGCCCAGGTGGCTGGGTCCTCTGTGGGTCCTGCCACGAAGGACCCACAGAGAACCCAGCCACCTGGGCAGGACCCAGGAGGAACCCAAGGAGAACCCGGGCGGACCCAAGAGAACCAAGGCCCGTGGGTTCCCAAAAATGGGTCCCACGGGTCATAAAAACACAAAAAAAAAATTAAAAAATGCCTTTTTTAATATTTTTTAACATCTAAACCCTAATTTTGCCCCTTATGATGCATGAAATGCATCAAAACATATATATAATTTTGATGTTTGAACATATATATAATATATGCATACATATATATATATAATTAAAATATATATATATGTACGGACGTACCCGTACCTGTACCGAAGTTTTTTTTTTTTTGTTGAATCCGCGAATCCGTACCCGAATCAGTAACTTAGCCAAAAAGCAAAGAAAATGTCTTGATGAGACATAAGGATATGAAGATTAGTGGAAGAATGTATAATTTATTATAGGAGAGAGTAAGAACTGATATATGCTACCTCATACTCATTCACTGCATTGTGCAAGTGTGACAATATCAAATGCAAATATCTCAAGATTTGTATTGGAAGTGCTCATTCACTGCATTGTGCAAGTGTGACAATATCAAATGCAAATATCTCAAGATTTGTATTGGAAGTGCTTAAGTGTAGCAAGTCTTAGCAAGGATGCATAACTCAGAGAAAAAGAGCAAATAAAATGTATTGATGAGAGATATTTAGATGAGATTCAGAGGAAGAATGCATTATTCATTGTAGGAGAGACTAAGAATTGGTATATGCTAGCTCAAATCTGTTCACTAACAATGTGCAAAGAATGTGTGTTTATTGCTATATTGTAACACTACCAATTGCATAATGTGTGTTTATTGCTATATTGTAACACTACGAATTGCATAATGTGTGTTTATTGCTATATTGTAACACTACCAATTGCATAATGTGTGTTTATTGCTATATTGTAACAATACCAATTGCACAAATATATAGGTAAAAGTAGTACATACGGATTGATTATAGATGAATAACACAGCAAATGCTTAACTTCAGTTATTGCTTGATTACAATTAAAGTAGATTGTAATGTTCCGTACCCGAACAAAGATTGGAACATCAGTGGTAACGATGTTTCACAGGATGAATATGATCATACTCGGCTAAGGCATGAATCAATAGCAATGGGAAGAACAATTAAATAAGTTTAAATTAAAGATTTAAACTTATTATTATTAATAGAAACAAGCATACAATGATCGATTTGAGATAAACTTATAATAGACAACCATGGAAGTAATCGAGGGAGCATGGAGATATCGATACGAAGAACATAATCAGATTTTGTCCCTTACCATGTCGACAGCATTCTGAATACCAATTCTACAACTAGTCATCAGCTATGAAGGGATCAATGGCTGCGAGGCAGCAATAACAAATATCGATATGATTAAGTTAAGGGGAGTATAATGGACGAAATGTATCATGGCAGTGATAGAAATCAATTAGTAAGAAGAATAATTGTATGTGGGTAAGAGGACAGTGATTAACAGATACGTAAATATTGTCAGTGATATAATCGATTGTGGGAAGACACGAAAGTGTTTAATTGTTAGCAAGCACCGACTATTAAGAAGATTAATTATGAGATATAAAGTGACATTCAATTACATACAATCAGTGATTAGGATGTCTAATCGATAATCATAATCATCTTGAAGAGGTGCGATTGGCATGAGGAAGGGAGGCGATGGTGAATGGACATGACTTGTCATTCCAGTTGCAACATATAAGAAGATATTTGAAATCACTTCAACCGGCATCATGGTGGATTATTTTTCTCTTCGTTATTTCATCATTTACAAATCTACTCTGTTTAGAGTGACTGGCCTTTAGCATATGTTGCAAGTATTTAAGTACATATCAGAAACAACAATCTTGTTGCTATAAGCAACATATTAGACTCCATTGCAAATATCAAAGAAGGAAGATCAGATCTGGATTGGAATAAACATATAGACAATTCAGGCAGTTTGATAAACAATAAAATGGGCCTAAATTAGGAGGGACATTACATAGATCGAGGACAGTTCACAAATCAGACACCTTCCCTAACTACAACGAGTCTATTTAGAGGGCACAACAGTGATTAATTAGACCACAACCACTTTTCATACGAAGATGAGGTTCAATGGAGGAATGCATAATTTATATAAGAGAAACTAAGAACTGGTATAGGCTACCTCAAATTCAATCACTAACAATGTGAAAAAAATGTGTGACCATCTGAAATGCAAATATCTTAAGATTTGTATTGGTAATGCTAAACCAAATCAAGTCTTAGCAAGGATGCACAACTCATAGCCAAAAAGAAAAGAAAATGTCTTGATAAGAGACATGGAGATGAAGTTTGGTGGAAGAATACACTATTCATTATAGGAGAAACTCAGAATTGGTATATGCTACCTCAAATACATTGACTAACAATGTGCAAAGAATGTGTGTGTTTACTTCTAAATCGTAACACTACCAATTGCACAAATATATAAATAAAAGCAGTAAGTACAAGATTGACTATAGATGAATAACATAGAAATTGCTTTATTACAGGAAGTTCTTGATTACAATTAAAGTATATCAAGGAGGACTGTTTACAAATCAGACACCTTCCCTAGCTGCAATAATTCTATTTAGAGGGAGCAACAGTTATCAGTTAGATTAGAATAGGTATTCATATTGAGATGAGGTTCAATTTATTATAGGAGACCAAGAGATTAAGAGCTTGTGTATGCTGCCTCAAACTCAATCACTAACAATGTGCGAAAAATGTGTGACCCTCTCAAATGCAAATATTTTAACATTTGGAATGGATGTGCTCAACTGAATCAAACCTTGGCAAGGATGCACTACTCATAGCCAAAAAGCAAAGGATGTGTCTCGATTAGACATTTCCAGATGAGGTTTAGTGGAAGAATGAAGAGTTCATTATAGGTGAAACTAGGACTTGGTATATGCTACCTGAAATTGATTCACCAACAATGCGCCAAAAATGTTTGTGATTACTGCTATATTGTAACACTACCAAATGCATGAAATTATAAATAAGAGCAGTACATACAAGATTGATTATAGATAATTGATAAATAACACAACAATAGCTTTATTCTAGGTGGTGCTTGATTACAATTAAAGTAGATCAAGGAGGCCCATTCACGAATCAAACACCTTCCATAATTACCATGATTCCATATGGAGATGAGGTTTAGTGGAAGAATGCATAATTCATTATAAGGGAGACCAAGAATGTAATGTCCCCTTTTTAAGCAAAACTGAACTTGTGATTAATGAGACCAGTTTCTAAGTTTTCTTGTAAGCTACTTGATGAGTAAAGGAGAACTCCAAATTTCTTGGAGAGCACAAATTCAATTTAGCAAGGTTGTTTTTCATTGCAATGAGCTCAATTGCAGGTGTGGATCCTCTTGGCACTTTCATTATTGATTTCCTGCCTTTTGGGAGCTCTCCAAACTTCTTGGAGGAGCATGATATTTTTGGTCAGACACCTGATTGCTTCAAATCACCGTCCTATGAACTCAAAATCACTTTGGTATTATCAGAATTACATAATTATCATTTTGGTGCTTTCCACAACTTGGGTAAATTATTGAGTTATTAATTAATAATTCACTTAACTTGTCCAATGTTGAAATATTAAAAAGACAACCACCTACGATGAATTTACCAATAAGTTCATTGAGAGATTTGACAAAATGGATCTTGAATTGCAATTTAAAGAACTAGCATAGTTGAGACAGCATGGCACAGTGGATGCTTACATTGCTGATTTACAGACACTCTAAATGATGGTAGCAAATCACTTCAAACATCTCCTTCAGAAAAAGATGACAACCTTTGAAATGAGCTGAGGTGGAAAACGTTATGCTTCACATGCAAGGAGCCATGGGCCCTAGGCCATAAGTGTTTTGAGAAAGGAAAAAATCGTCAATTGGAGGCATATTAAGCTAAAGATTCTGAATCAAAAAATTTGGGCCAGCAAGCTGATACAGAGGAAAGCAAGGAAGTAGCACCAAAAGAACCTAAAGAAGAAAGGGAAAGTGAAGGTGCTTTGGCCAAACTCTCAAGCCTTCAGAAGACTGATCCTTTTAGGGTTTGTAAAGTGTTATGTAGGCAACGAATTGTTTCTCTCATTGTTATAGAAGCAACACAACTTCTGTGTAAGATGAAAATGGAATCAAGTAAACTAAGACCTAATCCCACCCTCATGCACACATTGGAATACAAAAGAGCCTAAGGAGATGATTCACTTTGACAACTTCTTGCAAGAGAGAGAGTCAAGAAACATCTTTAGGGTTTCTATTCCTTTGCTGCTATGAAGAGGAGAGGTGCAAATGTAATGAAATGATCAACTAGGGTAGGGAGATAAGCAAAAGTGCAGATATAAACTGAAATACAGAAAAATGCAGATCTGAAACTGAGACACGGAGTATAGAGCGGGAAATTGAATTTAGATGTGTAACTGTCACCAAAATTTGGGCCTGACTGAGCAGGACCAGGGCGTTGGGCGCCTTGGTCCCTGATACTGTGCAAAGCTGAACTTCTGGATTCTGGGATCTGAGACCTTGCACTGCAGAATTACCACAAGAAGCAGAAAACCCTAGAGGACCAAGGTGCCACGCCTTGGTCTTGGACCAGGGCGTCATGCCCTAGTCCCATAAAACTAAGACCTACCTTTGGCCATGAGTCTGCACCTGTGTGTTATGTCAGTTCCGAAGATCGTGCATCCATCGGATTTCTATACCTACACCTACAACTTGAAAAATGGTGTTTGGGTGGCTATATAGGGTTTTGCCTTAGTCAAACCCCTTGTTTTGGTGATTTCCACCTCCACAAATAGCTAATATAAAGTTGAAATGTGTGTGCTAGAACCTTGTGTGTATGCAAGATCCTAAATGTAAATCTAAAGATCTACCCTACGCTTGGAGAGTAAACCCTAAATGAATGTAAATGTAAATGTAAATGCTTCAAATCACAAATGCAATAATGGATCTAAAGCATGAATGTAAATCCAATAACAAGTGTTGTGAAACTCACATAGAGACATGAAAATAACATGAAACCATACCAAACCCTAAGGGAGAGGTACAAGCCAATCAACAGTCGATGATCTCCTATTATTCTTCAACATCCCCAAAGCTTCAATTGATGATGAAAAAGGTTGATGAAGACTTGAAAATATGCTTGATTTGTTGATTGAAGACTCCGCATAACCTGTACTTTCACTTCATAAGAGGCTCCTTCAATTGCTTGTAGATGGATCCTTCAAATGAGGAAAGGAAAGGCTATATGAATGAAACCTTAACTTTGTTTTTGATCATAGGCCGACCTAGAAATGATATAATTTCACACCAAGTCGAGTTTAAACATTATAATACTAGCAAAACATGATCCCGATATTCGGGGAGAAAAAGCAGGGATCGACGTGAATCACATCAGTCTGACCAACTTTTTCCAATTTTTTAGGGATGCAAGGTATCGTGATTATAAAGTCAATTCCAAGTGGAGGTGACGATTCAAGGTTTTTCGATA
The DNA here is from genome assembly GCF_030272615.1 of Cryptomeria japonica. Lineage (NCBI taxonomy): Eukaryota > Viridiplantae > Streptophyta > Pinopsida > Cupressales > Cupressaceae > Cryptomeria > Cryptomeria japonica. Next base: position 307,184,942 of record NC_081408.1, read on the forward strand.
TGCAAAATCGGGCCTTGAAGGTCGAAATAGGACATAATTAGGGCTTTTGATGAATTAATTAATAGAAAGAATAAAATAAAAAGGGGCACACTTAGGATTAAGGGCCCAATTTTATGATGTCTAGAGCGATAAAAGAGGACTTAGATTTAATTTAATTAATTAATTAAATGCTTAAAGGGATTTTAAAAGGAAAATGCAACACACTAAGGCGGGTGCTAACCTAAGCATGGAATTGTACTACCCAATTAAGGGTGTACAATTTGCGACGCTACAACTTCATTGGCAGAGTTGTAGCACGAAGAGGCCTCAAGACTGAAGATTTTGAAGGATTGAAAGTCAAGGTTGCTAACAAATTCACTATTTCATGCTCAAGGAGGATTCCATGATTGAGTCTACTCTTGGGAAACTATGAGGTCAATGATGATTTCTATGTGGTGAAAGACACCAATGTTGTTCTTGGCATCCAATGTTTCCATTCTTTAGAGGAGATCACTTTGAATTTGTAAACAATGGAGCTGAGGTCCCAAGTTGATGCAAGGAAGAAAGTGTTGAGAGGAATGTCTAATGAAGGATCTCATGTTGTCACATCCAATAGAATTGAGATAATGTTACATCGTGGGCAAGGAACAGAGTCAAGACAAGAGGATGGAAATAACTTCCTAACTTTTGATAATCCCCTCTTTGAAATGGATGCAGAAGTGCCCTTTGATAATCCTCTTTTTGTGATGAAACTGAAACACTTCCTAATTACAATAACATAGCAAGTGACTAAAATGGGATTTGGGATCCAGATGAAGCTTTCAGGCATGAGATAGATGCTGTTTCCAATAGTGGAGATGGTTTTTAGTATAACGAAGATTTGAGATCAACAATTTTGGTGAGCAATTTGATTATCGTTATGATTACAGCTTAAGGCATAAAAGCATTTTTCCTTTTAAAGATGTCTTAGGCACCATAACGATATCCCTAGGTGAAAATCACATGAGTATTAAAGTAGCCCAACATAGGCTTGATAAAGCTACTTCATTGGTGAGTGCGTATGGAAGAGATCATCAACAAGGATTGTTAGAGGTTGATGATGATGGAAGAAATGTACTATGGAGAATTATGGATCAAAATTTCAAAAATAATGTTGCTGTTTTCTTTTCAATAAGCCATCATATAATTCCATTTGCATACTTACAAGTGGATTGGAGAGAAATTTTAATCAAGAATTGAAGCATTACTCAATTGGTTATTTTTGAGGAGGTATTTTCAATTGGTAGAATGTTTAGATTGCTTATTCTTGCTAAAAGATTTCAATTTTGCAGCAGTTATTCCTTTTTCAGGATGCTGATTTTGAGAAAATCAGATTATAAGTTGCTGATTTCAGACTTGAACAGCTGCAAGATCATGCATTTTCAGACCACTCGGTCATTGGAAAAGGTTAGTTTATGGTTTCAGCTGAAGAGGATGGATATTTCAACTAACGAAGTTTTGTATTGGGTGGGAATTTAAGTACCAAACAGTTGTCATTTCTTATTTTCAGATTGCATGGACAACAAACCACCACACAGTTATGACTATCATGACAGAGTTCACGAAATTAAAACTAAGAAAGTTAGCATTAACTTTATAGACATTAACAGAATGGTGCAGTGGAAATAAGGTAAAGAAAAGAAAATTTTCAAGGAGCTTGTTGAACTCTTGCAAAAGATTGTTGTTCTTTTAGGAAGAAGAGTAAAGAATATTTTTATGTTAGATGTGTTACAGCATAGTACATCAAAGAAAAAGACTTACAAACCTCCTAGATTGGTTTGGGATCCTAGAGTCACAAGCAATTTTGGAGAGGGAGGATTGTAATGTCCCCCAATCGGCTTATAAACAATTAGCCCAATGTCTAAGTTTTCCTATAAGCTACTTGATGAGTAAGGGAGAACTCCAAAGCTCTTGGAGAGCATAGTTTCAGTTTAGCAGGGTTGTTTTTCATTGCAATGAGCTCAGTTGGTGGTCTGGATCCTCTTGACACTTACAGAATTGATTTCCAACCTTTTGGAAGCTCTCCAAACTTCTTGGAGGAGCATGCTTATTTTTTGTTGATTACTTGATTGCTTCAAATCATCGTCCTATGACCTCAGGATCACTTTGGTGTGTTCAAAATTACATAATTACATCATTTTGGTGCTTTCCACAACTCTCAAGTAAATTATTGAGTTATTAATTAATTATTCACTTAAGTTGTCTAATGTTGAAATATTAAAAGACAACTTAGTGTAATAACTAAGGTTTTAAGTTGTGCATCAATTTGGATGTCTAGGAAAAGGGGGCCTTTTACACATGATAAATTATTATTATTTTTCAAAATGGTCTTTGTGGAGGAAAAAGGAAATATTATTTTAACATTATTTTTTTCCCTCCATAAAAGTTATGAAGGAGGTTGAGGGCTCAATTGAGAGGTTAGACTTGAAATCTTATTTGCTTTGCTGAGGGAGAGAAACTGAGTTCTTCCGTGATTTTTTGAGGATGAAAACCCTCTCGAAATTGCTTGTTTCGGGGATGAAAACCCCCTAGCTGGTTAGAGTGATTTCATACAAAGTTCACCATTGTGCTACAAAGAAGAGTTCAAGTTTTTTGTTGCAATCATGGACGTTTTTCGATGTGTTTTGAAACTCTTAATAGTTTGTTGCTATTGTGAAGAGATTTGTTGGATATTTTGTTGTGTTTGAAGGGTGATTGAAAGAGTTGTTTGTTGTTGGGCCGTACCATTCCTAGTACAGGCCATACCTCTCTGTTGGCTGCTTTTCTGGGTATAATTTCTGAGTTTTTATTTCCTTTATATGTTATATTGGATAGCACTCTTCCATATTTGTAGGCCATACAGTTCAACAAAGGGGCAAGATAGAAATTCTGAGCCGTACCTTATTATGGTTTGTGCCTGTGGAAGGGGCATGAGAATTATGGAAGTGAGGCGCTTAGGGTTTTGAGCTATTTCCACCTTAGATGGAGGCGCCTGGGGTCTACAAATAAGTGCCAATCATTGTTCACGTGAACCAAAGCCAAAACGACTGTTAACAGTTTTCAGGGAATAATTTACAATATAACTTGCAATTCACAAGACACGTGAAGAAGAAGCAATTTCGGCATCAAAAGTCAATCGATTGCTTTCACTAGGAGATTGTATCTGCTTTCACTAGGAGACTATATCTTAGAACAGAACTCAAATTGTTTGCAGACAGGGAGATGCAACATCTCAAAATGCTTAAGCTCTGGGAAGAAACTTGTCCAGCTCCAGTATTCCAATAAAAGATGAACATGCAAAGAACTAAAACCGTGACTTCAATAATATTGCTGCTCGAGAAGACATGGTATTGTGTCTAATTATAATAATTTTTGGAGTTGAAACTTGATAGGCTCTTTGGATATTTTGGCAACTCATTTTTTCATATATGCTCCACGGTCAAAATATCATGTATAGGCTCAATGTAGCCAAAAAAGACCAATAGGGGCAGTTGATAATTGAGATGCATGTTGGGAATATGAAGCCCAACGGTCACATGACCATTCCACTTCTCCAGACTCCTCATTTCATATCTGATATGTTTATATAAATGGCTGTGTGCAGTCCATACAAAATGTACTGTGTAATGGATATTGTTTAATGAATAAGTTTCCCTGCGTTTCTGGTGGACGTAGCCACTTAGTGGTGAACCACGTTAAACTCCTGTTATGAATTGTTATGTGTTTATATCTGCTTTAGTTTCATTTAGTATGTTTTCTCTGCTTATTAAAACTAACAATTGGTATCAGAGCCATGTTGACTTGAGTAGAGATAGAGGAAGAAGGAGAAGGTAAAACTTATAACTTCTATGGCAGTTTTACGTTCCATGTAAAACTATGCTTCAAGCGCCGCGTACATTGGTGGGATGGCTGGAAGAAAAAGGGGGACTCAGTTGAAGAGGAGAATCCAGCGAAAGGAAAGGATGTTGGGATTCTTATCTGCTCTCCCCTAGAGCCAACCTTGGCACTTATTGGCCAAACTGTTAATGGTCGGGAAGTTGTTGGCATTTGTGCGGTGAAGGTTGAACCCCATGATGCATCGGTTGGAATTTCTTGGCAGAAAGATGTTGGAAAAGAGGTTGTTGTTGAAGAGGATGAACTCAAGAGATTGCGGGAGGAAGGGTGTGTGCCATTGGAGACCCAAGCTGAATCTGCTGTTGACTCCCAGGATGAGGAGGGTGCAGATTGGAGTGAAGTAGCAGGGCAAGGAAGCTTGGAAGAAATGGTGGCTTCGGAGAGCTCTGTAGATGGCATGGCCTTGGTAAAAATAAAGAGGCACTCATATGATGATGACAACCTTTGCACAGATAATTTTATTGAAGCCTATGAGCCTATGGACCTGGATGAAGAAGTGCAAGATAAAAGGCAGTTTTCTAGTTTGAAACAGAAGCGTCCATTAACAGGAGCTCAGGATAATGGGTATCGCTCCAAACGATTTCAGGCGTCACAAGGAGAGAAGGAAGATAAGGTTCACCACCCTAATTGGATGGATGTGGATGATAGTGTCACCGCGGATAATGAGCAGCCCGAAGTTGAGAAGAGCTGTGTGAAGGAGCAACTTGAATCAAAGGTTCAGAGTAATGCCGAGATGGAGATTCCCCCTTCTCCAGAAGTGGCCATGGCAGCAGTAGAAACTGAAGAGCAAAGGCAAACAAGGGCATGGCATAGAACGCAATTCAAGGCCTTCATTGTTGTTGGTTCCCTCTGTGCTCACAGTAAAGGGGACTAGGTTGCTTCCCACAATTGCTCCCAGTCTTCATTAATCGATGCCAAGGAGGATTCTTGGTTTGATGCGACGAGAATAGAGCGTATCGACATTTCTAGGTTCGACAACTTGGCAACCTCACGTCTTTTTGAGGTTACTTCTTCGATGCTTTCACAACATCTGCTGAAATCGACGATGCGAGCCTTCTTCAGGCCTGGCAGTAATAGTCACGACTTTGACGCCCTCATTGACCTACATAGTTCTTTGGGCGACAAGCTACTTGGGGTTTTCAACACCACCAAGGGCATCGTGACAAAAGAACACGAGCAGTATTTAAGGGAGACTTTCCCTAAGGTTGAGGGAGAGCTGGAGCATGTGAGGGCATGTAAGGATGAAGATAATTTGATCACAATATTACAGGCTTTTGAGGAGAGTGTACTTGTGGTACAACTAGATGTGGTGCTCCTTCTCAGGAGAGTGAAGGGAATTCGGACTTGAGATTCCAGTCCGGTGGAGAAAGAAGCGACTTTGGTTCATCTGCGGAAGTTCACTTACCGCCCCCTCAAGGCTGCAAGCCAATCATTTGATGATGTGCAGACGCTCGGGCAAGGCGGTTTTAGAGCCATTTACAAAGGTCAACCTGGACATTACGGGAAGGAAATCACAGTAAATAAGCTTGATTTCACTTCTTTGCAGAGTGAGCAGGAATTTTCAACTAGGCGTTTCAATAGTTCCTTCATAATGGTGCTTGGGGAAAACGTGGATAACAAGAAGACTACGGTAATGGACGCTATAAAAAAGAATTTAGATGAAAGATCACCATCTAAGATGGTTCATTTGGAGAAGAATAACGGTGTGAGTATGACAGAGGTTAGTAACGATAAAGATCCAAGTGTGGGCTGTGTTTATGCTTGCAATGATTTCGTGAAGGCGTTACTATATGCCAGTGCTGTGACAGAAATCGTGAGACTGGAGGAGGACAATCTGTGGTCTGATAATAACAGACGTTTCTTTGCCCACAAACAGACAGGTGTTAATTTTGTCCTGTTGTTCAAATTCCACCGCCACCCACTTCTAGGTAGAATGCTTATCAATTACAAAAGGAGGTTTCTCTCTCAGATTGGCAGTGGCAGCTATATACCTGCCATCAAGACCATGAGGTTGACGAAGAGGTAGGTCGAATTACTCGCTTTCTCAAGACAGGGAAATATGAAGAGTGCGTAGGCACTGGGGCTCCTATCTATATGGTTTCCATTTCAGAGTATCTCGTCGCCGAGGTTCTCCAGTTGGCTAATAGAAATGATAAAGAGTTGTGTAAGTTGTTGGTTTTTGTGACAATTGCCAACAAAGGCATATTGCCCTATATTAATAATTCCTATGGTAGGTATGAGAATTCTGATAGCAAATCATACTTCTGGGCCCTGGCACACCTAACGGCAGGGGAAGATATAATCGATTTTGGCAGGAATACTATGATTGTTCTAAAACTAGAATTTTTTGTTGGTATTATTGCGCTGGCCTCATCACTCATGGTATTTGAGAAAGATGACATGTCTTCCATTTTTCTATCACGAGGGAGTACTGATGATCTGAAGGATTCATTTCAGGATGAAGGGTTCATTTTAGAACCAGTTAATGATTTTTTCAATGTTTTGGATATATTGGGAGTTAATTGTAATGTCATTCAGTCTGATGTGCTTTGGAGAAAAAATTAATCCGAAGTGTATGTGAGCAGAAGATCGCGAAGCTAAAATCTAGCAGGCTGGTTGTAATGTGAATTTCGAAAATGAAAGCAGGGATGCCAGTGCATGGCTGTGCTAGTTGGCCTTCACGGGGGAGATTGTTGGGAATATGAAGCCCAACGGTCACATGACCATTCCACTTCTCCAGACTCCTCATTTCATATCTGATATGTTTATATAAATGGCTGTGTGCAGTCCATACAAAATGTACTGTGTAATGGATATTGTTTAATGAATAAGTTTCCCTGCGTTTCTGGTGGACGTAGCCACTTAGTGGTGAACCACGTTAAACTCCTGTTATGAATTGTTATGTGTTTATATCTGCTTTAGTTTCATTTAGTATGTTTTCTCTGCTTATTAAAACTAACGATGCATTGGGCATTTCACTGTTTAATGTATGGATGATGTTTCTATTATATTGAGCTTGAAGCTGCGAGACATTGTCACCAGTAGATGTAGAATATCAGGTCAGAGCAGAAAATGAGACGTTATTAAATAGGATGCCAAAGTATATGAATAAGGGTAAAAAAAGCTGTTGCAATTAATGTGCTCGCCAAGAAATGAGGCTATAGTATTAACTCCCTAGTGACTGCAAGATGAAAGCAAAATTTCCAGTTGAATTTTGACAAACAGTTTGAGAGGTTATATGATTCCATAATAGTTCAAGAAGCTAAAGGTATATGCTGCATTTTGCCTCTACTGCAGCTTTGTTTTCCAAAATCTATTCAGAATAAATATGCTCAACTCTATTACAGAAGCTTAACATTTTTCTTTCCAAACATAGAGAAAAAAAAAATTACCCAAATCAATATGACATGAAACACTAACATATTTATTGAAGAATCTGAACAACACCCATATTCCAAAAAAGGACAAAATAGCAGTAAAGAACATGACCTGGAGCAATTGCTAAGAACTTCATAATTACAAAGGTACCTGAAGCAGAAGTAATGCAGGAATGCAAGAGAGAAACTGCTGTGTTGATGAAGAGAGGATCCTTTGATACACAAAATTTGACTATGCAATTTGCTGCTTCATAAAACAAGCATCCCGCGATAATTGGCCACAGGTCTGTTCTTGCTCCTCTTGTGATGGCTAATATTACAAATAGAAGCCATAACAATAGAGTGAATTTGAAGAAATAGGAGACAACTGAAGGCCATCTGCTCTGATAGCCTGTGCCCCTCTTCATTTCTGTTGTGATGTATACACAACATAATCACGAACAGAGTTTTTAAAGGTGTTTTGAGTTCGGTAAAATAGTCGTGTGGACTACAGGGGTATGTGTTTGGTATGGAATTTATTTAACCATTTCGGCAACGTAAACGTACTGCTTGTATTACTTTATTTCTATTTTAACAGGATTATTATTATTATTATTATTGAGCCGATAGGCTCTTTGTATGGGGTTTTTTTACCGGGAAAAATATCAGTATCTCGGTAAATTCCTGTCCGTCACATTTTTTGGTTACCATTTTCTTTGGTGAGCAACTTGTATTGTGTTGGTGTACGGCAGAGGCAGAGGAAACCCATTGCTGTCAAATCCTTCGTGTCAGTGGGCTTATGCAGCCCGGTTTGGGCCCACACCCCACCCCTCTATCTTTCGCCGCATTTAATAAATTTTTAATTATATTTTTTAAAAATTTTAATATATTTTTTCTATATTATTTTTTAAATATATATTTTTTTAACTGTATTTATACTTATTTTTATTATTTAATGTATTTTATTTATATTGTAATTTTTTATTTTTTTAATATATCTTAAATTTTATATATTTTATTTATATTTTACTTAATAAATTTTTCAAAAATTAGTTTAATAATTTTATTTTTAATTTTTTAATTTTTAATATAGTTTTATATAAATGTACAATATTTATATTTAAATTTAAATTATTAACATTTTGGTTGTCATTTTATTGTCATTTATTTTAATATTAAATATATATTTAATTTTAATTTAAAAAATAGAATTAAATATAAAATATTAAACATGATGTTAATTTAAAATATAAAATTTAATAAACTATATTAAATTTTAATATACTTTAAAGTTTAACATCATAATATAATTTAAATATTATAATTTAAAGTTTCATATTTAATATATAAAGTTATAAAACTTTATAAAATCTATTAAACTTTATGCACTTTTAATTTATACACTTAAGTGTATAAAGTTTATTATAATATAGCTTTTATATACTTAATATTATAATTCCAAAGTGAAAAACTATTCACTTATAAAGTTTATTCAAAAGTAGATAAATTTTATACACTTATAAATTTTCACTTATAAGTGAATAAAATTTATTATAATTTAAAAGTGAATAAATTTAATAAATGAATAAGCTTTCACTTTAAGGTGAAACAAAGTTTATTATAATTCAAAAGTGAATAAACTTTAAAGTATATAAAAGGTTATATTATAATAAACTTTATGCACTTTTGAATTTTGAATTATATGTGTACAAAGTTAATTATACTATAAAGTATAGAAAAAATATAATTTAAATTATAATA